>NC_090934.1:1029102390-1029405421 GCF_040938575.1 Ambystoma mexicanum
CAGATTAAATTCAAATCCCCTGCATCATCCACAAAGCTATCTAGGGCCGGGGACCACTCTATCTTCAACGCTTCCTGACCAAATACTCCCCTTCTAGACTCCTTTGTTCCCATGGCACCAACTCCCTGCATGTGAAGCAGTACGCTAAACAGAGAGCTGGTGGTGGATCACTTTCCTCGGCGGGCTCCCTTCTGTGGAATAGCCTCTTGAGCAGGAGCTCCTTAAGTTTTTTTAAAAGCCTCAAGGCCTTTCTCTTTACCTCTTCCTTCTCCTATCTTCCCTGCTAATTATACAGTAGCTTGACTTATGTGCAGGCCTATTATGTATCCTCTCGCCTTGACCCCCCACATCTCTCATCCCAGCCGCTGTCTATTTACTGCACTTGCTTAGGCACACCCTCCCCACAGGAGATTGCACTTATGTTTTTCCTTTCCTTTTCTTTTCTTAGCACTTCACCCCAAGCACTTCTCCATGAGCACCACAGCACATTTCCCCTTACTCCCTCCCCACTGCACTTGCACGTTCTGAACACTCACAAGGCATAGTAGTTCCACCCCCCTTGTTCTCATGATTTGTTTGTACTAATAATTCAATATTTATCTATGTTGTAATTCATTGTCTTCCTTCCCCTGTCATCACCCTGCTGCACTGTGGGCACTTTTGAACATTTTTGCTAATTGTATAAGCGCCTAACAAGTGACCAATAAATAAATAAATACATGAATTGGAGGAGGCGCTAGATACTTGCACATGACACCCACAAGGACCTCCATGGTCTCAGGATAGATTCTCCAGTCTTCTAGGTAAAACTGAATCCTTTATGCACTCTTACAACAAGCTATGACTAAAAAGAAAGGGGGAACCTTTAGGCAGAGAAGACTAACGCTGCATTCTTTGATCATCCAAACTAGGGGCCCTTATGCACTGTGGCATGTCGACCAGAGAAGACTGGGATCAGTGAAGGACCCTGTTCTACATGGTTCCTGAACAAGATTTATTCCAATGGAGGCAACTTATAAAATGGGATTTCGATCTAGGACAATAGTTGTCCTTATCCACATCCACCCTTGGTGGACCTCCATGGTACTGGCTTTGAATTGAGGTGCTAGAAGAATTCCAGCACAAATTCCACCACAGGACAGTTCGTCTGAACCCATACACAATTCCTTGTCCTCATGAAGGCCATCCTACTTACAGCCAACAGAATAGACTAAAGGCCGAAACACAGTTGTCTATTTTTTATACTGCACAGTGCCCGTCTCTCTCACACACACACACCGGGCACTTTATATATTATTTGATTATTGGATTCCATACATAGAGTTTTTCAATCACAATGGGATGTATTGATATACTTGATACTCTGAATAGGTACTAAGAGTCATTATGATTATGACTTTCATTGTATGTTTAATGTTTGGAATGTTTTTGGGTTCAGTTACCTTTGGTAATCACTGACATGTACAAATGTTAACATGTATTGTCTATGTTAGAATATTCATTAAATTATTCTTGAGTCCTTGTGGCTTTACTGGGCTCGCCCTGATTATTTGTTCAAAAAAGTCTATTACCTTGAGAGATCAGAGAATAGCCAGGAGCGCCCCCCCCTTTTTTAGACCTTCTTTGGTGTTCAACAAGCAACACAAGTATAGGAAGACCTTGTGTCACTGCAACCACAAATAACAATAACAGACGCATCACTGGCAGGATGTGGGGGTGAGAGGGCACATTGTCTACGCCCTGGGGAAATTGACAGCAAAACAAAAAAATACCACATCTACTGGCTGGAACTTTTAGCAATACAAATTACACTGCTCTCCTTTGAAAATGTTATAGATGGAAAGAACCTCCTCATACAAACAGACCACAGAACTGCAATCTTCTATATCAACAAACAGGGCGGTACACATTCAGAACAGCTATCCACCCTGGCACAAAACATTTGGCACTGATGGATACAAAAAGACATATCCATATAAGCACAATTGCCAGAGAATCTCAACTTTCCAGCAGCCTACTCAGCAGAGTCTTAATACCAGAACCAGAGTGGGAACTCAATACCAGTGCACTCAAATGGATATTTGCTTCATTGGGTCACCCAAAAGTAAACCTGTTTGCAACCAAAGAAAACAAAGGACAAACATGTAGGGCAGTGGGACTACAGACATATGTATCTGAACATGACTGTATCAATCCAAGAACAAAGTAATACGTGGTCCTGAATGTAAATATCTTGCTTGAAAGAAGATATGGACAATATATAATAGTTTATGCAGAGATGTTGAATGAGTTTTACTGATGTTGGGTATTTTCAATACATCCTACTATATTTTCTTACATGTGTACGTCTTTGTATTTGTCTAAAATGTTTGCATTTTAATTTGTACTTCTTGAATGAAACTGTTTTTCTTTATTTCTATATATATGAGAACATGTCAATTTTTTTCAAGAAATCTCACATATTTTTGGTCTTCAAGAGAGAAGAAAACTGCATCTAATTATTGTATATTCCTTTCTTGTTTTGTTATTATGGATGTGCCATTCAATAGCTAACAAACCAATACCATATAACCCAACCCTTGTGTTTCTGGCAAATGCCCTGCTGGAAGCCATTTGCAAACACAACTTGGAGTTCAGGGCAAACCTTCACAAAATAATATTGTGTAGGTTTGCAATAAAAATCAGACCCACAAGTGGGCCGAGCAATATTCAGACACTTATTCTTGACCAGCCGGTCAGCTCTTGTGCCTCCTTCACTAAACACTGCTTGTGTCACGAATTGGTGGCACGCCAATATCAGGAGACGTCTTTGCAGACTACAGGCAGTATCATCAGGTGGGGGCACAAAAGATATCATGCTCTTCGACACGGCTTGCAGCGCTTCACAGTCCTGTTCCTTCGGCACTGGAGATTGCCATGGAAACGGGCTGTAGCGGCTACTGTCTACAAAGATTCGGACCACACTTCCCATCATGCCCAGGTCACATGTTTGTGGCAACCAATGCACGCATAGAGCCTCGTTTTCAGCAAGACAAGAATGTCGGAACTCTGCCGAATGCTGCTTCTGATTGACGTTGTTACAACTTTGAAGTTCTGTCTTCAACGTTCCTTCAACACGTTCATTACAGCCCCATGCACTGAGCCCTGCTCTCCTGCAGGACTCCTTCTGGTATGCTCTTTAGTTATTCTGCCTTCCGCGTTTGAATCACTGACTCTGCGCCTGGCGCTCCAACTCTCATTTGATTCTTCGTTTACGATCCTGGCTGTGAACACGGACGGTTTTTGCCTGCGTTTTGCCTTCTCTGTTGTCCTCCTGTGTACCATACCCTAGTGCTTGCTCAAAACTGATTGCTTTGACTCTGCCCTGTTATGTTTGATCGCCTGTGTACTGATTCTCTGCCTGCCCAAGCGGACTGCTTTGACTCTGCCCTGGTATATGTTTGATCTCCCGTGTACTGAACTATGCCCTTCCAATTCGGATTGCAATACATGTAAACAGTGAAACCTGGACAAATACTTTATTGGATCAACACGTGCATGTTCTAGAATGCTTTGCAGGACATGTGTACCTCCCCGACACTAGTGCGTTCCTCGTGCCGCCCGGTTATAACATCCATACTAACCTTCCCTTTTTTTCAAATTTTATACCTGTCGTTGTTGTTACTCCAGTCCTTTCTCTTCACCTTCCCTTCAGTAACAGAATGGTAAGAATGCTTGTATCCATCCTTAAGGTTATTAATGTGCTGGCTTCCTGTCCACCAATATTTATGCCTTGTCTTATTTTTAGGGAACCCTGAAACTACTAGATGGAAGGGGAGCCAATAGAGCAGGTATACTTCTGATTCAGGGCTCTCATATTGACCAACAACTGCATACAGATTCTAAGTCTTTTGTTCATCCTTTACAGCTGGTTCTGTGGCAGTGTGTACTCCTCGCTCTTTTAGGTGATAGGTTTCTTTGTCTGTCTTGTTCTGGTCAGCAAAGGAACACATAATAGAGAGTTATTTCCCTCAATAGAGAGGAGGCTCAGGTTTTTTGGCCTAATCCGAGCTCTTCAATCAGCCTAGGACCGAAGTTCCTACCGGATTCTTGTGAAGCCATTTATCCATTCGGTGAGTGACAGCTCGCTTATCTATGCAAAAATATGAATCTAAGCAGATTTACAAGCTGCAGAAGACAAGTATTACTGAAAAGTAAGTCTTTCTGTAGCTTGTACCTGCTTAGAATCACATGCAAACACCCACCAACCCTGCCCACGCGTTAGCTGAAGCATACATACATCTACAAGGGAGACGCCATTCTTTACATGTCGGAAAACAATCTGAGGATGTTGCCATGTGGAGGATCATGGATACCCGAACATGTAGAATAGGGATAGTGTTACAGGTAAGCCCCTGTCAATGCCCCTTTTTCGATATAAATAAATAAAATAATAACTATGTAATACTCTGCACCGACCAATGGATGGTGGCCTATGCAAAGTATATAATTATAGGCAGATGTGAACTGCTGAAAGACAATGACTTGTAAGTAATATTTGTCACATATGTATATAAACACATACACATCCAGCATGCATGCACGCCCTCTGAGATGCACAAATTGAAAAATAAAAAATGCCTTCTTAACTGCTGCTTGCGGAGCCTCATCTTGTCTTTCGTCCTCCATCTCCCAATCAAGCTCTATGCAGACCGGAAGTAGGTGCTTCCTGGTTCCTGCCTGCTTGGAGCGAGGTCGGGAGCTGGAATGCCACCTTTCGTACACCAGCCAGCTGCAGTAGGCCCAGCCCAGTCCTCACCCTAATTTTAGTCAGAATAACGGCTGAGGGCACCACGGGGACTGCAGGGGCCCCTTCTACGCCATTGACTGGTAGCAATGGTGAGCTGCTCAACAGTGTGCTCACTTTAATGAAAAAAGGCTGTAGAGAGTATAAAACATTCAAAATATCGGCAATAAAGATGGGCTGACAGGTGCCCTTTATCAGTGACAAATACTAGGCTGAAGCGAACTGAGGTTTTTAAAAGCTCAATAAGAATCGCATGCATCATGTGGAATCAATCGGGATGAGCACTTGACAGCTACGTGTGCCCTGCTTTCTCCATTCATAATTGGCCTCTAAGTGTGAAGATTGATATTTTATTTCTATCGGGCTCGTACACAAGTGTTTCAGAGCGTCACAAGGCAAGGGAGGGGAACAGGGGAGAACAAAACAATGATCTTACTAGGCCCAGTGACATTGAGAACGTGCAAGTGCATGGGATAGGTGGAGGGGAAAAGTGCATGGAAGGGAGGAGAATTGAAAAGTGTGGAGCAAAGGAGAAACAGATTAATAATAATAAATAATGAAGGCAACGAACAGTGGTAGAGCAGCCAGCAATTTGCAAGTGCTGGGTTTAAGGCAGCAGACAGGGTAGGTCTGATAAGTGCAGGAAGAAAAAAGGGTGGGGGACTGTATGGGTACATATACAGACCCCAGTGCAAGGGGTGGCCCGGAGGCAGTGCGGGAGGGTGGCAGGGTGAGTAGGTACCTGGGCCCAAAGAAGAGAGGGTGGCCAGGTGCACGGTGCCAAGGGAGAAAAGATCAGCATGGGAAAGGGGGAGCAAAGGCAGAAGCAAAGAGGAAGGTCTGAGGTGCTTCCGGAACCGGAGATGGACCTCCTCAAGTTTGAGTGGCAGGGAGGCTGTTCCAGAGGGATGCCCCAGCTGAAGAAAGAGATCTACCCCCCGCTCGTTTCTTTAAAAAACGACTGACCCTGAGCGAGTTAGATGAGCGAAGAGCTCGAGAAGGGGAGGTATTTGCGGAGGGATAGCTGAAGGCATTTGGACCCAGGCCCCAGAAAGCCTTGTGGACAATGCAGAGGGTTTGAATTTAATCCTTGCATCCACTGGGAGACAATGGAGAGATTTCAGAGCTGGAGAGATACGATCCCAGGGCCTGAGGCCAAGGACAAGTCTTGCAGTCCTGTTCTGGATTAGTTGCAGAGGGCGGAGAGTAGAGGCAGGGAGATTTAGAAAGAGGCTGTTACAATAATCCAACCTAGAGAGAACCAGAGTTTGGGAGACCATGAGCTTCTAGGGGAAGGAGGGGAAAGGCAGAGTACCTCTGAGGCGGTGCAGTAGGAAGTTTGACTTTTTAGAAACAACAAAGATGTGGGTGGAGAAGGAAAGTGTGGATGACCCCGAGGTTCTTAGCCTCTCAGGTGGGTGTAGGAGGAGGGCCAAGGGAGGCCAGCCAGAGAGTGAGGAGAAAAGATGGTGAAGGTGTGCCGATGAGGAGGATCTCAGTCTTGCTGGAATTCAAAGATCATTGGCGGCACCCCAATCTTGAATGGCAGCTAGGCAATCTGAGATGAGAGAGGGAGATGAGGTGGCCCAGGGAAGCCTGAAAATGAGTTGCGTCGTCAGCGTAGCACTGGAAATTTGAGTAGAAAGTAGCAATGCAGTGGGCGAGAGTTGCCAGGTATCGGTTGAAAAGCCAGGGCGAAAGGTTAGACCCCTGGGGAACACCACAGGTAGAGAGCAAGATTGATAATGGGAAGGACCCAAGTTGGACCAGGGAGGGTCGATCAGCAAGGAAAGAGGTCAGCCGGGCCACAGATACTCAGGTTATCACAGAGTTGGTTGAGCAGGATGGTATGGTTGACGAGGAGGATGAGGATAGAGGGAATGTTAGAGTCAAGGTTGGAGAGCAGATCTTCACGGATGTTCAGGGGAGCAGTTTCCGTACTTTTGGCAGCTCTGAAGCCAGACTGGTGGTCATGGAGACTGCCAATAGAATTAGAATGAAGGTTAAGCTGAGAGATGGTCAACATTTCCAGGAGTTTGCCCATATAGGGAGTAATGGAAATTGGGCGATAGTTAGACGGACAAGAAGGATCAGCTGTGGGTTTCTTGAGAAGAGGATGCCTAAGGGAGTGCTTCAGAGGGGAGGGGAAGGATCCAGAGGCAAAGGAGTGATTGCAAAAATCAGCAAGGGCCGGAGCAAGGGTGTCAATGTTGTCCTTGATGGTTTTAGAGGAACAAGGATGAACCTGTTTTTACAAGGCTTTCATAGATCGGACTTGTCTAGCGACCTCATCAGGGTAGAAAAGAGGAAAGGGCGAGAAGGAGGGTCAGCAAGCACAGATGGAGAGGGGAGAGGGTGGACAGGATGTCCTGTTTTTTTTAGGTAAAGTGAGAGGCAAGGGCATTGCAAAGAGCCTGGGAGGCAACTGAAGGGGTAGAGACTGCAGCAGGGTTGGCCAGCTCCTTGCAGATTTTAAAGAGTTTGGTCGAGTTGTTAGATGTTGCAGAGACACAAGCTTGAATGTAGACTCTCTTCTTGGTGAGGACAGAGAGTCCGTATTGCCTTTGGAGCAGGCGACAGGCCAGTTTGTCAGAGGATGAACAAGAAGTCCTCCATTTCCTCTCAGCCGCCTACACTTATGTTTAAGTGTAGCTAGGTCGGAGTCATACCAGGAATTGCACTTGGCTTTTGACTTCAAACAGATCCTCATGACAGGGGCAAGAGCATCAAGAATATCAGAAATTGAAGAGTAGAGCAGAGACAGGGCTGTGTCTGGATGTGAGACAGCCAGAGGTGGAGAGGGGGGAGGGGAGAGAAGTTGGCGGTGAAAGCCTCAACTGACACACGCTTTATGGGCCGGATGTCCGAGAAGGTAGGTGACAGTGTTGGGGTAGGCTTGGCTTGTCTTGGGGGAAGAGATGGAGAGATGAGAGGAGATGAGAGGAGAGGAGGGAGTGATCGCTCCAGGAGAGGGCAGTCGTAAGAGGGATGGAGAAGGGGAGGTTAGAGGAGATCAAGAAATCAAGTGTGTGCCCTGCAGAGTGAGTCGGACCAGAGGGGAGGATGGACAGGGACAGGGACAGGGAGAGGGAGACAGAGGTAATGGAAGAATACAGATGAGGAACAAGGAGAGTTTACATGGATATTGAGGTCACTGAGGAGTAGTTAAGTGGTGGAGGCCAGAAGGGAGGAGGAGAGGTCCACCCACTCTGAGAGAAATGAGGTGAATTGACCAGGAGGCCGGTAGATGGTAGCCACAGTAAGAGAATGGATAGGAGAGAGAGAGAGCATACAGACCAGGCATTCAAAAGAGGAGTAGAAGTGAGTGTAAATGATGGAGGCAGGAATCCACTCAGGAAAGATCAGGGCTACCCCCCTCGCAACCCCCCAGGCCAGGAGGATCTGAGTCCAGAGAGGATCTTGTAGCCATCAGGGAGGAGTGTGTCGAAGCTTGTGACAGAGCTGGCCGTGAACCATGTCTCAGTAAAACCAAGGACATCAAGGTCTAGTTCTTCAAGGAGGTGGCAGATGTCAGAGGAGTGTTTTACAGCAGATTGAGAGTGGCAATATGAAGAAGGTTGCCAGCCTTAAAGACCTTCTGGGGAGGGTTGCAGATCAGAGGTACACCCTGCTGAGTAGAAAGAGCCCTAGGAGGGGGGGGAGGGGGAGGAGGAGGAGGAGCCAAGGGGGGAGAGGAGGGGACAGCAGTAGATGAGGGGAAATTGAGGCGAGGGAAGCGCCTATCAAAGAGGAGGAGGTTGGCCTGAGGGCCTTGGATCATGACCGTGCCATTAAGGTAGACATTAATGATGACTTCAGAGGAGTCGAAGGAAGCCATGAGAACTTCCCAGCGAGTGCCACCATTAATGGGAGGAGATAGGACATAGCACAGAGATCATATGAAGGTTCCATAGATCTGGCAACAGAACGACAAAGAGGATGTCGGGGAGGGTCTATCTGGAGGAAGTATTGAAGTGGGTGTCAGCGATAGGAAGACCAGGGTTAGAGGCCAATATCCTTTTTGAACTTCTTCCTACCAGCTAACACAAGCGCAGATTTTTCTTTGATTTGCAGTCTTTTGAATGAAGTCCCATGCTCACTGCCATAATCTTGGCATGGATTCAGATTGGAAGGCAGATTTCAAATGAAATCCCAGGGCATTGGATCACTAAATCTACATTCTACAAGGACTGTAAGCAAAGTCTGATTTTGTGATGATCCTCAAACACAGCCATACTGGTTAACATGACAGCAAATGTTTACAATCTTCACAGATTACACCTATTTCAGTAATTCAACATTTTCTCCTTCTGACCCAGTTTAGCAGGGGATAATTCTCTTCGGTCAGACTCCAGGGTTTGAATGGAGAATAGATTTGGAGTGCTGGTTGAGAGATTCAATCGCTAAGGATCCCAAGTAATGCATTTGTTTTCAGGAACAAAGAACACTAAACGCATATTCTCTTTCCCAGGTTACAGTAAAATATTGAATGTACAGAAGACAATGTGATCTATGTGACTTTTTTACACTTTATTTCCTGCTTTCTCCTCTCATTAAGAGTGCTCCAGAAAATAAATGTTAGGCCCCGCTTTCACTGAATACATTGTTCATCTTGATGTAGGTAGATGTCTGGTTCACGGACTCAAAATTGCAAGTTTCTTCCTAATTCGCACATTCTGCCACACATAATTCCTCCTAATTCTTTCAAATTGTCCCTTCGAACGCATTGCTAAAAAGCCTTTGAGGATACTCATCATACATTGCTTTTTAGCAGTTTTATCTGTCAGTACAGTCCTGCAAGATGTAGGGGCTTTCTCCTACTCCTACTAGGATGTTTCATGATCATATCCTGCTGGTCAAGTCCAATGAACATTTATTCATGAGGTGATTTCTGCTTTTTGCCTCATTTAATCCTCCCACCCACTGTTTGTTTTCCGTAGTGCTGCAAACTATCATGAAAGGAGAACCTCACAAGAAATGTGTTCCAAAGTATTTTTACTGATTAGCTCTGCTGAGGGGCATCTTATAAACCATTTGCATAAGAATTTGGTGCCTTTGGGCAAGCTCATTTTGTCAAGCAGATGTTCTATCATATCCTAGGGAATTATTGGGTGCATTCCTTTCTTCTGGGCTTGCAATCAAGCATCTTCTTCATTGGATAAGTGGACATACAATTAGAGTTAAATAAGGTGCTACTGATCAGTTGAGGAATGTCATCATGGTTCTCATTTTCAGTAAGCCACAACGGTGAGCCTCTCCACACATCCATAACATTCTACTAGGTTTTCTTTAAAGGTGGTCAGATAAGGGGCTTTGAAGCTCAGTCTCGCAAATTTGCTTTGCTTTCTCTTTTTTCTTCGCGCCTTGAAACACTTGTGTATAGGCGCATTATAAATGCAATATCATATATCATATCACTAGCTGCTCTTTTCCCATCTTCAGGACATCTTTTGTAGACTACTCATAGTAGAAACCAGAATAAAAGCATAAAAGACTTTACCATACATGATGATGCATAAATCTGACTGGAAAAGGAATCTGGAAGAAAGAAGGTTCTCCTTAAGATGAGATTCAAAGTGAGGTAAAGAAAGAATAGAATGAGAAAAAAAAGGGGAAGGGTGTTCCAAATCGTAGGGTCTTGTAGAGGGGGAGACCGGAATCTCAAAGGTGCGCATGGGGGATGCAAAACTGAGAGAAAAAACTGAGATTGAGATCCAAGTAAACAAGTATGGGTATAGAAATAAATGTATGAGGACAGGTAGGAAGGCTCACAATCTTTGAAACATTTAAAGACTATGCAAAGGAAATGGTAGAGTAAGCGAGAATCGAATGAAAACCAGCAGGGAGAGAGCAAAGTGGGGCGAATAGAGTCCCTATGCGAGGGTAAAAAGTGGAGACGTATAGAGGAGTGTTAGATGGAATGAAGAGGAGCAAGTATAGAAGCTGGAAGATCAAAGAGAATAGATGAAGAGTAGAAAATTCAAGAAATGGAAGAAAGCAAGATCTTAGCAGGAGTTGTGAGAAAAGAGTGAGACTTGCAGATCTTATACAGTTATAGCGACAAACGAGATGTGACTGAAATATGTGAAGAAAACGACAGAGAAGAATCTAAAATTCACCAGGCACAAGATGAAAGCGCAATGGTAGAGGGGGGACGAAAATCAAAGGAGGAGAAAGAGGAAAGGCCTTGGTTTTAGGAGGATGGATGTCAAGAAGGCAGAGAGGTTAGATTGTAGTTCGAAGGAAGAAAGGAGTCGTCCGCATAGAGGTGGCGGGAGACTCTGAGAGAAGAAATAATGGAGGCGAGGGGGGACTTTTATAGAGAGAAAAGAGTAAATGCCTAGGCACCAGAGACCTGAGGGACCATAAGTGAGTGGAAAAGTAGGCAAGAGATTAGAGAAGTTGCATGCAGAAATGTAGGAAGGAAACCATTTCAAGACAGAACTATGGGAACCAGAATTAGACAGGGAGGAGAGGATAACCATGATCTTTCGAATGGATTGTGTCCTCCCACGTATTCCTCATCTTGTGATAAATCGGGATCTCCAGCTTCTCTGCTTTGGGAAAAAGAATTCTCGGCAGTCGGCGCTGTGCTAGAGGTCGTGGCGTTGATTGTCCCTGGACGTACTCTGTCGATGTCACCGATGGTATAAATAGCTTGAGCCGCGCCCGTTGCTTCAGTTCCGTTTTTTTCCGATCGCTTCGCTATCGAGAACGGCGCGCTTCTATTTTCTGTGAAGAAAATGTCGTCATCTTCGACACCTTCGACACCCAGACCTGGGTTTAAAAAGTGTGCAGATTGTGGATCTAAGATGTCGATCACGATCCCCACCGGATTTGTCTCTGGTGTCTCGGTTCCAGTCACCGAACCGACGACTGCGGGTCCTGCCAATCTATGACCGAAAAAGCCCTTTGTGAGAGGAGAGGTAAACTGTCGGTGGGGAGGGAGGCCTCAAAAAAGGTTTCGTCAAAAAGACACAAGAAAGCGACTGATTCTAAGGAATCGGATCGCCATAGGCACTCAAAGAGATCTCGACCTAGGAGTAGATCGAGACACTCTTTGTCGTCATCGAAAAAAATGAACAGGAGACCGAAGAAATTTGTTGTCCGACTAAATCGGATTCTCCCAGTAAGAGGGAAGAATTCCGCAAAAAGATGGAGGTTTTCGAGAATGCGGCCCCAACCCCCTCGAAAGACCCTCGAAAAAGCCATACCCTTAAAGTCGCTCCATTGGACGACAAAGCGAAGTCCAAGGCTACCATGGCCAAGACCGGTAGCGTTGAGGAATCCAAAAAACCTCGAGTCGACGTAAAACCGTCGAAGACTCTTCGAGAGTCGAGCACCTCTCCAGTGCCATGCAAGAAACACAAGTCGTTGAAGACTTCGACAACTTTGTCGACGCCCTCGACGTCGATAATTTCGACGCCAAAGCCAAATGCGTCAACAACGCCATTATCGAAGTCCTCTTCGAAGACACCCTCAAACTTCGAGGGATTTGCCATTTCCTTCGAAGCAGATGGAAGAGGAAGAAAGGAGATTCACTCCTTTGCCCAGGTCAGACTTTTTCAAATCTATGTCAGCAATCTATGAAGAGTCTGCTTCAGAAGAAGACGATGTTACTCCTTTGGGAGTTACTTATGGTACAAGACAAGTTCCTGAAGAACCTATTGACCAGGAATCTAGAATGAGAGACCTGAGTGATACTCTACATTATGCCAGTGGAGTTGACACATCCCCAGAATTAGAGTTCGCCAAACCTGATCCTGCAGAGCATGCAGAGGCTGGGTACAGGTGTTTTATGACCAGGGTAGTTGAATATATGGGTTGGGGTAATACTTCACCCATTTTTTAACAAGATGTCATGACGGATATAATCGTCAAGGGACCTCAGAGATCCTGTTCTCCCTTTTCACAGGGCCCTTCAAAGGACTATGGAGAAAAACTGGGAGAAACCAGAAACTATTGCTGCTGCAGATAGCACTTTTCCAAGAAAATATAGACCAGCTGGAACGGATCCTGAATATTTGAATAAACATCCGACTCCAGAGAGTTTAGTCATTCAGGCAGCATCTACTTCAAAACAAACTGCTTATCCAACTATCCCTCCAGATAGAGAGGATTAAAAAAATTGATGCCTGGGCACGTAAAGTTTTCACGTCAGGCAGTATGGAACTTAAGTCGGCAAATGTCACCTGTACCCTAGCCAGGTTTACCCATACCCTGTGGGACTGTATTTCGGCGGCAGCTGATCATATTCCGGAAGGCGAGGAAAGGGAAGGCTTCCTGAATATAGTCAAAGACGGGAAGGAGGCAATGGGGGAATGTCTCCAGTCTTGACTGGATACTGCTGGTAGGATCAGCAGATCCAGGGCTGCAAGCGTTGTGCTACGCAGATTTGCGTGGTTGAGGAAGTCTGGATTTGCACCAGACGTGCAAGCTAGACGCCTCAACATGCCCTTTGATGGCTCGAGGCTCTTTGGCAGAAAGACTGATGAAAGCCTTGAAAAACTTCAGACCTCGAAAGCGGCAGCTAAATCACTTAGCGCTTCTTTGCGCCAGCCTCTAAAACCCTATTCCGGCTCATCTTCCTGGAGGGGTCGTTCTTTTCGATACTACTCTTTTGGTAGAGGAAGAGGACAGGCTTCTCAAAGGGGCAAAAGAAAGTTCCCTCGTGGAGCACGAGGAAGAGGTGCAAAATCAGCCTCAGGAGCGGCATCTGTACCCTCAGCCACTCCTGCAGCCGCCTCCAAATCCCTCTGAGACCTTGTTACACAAAACACCAGTGGGAGGCAGGATCTCTCAACATCTGAAGCAATGGCGGGGCATTACCTCAGATGCTTGGGCACTGGAAACAGTAGCCCAAGGTTACTGTCTCCCCTTTCTAAAAAGGCCTCTGAATCATCCACCGGGAGCCAACTCAGCCAAAATTCCGGATCCGCTCCTGTTGCAGGAAATTTTAACCCTGCTAGAGAAAGGTGCAATAGAACATGTACCTGTAGCGGAGAGGAACAGGGGTTGGTACTCCCCATATTTCCTCATCCCAAAAAAGGACGGAGGACTGAGACCCATCTTGGACTTGAGAAACTTGAACAAGTTCCTCAGGAAGGACAAGTTCAAGATGGTGATTCTTTCTCAGGTCCTTCAGGCTCTCCAATTCCAAGATTGGTTGGTATCATTGGACCTTCAGGATGCTTACTTTCATGTGCCAATCCATCCAAAGCACAGAAAGTACCTGAGTTTCCCGATTGGCAATTCTCATGATCAGTTTCGAGTTCTGCCATTCGGGTTGACCTCTGCCCGAGGGTTTTCACCAAACTGTTGGCGGTTGTGGCAGCAAGTCTCAGGAGAGGAGGTATTCACATATATCCCTACCGGGACGACTGGTTGATCAGAGCAAGTTCTCCAAAACAAGCTCAGGAACATCTTTCGATCACCTGCCACTTCCTCCACAAACTGGGCTTCTCCCTCAATTTCAAGAAGTCCCACATGATACCATCCCAGAAACTCCAGTTTATCAGAGCAGTCTTGGACACTTCATCAGGAAAAGCCTCGCCTCCCGAAGTGAGAGCTCTCCACATCCAGCACATGGTAACGAAGTTTCAGAATGCCCAACGTCTACCGGCCTTCGATTTTCTCAGGTTGCTCGGCCTCATGGCATCCTGCATTTTCCTAGTACCAGAGGCCAGGTTGAGAATGAGATCCCTTCAGTGGGCACTCAGAACTCAGAGGTCCCAGTTCTCAGGGAATATGTCGGATCTTCTGCAAGTCCCGAGCGCAGTTGCTCAGGATCTTCTATGGTGGACTTGCAACGACGACATTCTCAAGGGAGAGTGTTTTTGGCAACCATGGCCGGAGATAAAGGTAGTGACGGACGCCTCACTCACGGGGTGGGGAGCCCACACCAACGATCTGACAATCAGCGGTCATTGGTCTCCATCGGAGTCCAAACTACACATCAACCTATTGGAGCGGAGTGCAATCAGACTAGCTCTGAAGGCCTTTCTGCCCTCTGTACAGGGAAAGAATGTCCTGATAATGACGGACAATACAGTGGCCATGTACTATCTCAACAAGAGAGGTGGTGTAGGGTCACTGCCACTGTGCAGAGAAGCAATGCAGCTCTGGTTCTGGGCAATACGAGAAGGAATCTCTCTGCCGGCAATTCACCTAGCCAGAGAGGAGAACACGGCAGCAGACGCTCTGAGCAGGCAGAGCACGGTCTCTCACGAGTGGGAGCTGGCTCAGGAAGTCCTTCTGGAGATCTTCGCCCTTTGGGGAACCCCTCAAGTGGATCTGTTTGCCACCGCAATCAACCGGAAGTGCGATCAGTACTGCTCAAGGGAATTTCCTCAAAGAGGAGTTCTGGGAGACGCATTCGTAGTGGAGTGGAAGTTTCCACTGCTGTACGTGTTTGCCCCAGTCCCCGTGATTCCTCAAGTAATCAGGAGGTTGAGAAAGTTCAGGAAAACCATGATCCTTATTGCCCCGGATTGGGCCAGGAGAACGTGGTACCCGGACCTTCTAGACATGTCCATCTGCCCTCCAATACGTCGTCCGCAAAGAGAGGATCTTCTCTCGCAAGAGGCAGGTCGGGTTCTCGATCCATAGGTCAAGACACTGAACCTTCAGGCATGGTTTCTGAGAGGTTGAGATACAAGGATTGGGATCTTCCGGATGACGTAATGGAAATCTTGCTTTCGGCCAGAAGACCAGCAACAAAGTCTTTGTACCGATGTCGCTTGAACAGGTTTAGTAACTGGTGCAAAGACAAGGATGTGGACCCTTTTCAGTGTGGCACCCCAATGGTACTCTTTTCTACTACATCTAGCTAATCTGGGGCTCCACATAGGAACAATCAAAGGATACCTTGCTGCTCTGTCCATTTTCAAGCGCTCCTCGGAAGAGGTTTCATATTTCAAAATACCGTTAATAATTCAATTATTAAAGGGGCTTACTAATGTATACGCTCCAGTACCTTTTCATGTACCAACTTGGGACTTAAATTTAGTATTAAAATTCTTGACTTGTATACTGTTTGAGCCTCTGCACTCATGTCCATTGAGGCTTTTGAGACTAAAAACTGTCCTCCTTGTGGCCCTATCATCAGCCCGCAGGGTTAGCGAACTTCAAGCTCTCTCATGCAAACCACCATATACTATTTTTTAGAAAGATAAGGTAGTCCTTAAAGTTAAACCTTAGTTCTTGCCAAAAGTAGTCTCGGACTTCCATTTGTCGCAAAAAATAGTACTACCAACTTTTTATCCTCCTCCTCATCTGGGCAAAGAGGAGAGATTACACAGATTAGATCCCAAGAGGGCTCTTAGTTTTTACATCTCAAGGATGGCTAAATTGAGACAAGATGACCAACTGTTTGTGGGTTATACTGGTCATAAATTAGGCTTATCTGTAACAAAACAGACCATTTCCCGCTTGATCATATTAGCCATAGTTCAATACTACAGATTAGCGGGAAAAGAACCACCAGATGGGCTTCGTGCCCATTCTACAAAAGAAATGGCTACTTCTGCGGTTCTAAAGAGGGGAGTCCCGGCAGCAGATATTTGTGCAGCTGCAACCTGGAAAACAATGTATACTTTTGTTACACATTGTTTGGACACTGCCTCCTCTAACAAGGGTTTATTTGCAAAGGCAGTTCTGCATTCTGTCCATGAAAACTGAAATTAGTACTCCCACCTCCAAAAATTGATACTGCTATGGGAGCCTATCACAAGATGAGGAATACGTGGGAGGACACAATCCATTCGAAGAACAAGTTACTTACCACTGTAACGTTCTTTCGACTGGATGTTCCTCCCACGTATTTCTCATCGACCCTCCCATCCTACCCCACAGTACAGTTTACGTTTTCTTACACTTTCCTCTCACGAAAATGGGACACGCCTGGGTGTTCCTCCTATAAATATATATATATTTCATTGAAAAAACAGAACTGAAGCAACGGGCGCGGCTCAAGCCATTTATACCATCGGTGACGTCGACAGAGTACGGAGTACGTTAAGGGACAATCGACGCCACGACCTCGAGCACAGCGCCCTCTGCCGAGAATTCTTTTTTCAGAAGCAGCGAAGCTGGAGATAACGATTTATCACAAGATGAGGAATACGTGGGAGGAACATCCAGTCGAAAGAATGTTACATTTTGTAAGTAACTTGTTCATCTACCAGAATCCACAGAGATCGAGAAGACAGTTTAGTATGCTGTGAGATGAGTTAGTAACAGCAAAAAGGGTGCAATCCTGATTGATAAGAGGGAGAAAGAGCCTTCGGAACGGCATGTGGCGAGATCTGAGAATAAACTGCACTTTCAATAAGTTCAAATGCAAGGCGGAAGAGAAATGGGATGGAAATTGGCTGGCGAGGAAGAATTGAGGGCGGTTGTTTTGAGGATGGGTAAGATTAGATGCACATTTAAAAAGAAAAAGGGAATATAGCATTTGAAAGAGGAATTGAAGAGAGCTGTGATAAACTGAAAAGGAAGAGGGGTAGACTGAAGGAACCAGAGAGGACGGGATGGGACCTGAGGTTGCAGAGGTACAATTGGCCCTAATGAGGAGAGAAGAAACATCAGAGTCTGATGGGAGATGGAACAAAGACATAAGAAATTGATAGAAAGATGAAACCGGGTTAGAAGCGGCCGAAGGGGAAATTGACGAGGTGATTTTTGTAGAGAGAAAAAAAAGTCTAATGCAGTAAGAGTAAAACGAGTAGTGCGATCAGTTGAGGTTGGTGGTAAGAAATCAGCTAAGAGTATGAAACAACTGTCCGGGTTGAGAAGACAGAGGATAGAAGGTTAGTAAAGTAATTCATTTTTGCAGAGAGCAGGAGGGAGTCCTATATAGAATGAAGAGAAAACAGCGGGGCAAGATTGGTAGGCAAATGGAACTTATGCCAGCAGTGTTAGACTTTGCGCAGAAGACATCTGAATAGTTGAAGAGACAGATTAATTGATTTATTTTTATTTATTGGTAGCACCCAGAGCCGGAGGTATCACAGCGCTAATGGTTTCAATGTTAGGAATTGAAGGTTACAGAGTGGTGCATGTATATAACATAGAAGGTGAGTGATGTTTATGTTTGGTTTATATAGCGCTTTAATCCAAAGCGCTTTACAGTATAACAACAAGGTACAATAATGAAAGAAGCATATTTACAATCATGAAACAAACAAGTGAGACAATATTTAGAACAATTTACATAGATGGAGGAGGAGAGGGAAGGGTGAGGACGAAGGGAGAGGAGGTAGTAAGTGGGAGAAGGAACACTATTTCATATATCTGATAGAATTTCAAGGGGAGTGAGAAGAAAGGGAGAGTAGAAGGACAGGGCAGCTGGAGAGGAGAGATTGTAGGGAAGGAAGTCGGGGGTGGGGGAGAGGAGAAGAAGGGTTTTCAAGGAGGTGCAGAAGGAGGTTTAGGTGGAGATGGAGTGGATAGAGAGAGGTAAGGAATTCCAATGAAGGGGGGGGGCCAAGAGCTGAAAGGAAATGAAGCGTGAGGAGGCACATGGGGAAGGGGGTACAGTGAGTAAGAAGAGGTCAGACGAGCGGAGAGAACGGGAGGCAGTGTAAAATGATAGGAGAGAAGAGAGAAATAGGGGAGCGAGGTCATGGAGAGATTTGAAAACCAGACACAGGAATTGAAATTTAAGTTGGGAGAGCAAAGGAAGCCAGCCAAGGTGGGAGAGTGAGGAGGAAATAGTTGTGAGGACCGAGGAGACAGAGTGTACGGATAGAGAAGTGGTAGATGGATTTGAGGTGGGCCAGATAAGAGACAGGGAGTACAAAGAGGAGAGAAGAGCAGTAGAAGAGACGGGAGAAAATGAGGGAGGAGATTAAGAGTTTAGAAGCATGGAAGGTAAGGGAGGAGCGGATCTTGTGAATGTTGAAGAGATGGTGACGACAGGCGAGGGAGATCTGGTGGGAGAAGGAGAAGGAGAAGGTGGAGTCGAGGTAGAAGCCAAGATTGCGAGCATGGGAAGAGATGCATAGATTGGTAGGGGGTAAGTGGATGAAAGGAGGGGGGGTAGAGGAAAGTGAGTTCGAAGGAAAGAAAAGGACTTCCGTCTTGTCAGTGTTGAGGGAAAGAAAGTGGGATGACATCCAGTTTTTGATGGCCGTAAGGCAGGAAGATAAATTGCGATGGAGGTCCGGTGTGAAAGAAGAGAAGGAGAGATGGAGTTGGGTGTCATCAGCATAGAAATGGTGAGAAATGCCAAAAGAAGAGATGAAAGGGGTGAGAAGGGAGGTATAAAGAGAATAGAAAAGGGCTGAGTACAGAACCCTGGGGGGACACCGTATTCCAAGGGGAAGTTGGAGGAAGTGCGCCCGCACCAGAAGACAGCAAAGGAACGATTGGAGAGGTAAGAGGAGAGCCAGGTGAGGACAGAGCCTTTGAAGCCAAAGGAGGAAAGAATACTGAGGGGTGATCTACTGCAGCAAAGGCAGCAGACAGGTCAAGTAGGATGAGAATTGAGGATTGCTTAGCGTAGCGAGCAGTGAGGAGGGAAATGAGCACATGAGTAAGAGCAGTCTCAGTGGAGTGTTTAGTGCGGAAACCAGATTGAGAGAGGGGAAGTAGAGTGCAAGTGGATACAAAAGCTGAGAGTTGTGAGTAGGCTAGGTGCTCAAGGAGCTTAGAGAGGAAGCGGAGAAGGGAGATTGGACGCAAGTTGGAAGCAAGAAGAGGGTTATCAGAAGGTTTCTTCAGGATGGGAATGATAGTAGCGTGTTTGAAAGCTGAAGGAAAGGGGGCAGAGGAGAGACCAATGTTGAAGTAGTTAGGTAGTGAATAAGGAGGGGGTAGATTTTAGGAATAAGGGGTGTGGGAAGGGGGATCAGAGGGGGCAGCAGTAGGGTGAGTTCTGGACAGAAGAGAGACACAGGATGGAGTGATAGGAGAGATGTTAGACAGGCTAGCAGAGGTGAGGGATAGGGAGGAGGGGAGTAGAAAGGGGAGGCAAGGATGTTTTGGCATAGAGAGAGAATTTTGGATGAGAAGAAGTTGGCAAAATCAGAGTGGGAGAGAGAGAGAGAGAAGAGTTGGTTGATGGATCAGGAGTAGGAGGGGAAGAAGGCAAGAGAGGGTTTGGAAAATATGGCGGGGGTGTGAGGCTTGTGAGTGGAGAAGGTTAGAGAAGTAGGAGCGTTTGGCTGATTTGAGACAAGAGTCGTAGAGAGAGTGATGAGAGAAATAGGAAAATTGGTTAGTCGGAGAAGGGGATTTGAGCCAACGTTGTTCTAAGCGATGAAGGAGACGACACATGGACAGAAGGTGAGGGGACAGCCAGGGTTGGAAAGGTTTGAGAGAAAGGTGGAAGTAAGTAAGAGGGTAGAGTTGGTTGAGACTGGTGTATATAGAGGAAGACAGAGAGGAGAGGGCGTCATTGGCCGAGAGAGAGGAGAAGTCGAAGAGAGGGGGAATGGAAGAAGAGTAGGAGTGGAAGAAGAGGGAAGGGTTACAGTTTCAGAGATCACAACAAGGGAAGGGAGGGAGGGAGGGAGGAAGGAAGGAAAAGAAGAGGGCAGTAAGGGAGCAAGGAAGGAAGGAAGGAAGGCAGGCATGGTCAGAGAGATAGTTGGCAAGAGAAGAAACAAATGAGTAGGAGTAGGTTGAGATAAATGAGATTGAGAGTGGAGCCAGAGGAGTGTTTAGAAGAAGTAGGGCGGGGAGAGAGGAGATGGGAGTCAAGTAAGGAGAGGAGAGGGGAAGATGGAGATGCGTTGGAGAGGGTAAGGTTGAAATCACCGAGAACTTGGAGAGGAGTGGGGGTGGGAGAGATGAGAGAGAGGTGGTGATCCAGGTCCTCGTAAAAAGGAGAGGGGGCCTGTAAATAATTTAGAAGTAGCTTGCGTGAGGGTAAGTGAAGAATTTGAATAGATATTCAAAGGAAGAGAAGGTAGGGAGAGATAGGGTGGGGAAGATGAAAGACATTTAGGGTGGTAGAGGAGAACGATGCCGCCACCGCGACCAGAGGGGCGTGAGACATGAGACAACGAGGAAGAGGGGGTGGTGAGAGAAGCAGGAACAGTGGAATTGATGAGGGGGATCCAAGTTTCTGTGATGCAAAAGAAGTGAAGGTTGAGTCGGAAGAACAAGTCAAGTGCTGCAGCGGTCTTATTGCAGATGGATCTGGCATTCCAGAGGGCAATATTAATGATACTGGAGGGTTTGACAATAGGAGGGTAAATGAGGTTAGGGCGAAGAGGGTGAGTGTGAGAGGGAAGGGGTTGATGAGGGAGGGGTTAAATCATGGGGGCGGACATGAGGATGAGAGGAAGGGAAAGGAGGAGGGGAAGGAAGAGGGGGAGAGGAGGGCGATTGCGGAGAGACAGAGCGCATGACAAGAGGGGAAATTGAGTACGGGGCAAGTGGTCTCAGCAGGAGAGCGTCACAGACGAGGTAGAGTGCAAAGCAGTTCAGGAACAGGAAGGGAGAGGCTAACCGGGCAGGGGTGGATGAGGCCCTGGAAAGGAGGGGTAGGTAGCCTCAGCAGGAGAGCGTCCACAGCCGGTTCGATGAGCACAGGTAGTGCTGGGAGGGGTGAGGCTGATAGGATGGGTAGGGTGAGTCCTTGAATAGTAGTGGTAGGTAGCCTCAGCAGCAGAGTGTCTGTAGAGAGTCCAAGCGTAGATGGGAGAGTGGGTGGTCTCATCAGCAGAGTGTCACAGACAGTTAAGTGATTGCAGCAGGATCCAGGGAGGGGAGGATGGATGAGTCACTGAGTAGGAGGAGTGAGTAGTTTCAGCAGAAGGTCATCCATAGACAGTAAGTGATTGCAGCAGGTTCCGGGGCGGGAAGGAAGAGGCCCAGAAGAGGGGGAGTGAGGTCAGCTAGAGGAGGGGCCAAGTTACTGCAGGCAGTGCACAATGGAGGAAGATGGGAGATGAGGAGTAGTGTGGACGCGGACACAGCACCAGCGGCCACCGGTCTTAAGAAAGAATCTCAGAACGTGAGGGCGCCTGACCCGGCTGGACAGGGGGACGGGCAGACCCACAACGACACAGAGCAAAGAGCAGCCTCTCTCCTCACAAATGGACCCACTCAGCTCTTGCAGGAACGGGCCAAGCGAAGTGAAGCATGAAGGTGGAGGTAAAGCCCAGAGGCAAGGCGGGCAGGGGCAGCCTCGGAGGGCGGCGCAGCAGCAAAGATCATAGTGTCATGAGTCATACAGGATATAGTAGTTGTGTTACATCATAAATAATTAGTCAAGTTAGAAGGTGGGGCAATCCAACTTATTTACAGATATTTTTTACAGTGCTGTTTTTACTTTCTTGCGGAAGAGTGCATATGTAGTTTCATCTTGGAGCTGCTGAAGGAGGGTTTACAGAGTGTGGGAGCGATGCTGCTGAAACAAGATCCCCCAGCTCTTTTTGGGGAATCTTGGAATGTTCAGGGCTGATGTTGTGGAAGAGCGGAGATTACGCATCTTGTGTTTTCTGGTGATACGGGCGGTGAGTTAAGGTGGGGCAGTGCTGTGAAGGCAGCGGAAAGTGATGGCAAGGAGTTTGAAGTCAATGCAGGCTTTGATGGGAAGCCAGTGTGCCAGCGATCTGATGTGAAAGATGTGGTCGGAGCGCTTCAGGCCCCAAATCGCTCCGAGGGCGTTATTTTGGAGAAGTTGAAGTTTATTGATGTTTTTTGGAGGAGGTCCCTGCTAGTATAGCATTGCAATAGGCAAGTTTGCTACTTATGATGGCTCTTGCTAGGGTGCGACAGTTGTTTGAGGTTAGACCTTTTCTTGAGTGGTTTGAGTTTGGTGGAGTAGGCTGCAGAGGATGCAATAGCTTTGATATGTTTATGCATGTTAAGTTCAGAGTCCAGGTATATGCCTAGTGTTTTTACATGGGCACAGATGGGCATAGCGTTGCCATATATTCAGAGGGATGGGAAGGCAGGGCTGAGGAGTTTGAGACAGTGTGGGGAGCCCACAATGAGGAGCTCAGTTTTTCCATCGTTCAGGCAGAGATGGTGCCTAGCCATCCAGGCCTGAATGATGTGGAAGACGTTGTTAATGTTGGTGGAGTCTAGGTCATGGTTGCTGGTGATTTTAAGGAGGGACACCGTAGGAGACAGCTATGGGGTCAGCAGATTTGTGGCCTGCAAAGACCCTTGTGGATCGGCTAGATAGAAAGGATTGGATCCATAGGGTGGAAGGTGGTGGTGAGGTGGTCCACAAAGTCGAAGGCTGCAAAGAGGTATAGAAGTAGGAGGATAGCGAGCTTGCCGTTGTCCCTAATGAGGTCCAGCTGGATCTTGAGGAGGAGGAGTTCAGATTGAGGTGTACCTAGGAGATTGTGGCTTTCCAAATGTGATTGCAGTTGCCAATAGGTAGTGCGGTCAAAGATTTTTAGGAGGTAAGGAATGGCGGTGATTGGGGGGGGGGGTAGTTGGTAGGGATAGTAGGGTCCAGAGTGGGTTTCTACAGGAGAGCCATGACCCAAGCTTCTTTGTTGGCAGTGGGAATTGAGTTGGACTTGAAAGAAGCATTGATAAAGCTAGCTATGGTGGTTGCCAGGGGTTCTGCGCACATTTTAAGAATGTGGGCTGGGCAGATGTTGGCAGCAGAAGTGGAGGCTATCAAGTGCTGGATGATAAGGACTTTGGCGGTGGGAGACGGTAGAGAATTGAAATTGGGGAGGTGGAGGTGTGGTGGTTTTGGAAGTGCAGCCGGGGGGGTTGGCGGGGCAGGGGGAGTATAGAAGAGGTGGGAGGAGGGCCTTTTTTATGATGGCTTTATCCCTTAGCATCCGTGTCTTTGTGTCCAAGGAGGATTGGATACCGGTGCACGTGTCTATAGGGGGTACAGGGAATTCAAGCTCTCTAAGGATTTTAAAGAGTTTTTGGAGCTGGCATTAGAGATTTTGGTGTTAAAGATACTAGCTTTAGAGTCAGTGATGGCTTGTTTGTGTATGTCCGCTGAGTGTTGGGCAGTTGCTTTGTTAGCGGGACCAGGATTTTTCCTCCAGAGATGTTCTAGGGCACGTTTCTTTTTCCAGAGGGAGGATAGGTCCTCTATGACCCAATGTTGTTTTTCTTTTTTTTTCTTGCGGGAAGTGGGTTTGAAGGGTACATGCTCGTCCAGAACCGAGAGCAGAGCAGAATTGTAGTAAGCTAAGATGACTTTGGGGGGGAGGAAGGGAGTGTTGTTTAGGACTGGTTGGAGGGAGGCTAGGATGGAGGAGGTCAGCAGCTCGACTGTGATCTTACGGGGGTGTCTGGCGGTGATGTGAAGAAGTTCACTATTGGTGGGGGTGTTTCTAGTGGTGGTGGTAAAGGTGAACGGGATCAATGAGTGATCAGACCAGGGAATGGGAAAGGGGTGGCAGATACTTGGAGGGGAGAGTTGCAATGAGGAATCCAGTCAAGTATTCTTCCTTTTTTGTGGGTCGGTGTGTGGACTAGTTGAGTGAAATTCATCTCCTTAAGGGTGGAAGCCAGGGCGGTAGCCTTGTGATCGGAGGGGGTCATTCCTAGTTTGAAATCTCCTAGGAGAATACATTTGGTTTTGGGCTTGAAAAGCTGAGTGATGAGAAGGGGGATGTCAGTTTCAGCAGTGGCTGGGTTGGCGATAGAGAAGTAAGTTGATGGTGGTTTGGGGGGTGGGGGGGTTCGAGTTTGGCCAGAAGGATTTCATATCCTGGTTATTGTTGCAAAGGAGAGGATATGATGGGGATGGTGGTTTTGTTAATGAGTGCTACACCACCACCAAGGCCAACTGGACTGTCAACTTGCTCGATGGAATATCTGGTGGGTAAGGTGAGAAAGAGGAGGGGGCCAGCAGCGTTGTGTAGCCAGGTTTTGGTCAGGGCTAGGAGGTCGAAATTAGTATCTAGTAATAGGTTGTGGATGTCAGGGGCATGAGCGCAGGTGGACTGCACATTGATAAGAGCGCAGGAGAGGGTGGGGGGTGTAGTGGGGTGTGGAGGGGGAGAGCAGATGGGGATGGGGATGGTAGGGGGAGATGTAGGACGGTGGTAGTTAGGATTAGGAAGTTGGATGGGTGGATTTTGGGGGAGGGGGCTTGTGGGTCCTGGAGCTCAGTCTGTGGAGGCGGGCAGAGTCAATACATGAAGTAGGTGGTTCTGGTGCTGAGAAGGGTGATGCTGGGCGTTTGCGGTCAGATAGGGGAAAGGCTTAGCGTGAAGGAGGGATTGTCTAGCTTGGGCTTGGTGTTACTGGCAAGACTACAGGGGAGGTTTCCTGTGTGGGCGAGTGTAGAAGGGCTGGTGCGTTGTCGAAGTGTGGCATTTCTAGCCCTGAGCGTATTAGGTAGCGCTATAAATCTGGAGTTTCCTGTAAGATAATGTGCATTAACAGTCTTGAATGCAGATTTGACAGTGGGGGGCAAGATAAAGGCGAGACGCTAGGAGGATTGGGGTGTGGAAAAAAGTGGGATGAGTGAGCCTAGAGACGGTGAGGATGAGAGTATGCGATGGCCTTATTCCTGTGGGTGTGCTGAGAGCTGTGATTGTGAGGCGGTGAGGGGGCGAGCTAGAAGGTGGTGCTTTCAAAGCTGGCTGTGGGACATTAGCCACGATGACACGTTTAAGACAGTGTAGCCGCTGGTAGCAGTGTAGCCATCAAGGCAGACAGTGCAGCCGTTGGTTGGTGCAATTTGCGGAAAAGAAGGAAAGGAAGTGAGGCTTGAATTGAAAGTATCCGGAAGTGCTGTGAACGGGATAGAAGAACCCCGGTCTTGGGACCGCAAGGAAGAGGTACATTAAGAAGGGATAAGGGCAAATACAAAGGAAGGAGGATCAAAGGACAGACTTTCACAGTATTGGAAAGTTATGGAAGATAAAGGAAAAGGTAGGGGGAGGTGGAAGTAGTTTGGGGTCAGTGGAGGGTGAAGCAAGTATGACTGACTACATTTTCATGGTCTTCATAATGAAACGTCTGATGCCCCGGTAACAGTTAGATAAGCAAGTTGACATGCCCCTCTCCCACTACTGCCACCTTACTTGACCGCTTTGTTTGAGGCTTGTTTGATAAGTAGCTGGGATATGGGAGTGGGTTAGTGGCATTTTAAGAGACAAACAACAATGTACAAAATCTCCTTGGTCCTGCAGTCCTTCATCCAACAGCAGCACCTTCTGCAAATGTGTGTAATTAAATAGTATGTTGCCCTTTTTACCAAAGAAAACAAGAATTTTAAGGTTTGATGGCATGCGCAAATCATTTCTCGTCACCTGTAGCCACTTTAGATTGGTTTTAACAGACCGACATTTGCAGGTGTCCCAACTTAATCCCTATTCAACAGCCTTACCTACCACAGGCAGGCACACATTTTCACGGCTTCAAGTTTTAAAGTACTGTCATTGTGGTGTATGAAGACAACTAACATATTCCACGGTTTGCTGAATTAATACATGAATTCTAAATCTAGGATTGGGTTGTTTGCAAATGAATTGATTTCCAGACTTGTCAAATCTCACTCTTGCTTTAATTGAAAATAACAACCACTCTGGACTAGTTGAACACAATGTTCCAGGAAGTTGTTTTTCTCACGTCTATAAATCAGAGAAGATTTTGTTAGGGTGGTGCTGACCTTTCCTGTGTCATACAAAAAGCTGTTCCTTGCAATGACTTCATTTGGATGTTCTTGGAACCACGAGGAGTAGTCGGCTCTATGCTAGTGTTACATTACGTACAAATAAAGTAGTTTCTTCCCCGTTGCTAATGTTTTTAATTTGCCAAATGTGGCGTCAAAGTGAACGTTAATTATGCCTGAAGGTCTTTTTGTTTACTGGTCTGCAGTCAATGGTTTATTTAGTACCTTGGGACAAAAGCAACGAAGCGCGTTTTGTGAATACTTAGACAAACGGTAATGCCTATAAATAGCATCTTTGTATTTGTAAAGTTTTTTCTACCAATTTGTCATAAAATCATGAACAATAAAATCCACAAGCATAAAAGCATGTATAATAATGTTATATATTAAAATAAATAGCAGATACCAAATTCAGTTTCATATATACATATTCAATTTATGACTCTTAATCCAACATATTTTCCTGTCTGGGCCCGACATTAGCTGCTACCTCCGGGTATATATTTGTCTTGCATCATATTTCTGACTCGATAAAATTCCTATTGCCAAATTATATAGAGATACCTTTGTTCTTTCTATGTATATCAGTGTAGAAGTGACGGATACAGAAAATGTGCTGCAATGTTTACTCATTACCAGGGCAACCAATGCAATCACCCCTTTGTGCTTACCCCACCTTTTTTATATTGGATCTAATGGGTGTGTAGCCAACCTTAGTTTTAATATCCACACTCTGGCATAGCAGAATGTCACCCCATTGAGAGACTCATCATAACCTTATATTTTTCAACTTGTAATTCGGTTAATCCTGGGTACTCTTACGTCATCTCAGAGCACAATTTTGAATCATACATGACTTGTATGGTGCCTGCACCAAATTCACTGTCACCTGGCTGATACTGAGTGTTGTCCCAGGTATAATATGAATTGCTTTGGCCATGCCTCTTGCATGTTTGAACCAGGAAAGAGTTATACTGCCCCTTGCATAGGGCAGGCTTGCTATAAACCCAGAGAGTATCATTGACCAGAGTCAGATCCAACACATCAGGGTGTGATAATGGATATGTTCGATTTTTCCTACATCCCGTTCAACCTGTAGTAACTCATGTGGTGTAGTAAATGGTAGGTCTAAACAATTCATGTAAAACCATATTTTCAATAACACCTTAAGCATTCCTCTGAGTAAAGCCCCATATTTCCGCTCCATGGATAGCAACTTGTATGGTCTGCTGTTGGGGCTTTTTCAAATGCAGATTGATGGGCTTTGAGGCATGAAAGAGCCATAGGCTGAGAAGCCTGGTTTGAATTTGACTTCTGCTTTAGGGGCAATATACTTAATCAATACAAGCAAACTGTTGCATACTTCCTCCTTTATCACCTGTGCCACTGTTTCACTAGTTTTTCATTCCAATTTCGTTGTAAAGGTGCAACACAGCTTTGCCACTGAGTACTCTTGTGACTATGACAAAGCAGGAAGTAATCAAAGGTTTACAATTCCAGCTTCCGAGTTACATAGTGGGTGTGGGTTGTGTCCCTAGTGATTCCCACAACCGGGACATTGAGATTTGGCCACCAGTACGCGTGCACTTTTTGTATTCTGTTATTTCTGCAGGTTGGTTTTCCTATACGTGGAATGCTGTTGTATTCTACCCCATGTTTAAGAAAGGCTTGGTGTTTATTTCAAGAACAAGCCCATCTCACTAGTGGATGCCATGTTTAAAATATTTTGTAGGGACACATTTAGATCCATTGATCTATGGCTGGACGATGAGGGAATCAGTGGACCAGGCAGGGTTAGGTCTTGTATGGGGACAGGGAAACTGGCTTTTTATTTCCATGCGATTTCCTTAAAATATGTGGTGCTTTGGAGAAAAAAATGTATTACTCTCATTAGCGGACCTAAAACAAGCATTTGATTCAGCCATTTGCAAGTTATTGTCAGAGGCGCTTTTGCTCCCATAGTGTAGCCGTGTAATTCTTCCTGCAAATATACCAGACAGATTGCACTAACGAATAGTGGATTAGCAGAAATATGGAAGGCCAATTTCCCGGAACAGCAGGGCGCGGACAAATGCAACTAGAAGCGTCTCAGAAGCACAGGTAGAGACACACATCCGCTGCAAGAAAAGCAATAGTAAGAACAAAGCCGGGTTTGAATCTGAAATAAACCCAAGAAGGGGTCAAATAACCACCTAATCGAATTGGTAATACAAGAAGGGTATTTTACCAGAAGCTTACCATGTTGGCAGTCCTTATGGCAGACAATGGAAGTTCCAGACGAGTGCTTGAGAGTAGGCTAATGGATCCAAATGACAGAGTCCACAAGTCCAACAGCACCCTAACCCGACGGCACGAGGACGCCTAGGCGTACTATAAGGCAGTCTCTAGTCCAGGTACGCTCTGGTAGTAAAGTTCCAAAGTCCAAACAAATCCTAACAAATGGCAAGCTGCGTGAACAAAACACAAGGTCCCTGGAGCTAAATCATAGGTGAAAGCAAATCCTTTTACAGTCTGTGGTCGAAATCAGGAGCGGGCATCAAAGTACACGAGGAAATGACAAAGCAGGTTGTTGAGCGGTCCGAGTTCCAAAACACAAATGGGCATTGAAGTTCAAGGGAATTGACAGAGCAGGTCGAGGGGTAGTTCGTGGTCTAGTACCCAGGTATTCTTCAAAACACAAAGGTCGGTGAGCGAAGCAAAGCCAAAAAAACAATCCAGGTCAATACACAGGGGAACAGGACAAGGATTAAGGGAACAGGAGCAAGGTACAAGGAATCAAAGAATAGCGCCACCACAATACAAAATTCAGAAGCATCGGCTTACTGAAGAGGAGGATCTTAAGAAGGCCAGTCACCTGATGCAGCAGGAGGTAACTCAGCGTGCAAAGCGAGACCAGGAAGCACTAGCAGGACACCAGCGTTTCCATGACAATTTCCAAGTTCCTGCAAAAAACACACGGCCTTAAAGGGCCAGTGCTACATCTTCTTCTGTATGCACATGAAGTAACAACAGTATTTTTATTAGACTTTCGATGCCCCGGAATTATAGAACTGTACCGAATCCTGACAGCTATTATGGAAACATCTACCACCAGTGGGTATGGACGTGGTGATGGTGGCCTTAGTAAGGTCTTTTCATGTTTGTGATACTGTTAGAGTGTGTATCATTTGCATCAGAAAACACCTGCTAGGTGCAAGAAGGGGCATAACCTGTTTCCCACTTGGATAATTTAGGAATTATATTTTCTATTAATCTTTCTTGGTAACCCCAAATAGCAAAAAGTTAAATTGTCATCTCCAAAATGCAACGTCCATCCTTTCAATGAATTTGAAATTTGGATAGCTAGCCATTTCTTCGGTCAGCAAGGAATGTTGTGCTAAAGTAGTAGCTGGCTCTTATATAGTGTGAAGATATTCTGCGGCAGCTACCTAGAAAGTATGGCACCAACAGAAAAATATTTATCAATCTGTGTTACAGCGCCCAAGATCCACACAGTCCGTAAGCATTAGGCTAGAACTGGGTGTGGAGTTTTTGGAATAGCCAATGTCTTTTTGCACTCTGAACTTTGATTTGAATGAAGTGTATACAGTACGTTGGTTTTACAATAGGAGAACCTTCTTAAATGCAATTGATTTCTGGACTGGATTAGAGGAATTGACAAAATGTTAATAGCACATGGTAAACATTGTAGAAATGGCGAGGAAGTTGCTTGGTGCTGCACTGCAAACTGAATTGTAAATCATTTTTTTGTGAAGGAAATACAAACTATTGGTGCAAACTACAATGTGAATTGATTATTTAAGTGAGTTATAAGCTTAGACATTAAGCTAGACTCCTGATTAATCATCACTTCTCTGGGGTATCCCGCCTGGAGAAGTAAGGCACAAGATGTTTGAGAATGTGCTAGCTGTTTTACGTGGAAAAGACTTCTTGGTAGCTCATTGCACAGTCTAGCATGAATAGGATGTTCGTATTTGTGGGCTTTGAGTGGTCCCATGATGTCCATCCCCACCCTCTAAATGAAATATCACTGATGGGTAGAGGCTGCAAGGGTGGATGCACCCGCATCACTCCAGGAGATCTTTTTTGACAAATCGGACAGGTCTCAAAATAATGTTTAATCTGTCACCATATCCCGGGCTGAAAAAATCTGCTCAAAACAGTTTTGCGTCTAGGCTGTTCCTTGATGTCCCATTGTAAAATGAGAAAGGCCAAGGTAAAACAGTTTTTGTATGCAGGGGTGGGGGTGAGGACTAAGAGTACATTGTAAACTAGGCTCCTCTACTCAACCAAATATAACAGGTTTCTGATCCCTTTCTCTTCTGGGCTCATTTGTCCATTAGTTGACTGAAGAGACTGGCCATTCCTTTGGGCTGCTGCGAATTAGATGCTGTGGAGGTGGGCTGCTGCAAATCAGGTGCTGTGAAGGGTTAATGGTTTCTGTCCCTCTTGCTGTCATATAAGAGTCTACGTGTGCTGTGATGTCAGAAAAAAGGTTGGCCCCTTGTTGGTCTCTTTGAGAAAGGTATGTGACTCTTTTCCAGGGCTAAACCGGACTTGAATGTCAATCTTCCATAAGTAAGAATGTAGACTCTTTACCCAGTATATATTAATGCTTACCTTCGGGGTAATGTCCAAATCTTCCATACTTTTTGAGATCAAACCATCAAGCTCCTGGAATGACTAGAGGGTATCCATGACATAGGTGTGGTTTGGGCACTTCTCTAGTCAGGGTCCCACTTCTGATGCCATCTGTCGCAGAACCAAATGTACTCCAGAGCAGAAGGAACTCAAAGAATTTGGGTTCTAGAGTTTTATGTGGAATTATGTACAATTAAGTAGCAACTTAAATGTCAGAAACTGCACAATAAACTCTTCCTCCGATTCGAAAAAAGTACATTACTCATTCAAATAGTGTTTCGGGGTCTCAACCTAGCATCACTAAGTCCCTTGCCAAAGGTTCCATGGAAACAACAAAGTCCCAGCTAGAAAACATGTTTTCTGTTAGTGAGAGGGCTTTTCAGATCGATTTCTGCCAGTTGTTTTGTAGTTCTGTGGTTCTAGTTGGCAGGATCAACATCTTTACCTGAGGTGGACGCTGATGGGAGGTTCTAAGAATCATCTAGTGGGCTCATAAGCTAACCCCTGATAGTATGCCGATCCTACAAAAGCCCAACTAACGCTTGCTTTCCTCTGCACTGAGACATTGTTCACTAATGCATGTGGGCCTGTGCGCTAACATCACAACTGCCCCTAGTGTTGTCTCCGGAATAGCCTGATTGATGTTATGCACTGATGTGTTCATCCTCACACCTCACCCACACAACTTGCACTGTCCCTTTGTCTCCCAGAGTGTGTTAAGTGACTTCAATTCAGCACTCTAACTAAGTCAATGCCTAGTCTGGGATGCCCAAGGGAAGCCCTTATTTATATATTGTTATGACAAGTTCATAGATCTGGATGATAAAGCCTTGTATAACGCCCCTCTCTTTGAATCCCCCTGACCTCACTGAGCCAAGGAGTTGTTTTGCAAATTAAAAGATTTATTTGAAAAATTAAACAATATATATATATCACACTTTTATGAATAAATTAATATTTGATAGCACAATTATGAATATAATGTTGATCAACAATGGGTAATGTTACAATTCCACACTCTTTTTTTAATCAGTGAGGAGTTAGTATAGAAAGGATAAGGTAGCAGAGAATACTTTTATGGTTTCAAGGAAAAGCAATGATGGAAAGAATGCAGCACAGAAATAAACTGATATGGTTTCAACAAGAGATAATATGATCACTTTTTCTTTTGACAATTCACTCCCCCCCGCCCCTATGCAACATAAGGAGATGGAAGGGGAGCACACAGTTTTCAGGAATACAATCAAATGCAATTCAGTTCCCCCCTAGCAAGCTTAGAGCAACCGGTATGCTTTTAAACAGGCAGAAATACTTTTAAATGTGATTTGCAATGAAGTGAAAAATATGCTAAAAATGATTTTAATTCCCTATAGGAGATTCAGGGTAGGTAATAGCTACTTAAGATTAGTTCAAGTCAACACTATCAGTGATTCATGAATGATTATCAGGTTGAAAACAAATTTCAGCAGTTGCAAGTAAAAGACAGCTATTTTTGGCAGGTGGAGAACTTGAGTCAAATTGCAATTCGCGGCACTTTTTCCGAGTGCGTTGATCGCAATTACGGAAAAACTATAAGGAATAGAAAGGTCTTGGGCATGTTGCAAAGCTTAGGATCTTCGCTTTAAAATGAAAGTTAAATCTCGCTCCTAGGACATGCGGTTCAAAAGATACGGACGATTAAGTGGAGGTAGATTCTCAGAAATAAAGTAAGATTCAATTGACAAATGACACTTTCACAGGTTTGAAATCACAGAATGGACACACGATCTCTATGCAGTTCTAAATAGGTGGAAATGGTTTGAATTGGATTATTCTAAACTAAGAGATTGGTTTTGCACAGCTCTGGCTGGATACTCACTCCTAATTTTGGAAGGAATGGGCCTCGTCACAGATCTGGTCAGGTTTAGACTGTACTTCTGGCAGGTGGTTCTGAAGTCACAGCTATCTGGGTCAGCTCTGCTCTGCTGGTCTGGATCTCTGGTTCTGGCAAAAATTCTTGGCTAGAATCAAACAGCACAGCCCGGCTGTTTTATTCTGATGTGCCCCTTGGAAGTCTGGGGTAAATCAGTTTGCAAAATTGTAAGGCCAGCTGAGAATACTTTTAGCTTGCAGTAGGCCTTCTGCTTCAAAGTTCTGGAGTCTGTTTTTCTAAGTTCTGGTCTCTGGATAGTGCCTGAATTTGGATGTCGTCCGACAAAGTGCTTCGCAAGAAAGTGGAAAGTGAATGTCTACCTGGGTCTCAGTGGCTCTTTTTATGTCTTTTGAAAATGGGTGGGAAGGCTGACTTTCTATGCCCAACCCTCTAAGGATCCTGATAGGTTAGAGGATTTTCTGTCCTCTGACTGGGGAACTGAGCTGTGATTTTTATGGCATACAGAAAGAACACTCCCCTTGTCACTTTGCACACAAATCTATTCTTGACTTAAATGCATATTTATCTATGTACAATTTTTCTAATATATGTCCAGTTAACATATTTTCTGTAGCGGCAAACCATCTGATCCCTGTCTTTGTAAGATGTTGTGTTCACTTCTGACAGAATTCTGCCCTTTTCATCCAGAACACAACCTCAAAACTTTTCCAGAATTTACACAAATGTGCGCAAGGGTTATGGGCATCAGATGATGAAGTGTCAGATTTTTAACAGACATTTGGAGTAATACCCTATATTGCGCTACTACCCCCCAGAACATACCACAGATTCCTAACGCCTCTTAAAATGTGCACAGAAAAATCACAGGAATCATGATATTATTGATATAATTTTGACAATTTTGTACTCTGAATTATCCATCTTTTTAAAATTATGCTCTGGCCCAGAGGGGTGTGGTTTCCCAAAGCACATGGGGGAATTTCTGGTTTGTCCACTTCCTCCAAGCTCAGCTGGATCACAGAGGCAGTGCCGCTCCCAGTTCCTTCCAAGAGGAAGCCATTTACGACCCCATGATTTAGCAATTGCTTGGAGCAAAGGGAAGCTCATTGTTCTGTTTCCCTGCAGTCCCAGGTACCCCTCCCCTGATTCAATCAGAGAGGTGTAATCTCCTTTTGGTGGGGCAGCAGAAGGCAGGCCAGGCCTGTGAATGCAGTTGCTGGGCAAGTTTCAACTCCTGTTGGTGGTATTTGCCGGGCAGAATTCCTTCTCCTTAAACCAGGCTTCAGCCAAAGGTCACTTTTGTTCCCATTTTTCTTCATTCAAATCAAATTTAGCAGCTAGAACGCTGATTGTAAGTTCAAAACCATGACATTTAAGCAGTTGCAACCTATGTGACACTCAAAAGTAGGTCACTCATTTATTTTAAACATTTCAATTTTTGTGGCTTTAAATCCCATTTCACTTGAGCTGCTGACATCCACAGCTCAGCCAGTTTTGTTATGAACATTATTTTAGGCTCTTCATCTTTCCAGATTTGGTATGCACACAAGACTTCATTGTACCAGATGTCTGCTGGTGTTCAGTAAGATTTTTGAATATCTTGCAATGTTTGAAATAGGCATTTTGAGCTTGCATTCAGAGAAACAAAGGTGATTTCAAAGGGCTTTTTTGAGCTAACAGGCACTGCTGTTTTTCCTTTGGCACCACGTTTCACTCATGGCGCTTCTGGCCCATCACGCTCACACTGGTGGGTGGCAGGTCAGGCGGCCATTTTGGTGTGCGCAAAAACTGCACGGTTTTCCTGGATTCCGGCGCACATGTAGGCTTTTCAGCCATCTTGGATTTTCTTAGCCCACAGCACCAAATGTTGCAGCATAATAACTTGAACGTGGGTCGATAAACATGACAGTTGTCTGCCTACAACTAGCCTCTCCTTTGTCTCCTCTTCTGCACCTCTCCTCACTTCTTCCTCCGCTGATGTAATTCCTAATCCCACTTTCAAGGTTCTGACCTGCTTGCTCTACTCGCCACCTCCACTCAACTTGGTTGTAATTCTTCCTCCTCATCTCCACTACCTCTCTATTCCCTTCCTGTTCTTTTTTCTTTCCTCTTGCACGTCCACCTCCTGTTCCTTACTTACCTGACATTCTGCTCCATGAACTTGCGGGTGAGCTTTCCTTGTGCAAAGTTTGATGTCACACAATGATGATACTGGGCCTGCACAGCCCAATCTTCTGGCCAAGCAGAATGGCTGTCATAATCTGGCTGTCTTCTTCAAGGGCCAGCATCGGTAGGGCCCACATGCAACGAGTTCCTGCCTCTTCCAATAGTGCATTGGGGAAGGCCCAGGGATCTTCTCCTTACCACTCCTGGCTCCACCTCACGCAGCAGATGATGATGGCCTGCTCCTTGTGTTTCCCCTTTACACACTTCCAGTGCCAGGCAGCAGACACTGTCACACCTTGGAAGAATGGTATGTGCATAGTTAAGCCCTTTAGCAACTTTGGTACCAAACCAGAAATAGCATCACTATGCCGACAGTGTCAGGATGGGTTCACTCAAAGGGTTTGGTACCTGTAAAGACTGGGGCGGGGGGAGGTTAAGTTTCCCAGTCATTGCCTCTAAGAACTGGAACTCTCTACCTTGACACTAAGATCAGAACAATCTTACTGGGCCTTCTGAAAACATCTCAGGGCCTTGCTGTTCTCCTGGTGCTTAACCTGTGTCTGAGCCTCTTCTGCTTTACATATTTATTCTGTCCCACTTGCTTCTTCATTGATGTAAGCAGCGTCTTGATGCCTCTGGGCTTAATAAATGCAAAAAATGAATAAATAAATAAAATGGAGACCCTACAATTATTAATCCCACCTGTCCTGTTAAGGCCTTTGCCTAGGAAACACCAGTCCCCAGATAGACCCAAAAGGCATGACCTGTTGCCATGCCCAGTGCTTACCTTGACCATGCCAGGGCTGATTCTCCCCCCCCCCCCCCTTCCTGTCAAGACTCGTGGCACGGTCCTAAGGACAGGTGCTATGCACCTATTGATCTTCCTCCCGAGAGCAGCACACTTTTGGGAAAGCAAAGACAAGGTGGAGATTGCACAGGTGAAAGGTCTGACCAGAGTGCCGCTGTGCTCTCTCCTGGGCTGCAAAAGCATGAATGTAAGTCACACCCATTTTTGCACCCATGAACATTAGGGAAAAACAAAGCATACCTGGTCGTAATCGGTAAACTACCAAGGAAACCCAAGACCAGGAGAGGCAACAGACGGAAGGAGGAAAAGGTCGATTTCCATGCTATCTCAGAAACGAGGGATCCCATTTTTAATTCGCTGTTAGCAGTTTGAAATCGAAATTCTGAAGTCTGTGATCTAGGCAAACAGTCGAGAGCTAATCCAAAAGCAAATCCAGGAGAGAAAAGCAAGCTCAAATCTAAGTTCACAGTACCAAGTGGACATGGTTCCAACAGGCAACCAAAACCCAGAACGATTAAACAGGAGATTAAATCCACACGTGGCAGGCTGAGGTCAGTAACAGGAGAGCACAAAACAAACGAGATCATTCTGCTCATTATTCGGCATTGAGGAGCAGTGCTCCATTCTCAGCTGGTGTCCTAAATTGGGAGGAACGTGGATGGAATCTGGTACCCCTCGTGATGTCACTGTGCTTTGTGTGTTCAATAGCACACTAAGCAGGGGAAGCCTGGAAACTGTGTCCCTCCCGGCATATGGTGGCATCCCTGAGCCACCAGCACTGCTGTCAATTAACATAAACACCTCAACTCTGTTGATCGTGACTAATTGTCGGGTTTCTTCAGTATTACCATCGCTGCATTCACTACTTGAATAACTCACACCATCCAGAATTTCCGAATCTGTATCTTCATCCTGGCAATCGTTCTCCTGCACACTCTGACTTGAGAGACATCCTGCAATTTCTGGCCAGATGACCCCTCTTACCACACATCCGGCATTCAACCTACACTACAGTACACTCTCTAGAACTTGCAAAATGCTGAAGACTTCCACATCTGAAACATCTCTTCTGCAAATCGCGGGGTCGATCCCCCGCCCCCTTCTCTCAGGGGATGTAAATTAGGTTTTGCTCCCAAATGTCCTGGCCCACCTGCCATCATTGCTCTTCATCTCACTAGTCTTCTTGCTGCGCTGTTGGTGACTCCTCTCTCCAGAGACAATGCTAACCTTCTCTGCAGTGTTCTTTTGTGCCTCAAGGCTGAGCAGTTTAATGCACTGTGCAGATTGCTCGACTTGTTTGGCGATTTCAATCGTCCTATCCATATTGGGATCTCTCATTCCACAGTTACTCCCTTACCCTGTGGTCAGGGAACATAATCATCAGCTGTCCCGATATGCTCATCATGACAATGGCCAAAATGACATTCGATGGCTAGGCCCCAAAGTGCGGTATCGTCTCACCACTCTCTTGCTCCAGAGTCCCGAAATGAGTATCTTGCCAATATCTTGGTCTCTATAACGCCTATTTAATTTGGCAACACTTATATGGAAACTGTTCTAAGTCATGGCATCTGGGGGCTGGACATGCTCTCAAAGCCTTTTGAACACTTCCTGACCTGCACTACCCAGGCAGTGATAGAGCAAGGCATCCTTCCTGTCAGCTGCATAGTTCATGCCATATACTGCCAAAACAAACTTGAGGAAGTACTCCTTCCAGTCCTACCACTTTATCAGTGGTTCACCAGGTTGGGATAGGACTAGGGCTGGGCCAGGAATGTTCATCACAAAAGTATTCCTCTGTGTTTAGACATACTCAGTTGACAGTGTCTCACTGCTTGGCACTTGGCTGCACTTAAATTAAGTTTTCTTTTTGATTTTGACTTTACCTTAATTACCTTCTGAGTAAATAAGGAGCAATGCGCTTGTAACAGTGGTGAGCACCCGGCGTTGTTGCAACTTGTCACGGTAACCAAAATGCAGACCCAATATGGCTGCATGCACAGAGACAGAGAAGGGTCCTTTCCTCACCGCTCCTGAAGGCAACTAGCGCCGGTGAGGATCTCGCTCACGCTGCGCTTGCTGTTTGCTGCTTCCCTCACCACTACACTCGCCCTCAGTCATGCATGACTAGCGCACACTAGCCTTACTGCTTGGCACACTGCCAGGGCTCCCCAAATCCTGCGGACACTCCTTCTCGCCGAGGCTCAATCGCTCCAGCCATCAGGGATTCAAAACCAGCAGCTATACAGAATAACTGCTACTGCTTCCACTCTGTGGGTTCGCTCCTCCGTCCTCCACTGCATCCAGGGTGGCTTGTCGCCAGTATAATGAAGTTGGAGACTGACGCAGATGATGATGATGATGGTGCAGAAGATGGTCAGCACCATGGAAAGGCTGTAGTCACTCCTTCCTTTTCTCCCTGTCAACTGACTCTCACAACATTCCTGATAAACCATAATAATTCCATGCACGTAGTGAGGTCAACACATTATAAGATGGACAGCAGTGAACAATGGAAGAATGATAACTGAACTATATACTTTAATATTATACACACTGTACAGAAAGAGAAGAAAACAGCATTACGCCTTTGTTTCTCATAAAAGCAACACAGAAGGCAGGGTACATGGTCGTTGTTGGCCAGCTCAGATCCTCTGGTCCATACACTTTCTAGTCTGTAAAATAATACCTCTTCCACCTTATCAGATGGGGGTCTACAATGGCTTGTATGTCATAGTCCTTGTCGTTCCCCTGAATGGAATTGGGAGGTGGTCTGGAAGGCAGGTGCGTATTTGGAGGGCAAGGTTTCAATAGAGCTATGTGGAATATGTATGTTTCAAAGTCTGTGGCAATGTTGGCTCTACCTTCACTGGGTTGAGTACCCGACTGACTATATATTTCCCCACTTATTGAGGCAGAAGTATACGAGAGCTGGGAATATTCACGTGTCTGGAAGACCATCATGCTTTGTATCCTCGATGATATTCGGGGCCTTGATCCTCCTGATGCTTATTTGTTGTCGGGGCTGTCTACGGATGCTCTCTAAGGGCTATATGGGCTTGATGAAAGTCGGTTTACTGTCTGTAGCAGCTGGAGTGATACCTTATATTGCGGTTTGTTCTGGTAAGGCCTTGGGTTGTCCATATAGTACCTAAAACCAAGACGTTCCTGTGGAGACATTAAAAAAGTTGTTGTATGCAAATTGAGCTGCCTCAAGTACTGCTACCCATGTATTGAGAATGTAGTGACCGACATCGAAGATACTTTAACATGCTGCCGTTGGTTCTCTTGGTCTGGCTGTCTGCGGATGGTATGCAGAAGAGAAGAGAGCATCAATCTTGAGTAGAGTAGGGGGAGCATGCCAGAACATAGAGGTGAACAGGCAGAAAACGTGCTTAAAGAATAAAATGGTCAGAGTTGGAGCCAAAGTTATTCACTGTCGTGAGATAAAGCAGGACATTTTTGTAAGTGCATCCACCACCACCCATATTGTATCAATCCCCTTGACACAGAGCAGTTCCACAATGAAATCCATAGGTTGGAGCAACCCAATTGGGTTTTACCTGGGAAGGTTTTCACTGCGCGCACGTTTCACAGTTGAGAATGCACTCTGCAACATGGTTACGTAGCAATGGCCACCAACACCAAGGTTTCAAGAGTTCAATGGTTTTCCTTTGCCCTAGGTGAGCAGCTATCACTTGGAAACATGGCACCATTGCAGTACCTGGCCTCGGCCTTCATGTATATGTATATACAGACGTTACTGTATATATGGATGGCCATTTTCAATGACTGCATTCATGTACTCCACTTCCTCACTATACTTTTGTGTCTATTCCCGTTTCAACAGAGGAGTTGGAATACATTCACAAAGGACACAATCTTGGGGCAGTATGGGATCAGCCAATGCCTCTCGACTTTATCCTTCGTAAGTGTATCTGCTTTACCATGTTATATCTAAGGTCGACATGTCACCACAAAGTCAAACAATGAAAGGAAGAGGTGCCACCAACCATGCCTCCACTGGTACATTTCATGGTTGATAGGACTTGCAGATTGCAGTGATCGGTGTACACCATTGTAGGGCATTTGGCACCCATCAGATGATCATGCCATCCAAAAAAGTGGTTTTAGTTTCCGAGAGCTACTTTTCCAGTACAAAATAATTATTTGTCTAGTAGGCAACTGGATGGAATTGTTTGGTCTCCATGCAGAGAGAACATTCCCAACTGCACCCGCTGATGTATATGCCTCTACCACGAAATGTTTTATGGGTGATATGGATGCTGTAATACGGGAGTGGTGGTAAAGGCGCGTTTGAGCTCATCAAATGTGTTATGGGCCTATTTTGACCCGATAAAGGTAGTTGTAGTGCGAGTGAGCTGTGTCAGTGGTGTAGCTATAGAAAAGAACAAGGGCGTGAAGCATCTATACAAATTTTGCGAATCCTAGAAATGGTTGAAAGAGATGGGCGGTGGCCAATTAAGAGTCAGTTACCTTGGTCTGGTTCATCCATACCTCAGTTTAGCATATAGGGATTGCTCTCTCCAGTGTGGTAATAGGGCTTAACCGTTGAGTACATGCTGTTTATAGGACACCAAAAGTACCAACATGCTGTCTAAATAAATCACAATGAACCTGTCCAGCACATCTCAATGTTTATTTAACACTGGAAGGAGGCAGGAGCATTGCATAGGCCAAACGGCATAACCGTGTATTCAGACTGTGTTTAGGAATGAATGCGGCCTTCCATTCATCCTCCTATAGCGCTGTTTTCTGTAGTTGATCAAGGAGAAACGATATCCGAGAGAGCGGGTAACAGTCTTTGACGGTGAAGGATTTGAGAGCCCTATAATCTAGTGACCGTCTGAGGTCTCTCTAAGGGACAAAGAATTACTGGGAGGCCGTGGGAGAGCGGAACTGGAGGATGAAGACTGGGACTTTGTTCTCTTTTTGCAAGAGGGAATAGATCACCCTCAAGTCACAACAGCTCCTTGCATCCAGTCGATCGGACAATCATAGGAGCGATGCAGCAGCAATCGGTCTGCTTGCTTTTTGTCAAATACATCCACATAGGAGGAATACATGGAAGGCAAAGCACTTGTGCCGTCTTGAGCAACTGCTCCTAGCGTGTGTATATCGGAGAGGAGGACCAAAGCCATGCTGGGCGTGGAGTGACAGTGATGTTTCTTAATACACAAGGACTGCAAATAATCTGAAACAAAGTTGACTGATTGCTTTATCATTTTAATGGCCGGATTGTTTGTCCTCACGATGGAATGCACAGAATAACCCCAAACTGAGGCGCAGCGATTAAATCAAACCAAATGACTTCTTGATGGCCGTGGATGATGAGTAAGACCCGTCTATGGCTTGTACTGACTCTGACGGATGGATAGGAAGACTCACCCTTTTGACATAGTTAAGGTCCATTTAGTTCCCCATGACACTGGACTCTATCATAGCAATGGAATGCGCCCATGAGTAAGCAGTGTATATTTTTGGTGAAGGTTTTGTCAAATGTGTCATAGGTGGGAATTTTTACAAGCCTCCCTGAATTGTTTTTTCCTCTACGTGCCCAATTTACTCCTATTGCAGGTATTTGTGGAGAATAAATTGAGGGTGGGGGGGGGCATACCGTTGTTTGATGGACTCCCTGCACCTATTGCCCTTGTACGCTATCAACCCCTAAATCACAGTGCATTTACTTAAGATATTCGAAGGAGTTCGACATAAAATTCAATGTTGAATTGGACAGCCATGAAAGCGGATACAGTCTGTAAAGATGTAAACGCGTCGAGAAAGAAGCTACTGCGCTGGAAAAGAGAAGCTTGTTGCTTACCATATATCCAAAACACTGTGAAACAACAAACCTATGTGTCAAAACTGGCCTGTATACTGAAAATATTTGTTCGCTTTGTTTGCCAGGAGAGACGGAATTGTACTTCTACTGGGAAGAATTACTCGTTTCCTCTCTTCCTGTCTAACTACTACGCACAGCTGCGTTCAAAAGGCCTCGTCTTTTGTGCCAAGATCGTGAGGTTGAATATTTTGCAACGTAGTCCAGTAGATACAATTAAAACCTGCATTTCCATAGGCTGTAAATCGAGCACCCGTTCACTGGGTCTAGCTGCAGTACACGGAGAACCCGGTTTTATTTAAGAGGGAACATGCAGTGGTTACTGGTTAGCACTATTGTTACCCAGCATTACAGAAAACGAAAGGCACATTTCAAAAGGAGCGGGGCATGCGCATGTGAAGCTCTTTCCTGGTTTCCTGTTCCCACCAAAGCTCCTCTGTGATTTAAGTAGCCAAGGGACAGTACTGTGCGCGCACGGGTTGGCTTGCTTTAGAAATATGTATCGGAACTGCCGTGCCTCAGTGTATGTGTACATTTGCATTTGGCGGTTCACCAGCTCAGTGTGTAATGGCCTTGTTATTGGTGGCAGTTTCCAAAAGGTCAGGCACAGTTTGTAAACGAAAAGGCACACTTAAGAAATAGTGACCATATTGCCACTTTTTACTTATTGGAATAGATTAAATGTGCAGGTGTTCCACACACAACAGGCAGCCTTTCCCCATGGGGACCGTTAGAACGTTAGCCTTCCCCTTCCTTACCATGAATTAATGATCGATCATGCGGGGCCCATTGGTACTGCAATGGTTCTAGTGCCATTTGTTATGTGAAGTCAGACTTCTTGGGAAACATTAAAGGACTTCTGTGGATTTTTAAGGGACAGGAGTTTGCAAATGACAAAACTCTTCTACCCGCAGCAAGCAGAGCTTAAGAGAGTGGAAGAATTGAGGGGCGGTCTCTAGTTAGGGGTATGGCATAGGTCTGGGTGGTTAGGGTGGCTGGGGGCAGAGGGCTGGCAATTGCTTGGCTGGTGGGCAGTGGGTACCAAACAGGAGAGGGCAGGTGCAATGCTATCATTCCTTTCGGCGCGTCCTCCCTCTCCTTTTTGTTTTTTAGTCAAAGTTCTGACCACCTCTGGCAGTTGGAGCCTGTGATTAAGAAACAAAAGAAGAGGCAGAACGCACCAAAAGAAATTATAGCAGTGCACCCTGCCCCTCCTTTTGTTTTCTTCGTGAGGTGCCAGTTCCCTCAGGCAACCCTTTAACTCAACATAGCTGCTTAGTTGAAGTGCTGCCTGAGGGCTTGGCGCACTGATTAAGAAACAAAAGGAGTGGGGCACTGCTACCATACATGCTGGTGCTCCCGCCGCTCTACTTTTTCTAATCAGAAGAATTGTAGTATTTCTTACCAATGCAACATAATTCCTACATTTGTTAGAGGACCAGTATGGAGGGGTCTGATTCGATCCTGCATTGAGTCCAGAAATATGATGGTCACCCAAAATAATCATTGTCACCTCTAAAGGTAATGTTGCATGCTACAGCTCACCTGATGGCATGTGCAAGGTGAATCATTTGTGACTTGGTTCTTCTAAATCCCTGGGCTGTATTTTCCCCTCCTGTGCCAATATGTCCCTTGGCCAATCGAAACACACCAAAGACCCAGGCGTTGTCACAATACCTAGCAACAGGATATGGCTCTTCACCTGAAGACCACTGTGCTGGTGACTACCGTAGTATGAATGTATATGCTCCCGGATGGGGTCTGTCATGGATTCACATTCTCATGTATATTCCCTGTCAGGCTGGAAATCCTCAGTAAAAGAAAAAACGTTTCACTTTCACTTTAAAACTGTATTCCTCCTCTAAACCAATCACTGTCCTCTGGGTCATTCTGCCCCCATCCAATGACTGCCCTCTCCCTAAGCTACGCCTCTGGCAGCCATCTTCAGATTTTTATTGCACGCTTCAGTGTTGAATCCTTGAGTTGCTCTCCGTGGCAGTGGACATGGCCGACACAGGTTTCTGTCAGATGGGGCACAGAGACTGCCTTCATCAGCAGGGATGGTTGAAGGCCACAAGCTTTCGTCAGGAGGTTCATGCAAAGGTGCTGGACATGCCCTTCGACAGTGAAAATCTGTTCGGGAAGGCGGTGGACGAATCCCTTCAAGTCATAAAGACGGATACAGAGACGGCACGTTCCCTTGTCAATCTACAGCAGCATCGCTCGTCTTTTCGCTCCTACATGGGAAAATTGAGCAGATCATCAAAAGGATACTGCACATCATACACGCAACCTCCCCGACCCTCCATGCAGTTAGTCTACAGGGGTCGCTCCCAGGCCTATGGTAGCAGCGGTCAGCATTGCTGTCGCCCAAGCAAGCCTGAAAAAACAAAGACGTCGGGCCCGCACTCGTTCACCCCGGTGGGAGGCCGGTTGAATCGGTTTGTCAGCTAGTGGAAGATCACCACCGTCAGATGGGTGCTAGACGCACTCGCCCAGTAACACACCTTGGAGTTCCAACGCAGGTGCCCTTGTATTCCACAGGTTCCCCGTCAGGAGCAGCACATCCCTCAGCTCGTGGATGAAGTACAAGACATGTTATGGAAAGGGGCTGGTTCCCCAATGGCACCAGGGCTCTGGAGTCTATTCCAGATACTTTCTGGTCAGAAAGAAGACAGGGAGAGGGGGGGTTGGAGACCCATCCTGAACCTGCAGTGTCTGAACAAGTACCTGAAGTCCCAAAAATGCAGGATGGTCACGTTGCAGCACATGCTCGGCCAACTGGAAAAGGAGCATTTCTTGACGTCGTTGGACCTAGAGGATGATGTACTCCCCTGTCCCCATCCACAGGAAACATTGAAAGTTCCTATGGTTTGTGGTGCAAGGCTAATACTACCAGTTCAAGGCCCTCCCATTCTGCTGCAAATCTGCCCCGAGTGTTTACAAAATGCCCAGCCCTGGTGGCGTCCCATCTGCCCCTGCAGGGCATACACATATACCCGTACCTGTACGATTGGCTGATACGCCCCGCTCTCGGGAACTGGCTGATGAGCACACAAAGGAGACCAACTTCTGACAGAGCTGGTGGGATCCTCCATAAATTATCCGAAGTCCTGCTTAATGCCATCACAGAATGCGCTGTTCCTCGGCACAAGACTCAACACAGTGGCTTGCCTGGCCTCCCTCTCGGAGGAGATTCTAGCAACCATTCAAGGGAAGGTGCAGCGACTATCGTCGGCATAGACGACCACGGTACGTGCTATCAAGTCATTGCTGTGCATGATGTCCTGCATCTACCTCGTCCGTCTCTGCAGGTTGCAGATGCGACCCCTCCAGGAATTCTTGGATACATGTTGGGGACAAGTGTCTGGGAGTTTTGCGGACAAGATCCCGTTCAATGAGGATTTACGATGGGCGATAGAGTTGTGGGGGTTGCGCTCCCACATCATCCAGGGGACGGGATTTCAAACCCCGCAATACCAGGAGATGGTCACCACGGACACCTCTCTGGAAGGTTGGGGGCTCACACCGAATGTCTACATGCCATAGGTCTGTGCTTCCAGAGGAGAGGGATCTGCACATCAACATCCTGGAGCTATAGCAGTGTTCTGGGGCCTCAAGTCTTTCCTTCCATCTCTAAAGGGCAAGGTGGTGAGGATTTTTATGGACAACACCGCCACCATGGTCTACATCAGGAAACAAGGGGCCACTCAATCCCCAGCGCTCTACAACGAACCTCAGGACTTGTGGCACTGGGCCATCGGACAGGGGATGTTCCTCGTCCCTCTCCACCTGGCAGGCATCAAAAAAACCATCATCAGACTCCCTCAGCAGAGAACTGCGCTTATGCTACGAGTGGGAACTTGGTTGGAATCAGGTGGACCGCCTTTTCGTCAAATGGGCAGACGCCTGATCGATCTTTTTGTCACAGCGGTGAACTCCAAATGCTGTAAGTTTGCCAGCAGATTCCACCAACGGAGGAGCTTGGGGGGAGGGCGGGTGCATTCTCCTTGCCTTGGGATGCTCTTTTTCTGTACGCTTTCCCCCCCCCCCCCCCCCGTTTCCTCTCCTGCTACGCATTATCAACACACTAGGACAGTGTCAGTGCAAGATGAAACTCATTTCCGCGGAGTGGCCGAAGCGGATTTGGTATCCGGGCCTACTCAGCCTGTCAATGTCACCTCCAGTCAAGTTGCCAGTACTTCTGGATCTTTTCACCAGAGAGGGTGGTGCAATCCTTCATAACGACCCAGGATCCCTGAAGGCATGGCTCCTGCAGCCTTAGCGTTTTGAGGTTATGAACTGCAAGTGGACTGTAGGGAGGTCCTTGCCAAAGCCACGGCATCGCAGACACTAAAGTGCTACGGCCATAAGTGGAATTGTTTTTCTACGTGGTGGCGGTCGAATTACCCCTCAGATTCTCCCATACTTGCTTTCCTTGGCAAAAGCTGGTCTGGCTTAGGTGTCCATCAAGGTACACCTGGCAGCCATCACACGCTACGCCAGATCCCCAGGGAAGATCCTAGTTGTAGTCCCACAGACTTGTCAAGGAGTTTCTCAAGGGGCTTGTTTGATCTTTCCCACTGGTAAAGGCGCCTGGCATGGGAACTCAACGTAGTCCTGACTAGACTTATGGGGGCACCAACCTGTACATCAAGCCCCACTAAAGTTTCTCTGGTGGAAAAACGGCATTCCTTAGCCAGATGAGTGGGTGAGATCCAGACCCTGTCCTGCAAGCTGCCATATCTGACTTTCCACTAATCAAGGGTGGTGCTGCGTACACACCCCCTCTTTCATGCCAAAGGTTCCATCGGAATTCCACCTCAACGAGCCTTTGATGTTACCTGTTTTTTTTCCCAAAACCTATGTTGCTGGCGGAGAGGACCCTGCATTAGTTGGATGTTGCTTGTGCCTTGAAGTTCTACATGGCACGTATGAAGAGTTTTTCGGAAGACTTCTCAATTGTTTGTGAATTTTGCACCTGTGAACAATGGGAAGGCCTTGTTCAAGGCTTACATCTCAAGATGGCTCTCCGGCTGCATCATGCACGGTCATCGGCTGGCTAGCCGTCCTCTGCCGGGACGCCAGAGAGCCCACTACACCAGAGCGATCGCTGCGACGATGGCGTACCTTTCTGGTGTACCCATACTTGACATCTGCAGAGCTGTGACGTGGAGGTCCACACATACCTTCACAAGGTTCTTATGCATCGACAGGGATTCCAGGGAGGAGTCTAGAGTTGACCAGGCGGTGCTACGCAACCTGTTCGCATGTGGTGAGTATGTTCCAGGGTTAAGTGTTGATTAATTCTGTGGAGCCTTGCCACCTCCCGTGGTTGTATAATGTGTACTGCTTTGTATTTGTTATTCATGAGCATGTGAATCCAGGTCAGACCCCATGCTGGATAAGGTTTAAGTTACTTACCTGAATCCTGAAGGAGGAGGAGGAGTTGCTGCCAGGGTGAAGGAGCCTGGACGACCCTGGAGCACTGCTTGTGTGGAAGCTGCCTGGGAGGGTAGGGAAGGGGAAGAAGACGATTACCCTGAAGCACCACCCAAGCCAAAAAAGTGAGATCTGACCTGTCGGAGAAACCTGGGAAGAGGAAGTCAAGACCTTGCTAAGACCCTGGTAGAAAGACTGAGACGGAAGCGTGACCCCGGAAGAGAAGAGGGGCAAAAGCAAAGATCCCCCTGAGGAGAGGGGCAAAAACCTTGGTCCCCAGAATTTGTGAGGGGCAAAGGGAGAGTCAAAGAAGGTAAAGAAGATAAACTCCTGAAGGTGAGAGGAGCAACGCCAAGCCCCCTGAAGAGGAGCAAAGCAAAAAGAAAGAGAAAATGCGAGAGAAAAGGGTCACAAAGCAAGAAGTGCGAATACGCCACAGAGGGGGTAAGAGACAGAAATGAGAGACCGACAAGAACCCTTGGAGGAGGAGGAGGAGAGGGGGGGTCGGAGGTCAAAACCTCATAAAGGAAAACTGGGTAAGGTAAAATAGCAAATGGAGAACGAATGATGGACCCCAACAGGAGTTTGGGCACAAAAAGACCCCTGGAAGCTGAAGACGCAGATGCTAGAGGCTAGGTCGAATGAGGGAGAGAAACCCAGAATCCAAACATGAGATAGGGGGAGAGGAGGATCCTCATTACACCATTTGATTTGGCTCCTATGACCACTCAATTTTTTTTAGAAACCTTTGATTCGGGAAATGTTTATTTTAAGTTGAGGATTAGTATTGAGAGGCAAGCTAACTTTAGCGTTGTTAGTACCTTGGGTACCTTCATAGGTGAAGTGCACCTTAGGTTTGTGCTATATATATACAGGAATGGACTTCTAAGTCATTTATGTTTGAACGCTTCTCTTTATTCCTTAAGCACCATTTTGTCTTACACATGCTTAATAAAGAGTTTTCTTTTGAAAAGGCAAAACGGGTCTGAGACGCTTCTGTTCGCAATATCGTGATATTAGCTTAAGAACCTTAATTAAGAGCTGGAACCATTTGAGCAATGCAAGCAAGTACACACATGAAATATTTGACATTCTCATGCCTAGGAACAACACAACACATTTGATATTGTTCTGACATCTGTCCAGCTTCAATAATAAAAGAGGGAGCTAAAGAATTCGCCCCTTCATCACATCCTTTATCAACTCTTCATTCGCTTCCTGCACCGTCCACAAAAATCTCAAGACGCCTGGGTCTTGCCTCTCCTCAAAAAGCCGAAATTGAACCCAAATATCCCTACCAATTTCAGACCGAATACCACAGTGCTTTTTCTTATAAAAATACTAGATAAAGCAGCCTACATTCAGATATAAAACCATCTCGAGACTAACAACCTTCTGGTTTCAGACCCAGACACGGGACTGAGACAGCACTCCTGGATCTAAAAATCCAAATGGATGAGGCAAGGGACAACGGAAAGCCGACCATACTCCTCTTACTCGACCTGTTGGCAGCGTTTGACTTAGTCGACCACAACATCTTAACCAATCACCTCGCAACAGCTGCCGCATTCTCCACCAAAGCCGCAGCCTGAGTCAATTCCTCCCTCTCTGATAGATCTGAGGGTATTCTCCCCTGCCGCATCTGCTGAACCCTCCCCAATCACATGTGGAGCTCCTCAAGGATCAAGTTTCCCCCATCCTCTAACATTTTCACGAAGCTCCTGTTTGATCATCTAGATGACCTTGGCGTATCATATATGAATTATGCAGACGATATGCAAATTCTCATTACCCTATCTGGCGACTATCATTCAGACTCAATACTCAATAAAATCTACAGCAAAATCCAAGCATGGATGGCCAAACATGGCTCGTATCATAACGACGACAAAACTGAACTTCTACTCATCGACTCCAAGTTAAGACTCAATAAGCTACGTTCTCAATACTACTCCTTCAATGTTGATGGTAACAATATCCAAGTAGACAAGGAAGCCAAAACCTTAGGCTTATACCTGGATTCTGCTTTGTCACTCCACAGGCAAGTCAACGCCACTTCGTCTTCAACGGCTTAAACATCCAAACTGATAAACGCTTGTAGACCATTCCCGTCCACCAGCAGTTGCATCATTCTAGCAAGAGCCCTTATACTCTCCAAACTGGACTATTGCAATACTCTCTACTTAGGCGCCTGTCAGTGAAACCTTTACATGCTACAAGTATTACAAAACAACACTCTTAGAACAGCCTTAAATATTCCTCGCACCAACCATATCTCACAAATCTGACAGAACCGCAACTGGCTCTCAATTCGAGACAGGATTACCTTCAGAACACTATTAATTACCCACAATTGTCTAAACAACTCAGCCCCCAAGTATCTCTAGAAAGGAGCACACCAGACCTACTAGGGGTAATTATGCCCACTGCCTTAACATACTCAAATTGAAACTGACTAAAGCCGGAAGAGCTAGCCTTCCCAGTGTTAGCAGCCAAGTCCTGGAATTCCTTACCACCTGCTTTAAGGATTGATCCAGTGTTCCTGTCTTTCCGGAATAAGGTTAAAAAGTGGCTGCTCTCACAATCTAATTAGTCGCCACAATGTTATCTCGGGATTTATTTTGATCAGGCTGCGTGACCTGTCCATGCCCATAGCTCTGTTAAGCGTCACCAGGTGACCACCCGAAGGTCTCCCCTCAAGACCATCCGAAGCTGTTATGAATCCTGTATATATCTTCCGTTAAATTGTATATATCCTTTACTAATTGTAACCTGAACTGCCTCACAATTCAAGGATTGGTGCTTAGCACCATACTCTCCCTATACTACTTCAATATGGACATAGTAGCCCGTTTTCTACCTGCACTGTATAAAAATAATACCTATGCTCGAACTCTTGACTATTCAGCTGCAACTCGCATGACTTGATCTGTAACACGTGTCTAACATGTGGTCTTAGCATCTCACTGTTTTTTTTGGTTTCCGTCATTATCCTGTACTTGTTTCTCTGGTCCTCCTGGCAACCACTGTTACATATCATGGAAACGTTATTATTGTATGTCATTGTCCTGTTGTAACCCTGTTTACCAAGTAAAAGCGCCCAGATACCTCCGGGTTTGGCATGCTATAAAAGCAAATAAAACAAAACAAAGCATGAGGAATATTAAGAGATGCTCATCTCCAGTATTCATTTGTGAAATGTATCCATGCTGGATATTCATCCTAATTAACAAAGCAGTGATGATCTTCAGAACTTGGGGCTCAATTATCTTTACTGCATCGCCACTCCTTCACACCTCCCTCCTTTTGTTGCACAAGATAGGATGTAGACTTTGTTATGCTGTTGTAAAGAATTTGTTGCATTCTACCCATGCAGCTGCCTCCTTTTTTGTGGTCTTGTTACTTCTCCTTATCAATCGCCAGTGTGTCCAGCTTGGCTTCTGTGGATTTTGAATAAGAACCACCTTTTTTTTATCAAGTCGTGGATCTGTTCATATTCTATAGGAAGTAAGGAGTTAGTTGGTGGTGTTCACAAAGAATAACCTTGCCTGTATCGACTTGACTAAAGAATTTGACAGTTTACACATTTTTCTGTATTCATTCAGAAAGCAAACTTGTAAACAATCTTAATCACGTTAAACATTTGTTAAATACCATGATTTTAATATCCAGTCCTGATGTGAACATATTGACTCAGATGTTTCATGAGCCAAAATGTCCTCGCTCATACACCCATCAGTCAAGACTGTGGACACGTTGGAGATGAAGTGGATGCATTAGAGCATTTGTCAGTTGTTTTAATCAATTAACAAATGAGCTGCATGATGCGTATGCCGAAGAACCTTGTAGGCCGTTCAGTCTGTTGATCATCCATACTGTGGTTAAGAGCAGCATTATTGTTAGGGGAATATAACCTAGCAGACAAAGGTCGGCAGATACCTATGATGGTGCTGGGTGGTTGGGGATTATATAAGAGGTGGGGAGGAGATGATGTATCAAGACACCCTTCCCATAAATTGTAGGGCAAGAGGATGAAGCAGCAGGGGGAGTGGGCAGGATGATACACATGAAGAAATTCTAGAGCCCACCACCAGCTGGCCTGGCCTGGCCTTGACTCTGCATCATAGCAGCATTCAAAAACATCCAGCTGCCAATCACCAGTGTCTGCTCTCGCCTCCAGCTGCCCACTACTCCAGCATTTAGCACCCTGCACACTATCCAGCACCACCACTCCACTCCACGCCATGTCTTGGTCCCAATAACACATTAGAAAAAAAACAGTTCCAGATCTAGTTGCCTTCTGCCTACTCTCCCCAACATGCCTGGCTCCCCACCATGGAAACGCCCTACTACCTAGAAATTGTAGAGACTAAATAACAGTGACTGGCTACCAGATTGCACTCAAAAACTACCCTGTCTCCCGGAGGGTGCCCCAAATTCATATGATCGGATCCCCCGCCACTTATCCCCACCTCCCCCACCAATGTTCCCCAACAAAGTACTCCACTGGATTGCTCAGTAAAGATGGAGACTGCCAAGTACACTCTGGAAACTATAGCCCTCAGACAGTAAGTGTGCTGTAACCTTGCAACTGCATTCTTGAGTATGGAATTATTGGAGGATTAGTACTTCCTTTCTTAGGCACCTTAAATTGACCCATGCTGACACCTTTTGCGTAGAATCCTTTATTGCTTCTACTTTAATTCTTCTAGTACCCAGAGGCCTTCATTACAGCACATTCCTAATTATGGACAAGAGCAGAGAAGGGTGCTGGTGGCCATTTGAGACTGTGCAATAGTTTAGAACGGTATCCCCATTAAATGAAGAACACTGACACTTGGTCTGTTTTGCTGAAATTATTGGCAGAGAAGATTATCTTGTTTTTGTTGTGTAAGCACCGCTTATCCTGACGGGAGTTTATCATAAACCCATCCTTAAAAACTATATAAAACTTTCCGTCCACCGTTTGGTTGAATACATTAGCTTCTACTTGCTCTAGATAAGGGGTCTGCACAGTTTGGCTGTCCAGATGATTTGTGACTCTCAGCAGCCCTAGCCAACATAGCCGTTGGTGAAGGATCATGGGAGACAACTTGGAGTTTACAGTTGTAGTCTGTGGAGTAGTGGAGAAGTGGGAGGACAAGTGGTCCTTTGTGGTCACTTGTGGGCAGCGGTGGGCTGGAGCCCGTAATTTCTGCGGCTGACGTTGGATACAACGCTTACAGACCGAGGACTATTCTGCAGTCGATTACCTTTTGAGATACGGTAAGCAAAGACATTGTGTGAACTGTGTGACGGGAGACTACGGAAGGCTTTGTCTCTTCTTTGATCACATCAGTGCGATTGAATATATTCCCTCAAAAGTAAGGCCTACTGTGTGGAGCATCTGTTCCCACCCCCCTCTTACCTTAATATACTTTACACTCCCCCACTTCTCCATACCGGATCGAGTAAAGCGATACAAACTCTGGAACACTTTACTATTGCACACTACAACGGCAATAGGGTTTGTTAACAATGACCAAACCAAAGTCTGTTGAAACCACCATGGTTGTGGAGGCGCAGGTAGTGAATGATGCGCATATTGAACCACATGCAGCTAATGGGATGGTGAGTCCAAAACAGAGTGGAAACTCTACCTCAAACATGTCTGGAAATCGCCCTATCCATCCTACACCTATCTCACCTGTAGTCGCGACCATGGGACGTCTATCGATTTCCCCTAACCTTTATACTGACACTGAAGAACTTGAACACGCTGTGGGGGTGGGGGAGACTGACAGCCTTAATAACACAGCCATAATTGAACTGCAGGCATCAATGGCATCAATGCAATTTGCACTCAAGGTTCTGCTAAAGCTTTGTGGGAGGATTCATAGCAACACTATTATACAACTTGGGCTGCCTGACTCAAAGCCTGTGCTGGAACATGAGGCAATAGAACCTGTGCATCCGGCTGAGGATATGGAGCCTATGGCCCCACCGAATAATGGAAACCCAGTTGTACCACCTGAAGGCAGCCTGAACATCCCCATGACAAAAAAGTAGCGGCGAATGGCAACACGGGCGGCTTTAAAAAAGGCGGTGGTAGAAGTTGCCTCCCCACTTCCTGCCACCAATGCTCCACCGCTTAAATCTAAGAAAGCAAAGAAAAGAGGACGCAAACCCAGGAAACGGTTGGCCAAATGTTCTGAGACACTGACCAGTTGGATGCTCCCGGATAAAACGATTGAGTCCGTAAGCACTTGTGTAAATGATTCAGATTCGGATCTCTCAGTATGTACTATTGGCGACTCAACTAAATACTCAACGCCCCACAGGAAAGTTAAGCCAAGGGCTGAGGATTACCGGGAAAAGTCGTAATCTGTAGATGCAGAAGATCCTAAAGCAAGCAAAATGTGCATAATTAAGAATCTGAATTAGAAGAAAAGGGACAAATGGCTGACAAGATCGGAGGCTGTAACTAAGCCCCACCTCATACCCCAACTGCGTGTCATATGTTCAGAGGATTTCTCTTTTGTTGAACCACTGAGGGTACGCAACCCTAACGTCTCAGTGCTACATTGTAGGGTTTTGGCTTCTGCACAATTGATCCGTGCACACAAGAAAAGCCTTATGGAGTTTGGGTTGGAGGTTGATGCAGATAAGGAGAAGGAAGATCCCTCTGTACCCAGTGGGAACTACCCAGCGACCAAAAGTAAAGGTGGTAAGCCCGCTCAACCAGCTGGAAAGAAGGTGCAGATAAGTGACATCCATAGTACTCTTAAATGGCTTGCAGACTCACTCCTCATGGTACTGCAGCAGCCATGAGATTGTTCCTTCCTTAGTTGGAACACACAAGTTCACCAGCATTTTCTAACGACCAAGGGCTCCCTATCCCTTATTAACAATCAGACATTGTTCTTCCTTCAGGAGACGTGGCTACGGCTACTAATTGCCATGGATGGCTTCACTCTATACCATACGCCAGCTCAAAAGGGGCTGCGTGGGCGTCCCTATGGGGGCTTTATCATCGGGGTTACCAATACAGATCCCCAGTAGAAAGATTACAACTGAGTATGACAACTATATCTGTGCGGTCGAGTTGACCATTATGATAAAATCAACGCGGGGAAAAATGTTTACTAGTTAATATCTATAACCCACCTGGGACTAAGCACAGAGAGCTGATCCAGGAAGCATTGCACAACCTATTGGGTAGACGGAGATTGGACACTGAGAACTATTTTGTCATTATGGCTGGTGACTTGAACTGCCATATCAAAGGTGGAATAGGTACGGGTAACAATCCCTCCCTAAGAAACATTAGCCTCTTGGATTATGATATCTCAGATGTTGAAGGTGAGTGATGGTCGGGATTCTTTAAATGCTGGGACCTTCAGATCTTCAATGGCCGCACGAAGAGTGATAGACCGGGCAAGGTCACTTGGAGGAATGAGGGCGGGGGGGCAAAGTACCCTTGACTATATATTTCAGTGCTGTGGTTGCCTCAATTGTATAAGACATGGGGGTCCTGGAAACTGAATGGAACGATCATGATCCCTTTATAATGAAGGTTGGGACATTATCTCCCCCTGTAGGGAGCTCTAAACTAGGGGATTTCTCCACTTGTCACACTTTAAACCGTATACCATAGTCAGAGAAAAATATTTTGAAAGCAGCTAAGTATGCAGGTGAATGGGACCTGAAACATGCACATAGATTCAATCATATGTCACCTGAGCAAATTGAGAAATGGATATGCACATTTTCGGGGACACACGCTTCCTGCAGATCCCCGATGACGGTGGGGAAACCCCCGAAGGACTCTGCTTTTGACAGAGCCATTAGAGACAAAAACTGAGGCTTAGAAAAGACAATCGTAACCTTAAATCCGTGGCTTATCCCTCTGTGGTAATTTTCAATAGTATCAGGAAATTAAAAAATAGATACCGTTCTTGGCTAAAAATACACAATAAGCATAGGAAACTGGAAAGATGGCAGCATACTATTGAAACCTTAAGTAGTAGAAATACATGGATTATATGGTCACTTCTGGGGGAGGTGAAGGGTAGTAAAACCTCCCATACGATTAATCTAATAGGTATTAAGGAATGGACTACCTTTTTGGAATAACTTAATGGTATGGAGTGTAATAAGGTTATTATGCATAATAGCATTAAACTTATTACTCGTCCCTTCGTTGTCACTACAGAGGAGCTCCTACACAGAATTGGAGAGTTGAACTTTTCCCGTGTCCCGGGTCCTAATGGCCTATCCAATGTGGTTATGAGGAACAATCCCCAATTTTGGGCTGATCTGTTCAAAATCCTATTTGAGAAAATTCTGGCGGAGGGGTGTATCCCTGCTTCTTGGCAGGCTGCCATCCTTATCCCAGTATTTAAAAAAGGGAACAAAACTGAGCCTGGGAACCATCGGTTACTGTCCATGTTGGACTGTACAGGCAAAATGTTTGCTTCCCTCCTCCTGAAGGAATTACAGAAGTGGGCTGATGGAGCGGGAATCTTAGACCGCTTTCAGAGCGGATTTAGAGTTGGCTACTCCACATCTCATAATCTGTTATGGATTTGCTTAGGAGCAAGGCTCTTATACATTGTAGCGCCCCGTTGTACGCTTTGTATGTAGATTTCAGGGTGGCCTTCGACTCTGTTAACAGAGCCTTACTTTGGAGAAAATAGAGAAGCCTGGCCTGCCCTGAGTCTCTTCTATACTATCTTGAGCTCCTACATACTAACACATCGGTGCAACTCAGGCTAGATAATCGTGGGTCTGCCACCAATTCTATCCCACAGCTAAAAGGGGTAAAGCAGGGTTGTGTAACTGCCCCCATATTGTACAACTTATTTGTCTCTGATGCCCCTGAGTATCTTCGGGGGACTAACACTGCCCGCTAAAAATCAGCACTAGACATTGCACAATATTGGCATATGCGGACAATCTTGTGATTTTAGATCACCCATTCAGTGGGATTCTCAGATCAGCTGAACAACTCTGGCGCTATGCTGAGGCCAATGAATTAGTTATCAATCGCAGTAAAACGGAATTGATACTATATACAGCGGGCAAGGTAGCTAGGCCCCGTATGCTTGTGGGATTAATTGAAATAAATTACACGCACTCGTACAGATACCTAGGCGTTGACTTTGACAGCAGGGAAAACTATATCACTTGTATTCAGATCCGTAAAACTAAGGCAGCACCACTCGCTGCGTTAATCTATAAATTCACAAGTGATTAGAGTGTTTTTTCTGTCTGGGCTGCACGTCAATTGTATATACAATTTTGGTACCAATGGTAACATACGGCCTTGCCCCTCTGATCAACATGAATTTGAGTTGGCTGCAGTTGGTTGAAGCCAAGTTTTGGAGAAAAGTTCTTGGCCTTCCTCAGTGTATCACAATGGCTGTGATTAGGCTTGAGCTAGGAATTATCTCCCTCAAAGCTACTGTGCCACGGAAGAGAGCTGGATTCTATATCAGAATTAAAAAACAATCCTACTAACTTGCTCCTTATGGCTGTTGAGGAAGATGTGCGTTCTTGTAGACAACATGATCTAGAAATGCAAATGACTACCTTGTTTGAGGAAATAAGTTGGTCCCCGGAGTGGAGACAGGAGAACGAATACCTGTTTCACCTTCCTCACAAACGCTTAAATCTCTGGGATTGGCAGAACAATTTTGTACATTTAGAAAATTTGAAAAGTTATACATTCATCTCGCATGTTCTGTTTACCTATAAAAAGGCCCAGCCTTACCTAAAATCTCTGCCCCTCTGACGCTCTTAGGCGTTTTGTCCTACTATTACGCATTAACCATTTACCAACCTAGGAATCTCGAGGCCCATTTCTGGGCCTCGAGATTCCTATCGGAAACAGAAAGGTACTGCAGAATATGTGATTCACGCACAGAACCTGAAACTGCCCGACATGTTCTCACCCAATGTCGTGCAATGAGTAGAAGTTGTGTAAAGAACCTTGGGAAATTTGTAAATAGTCTTGAATATTTAGGGCAGGTGGAATTTTGGTATCAGTGTATTAATACACTAAATCCTAAACTGCATTTAGCCTTATTTCAGGAATGGGGTGAAGCTTTAATCCGCATGAATTGTTGCATTAGGGTGGGCCTTGTGACCATGTAGTCTCTTTTGGAATGTAATTAGAAAGCTAGGCATGAATGTTTAAACTAAACTAAAGCAGGTGACTAACTTGTATATATATTTATTTAGTAACATGCCTGCATGGTTCTTATCTTTTATATTATTATTATTTCTATCTATTGTTTATCCATTTTCTTTTTTTATATGTTCATACGGACCCTTATTATATTTTATTTTCTTCTGCTACATATTCTTTCCTTGCCTGGAAATTGTTCTGTAAATTGTAGAGCTGAAAGAAGTTCCTAACCATTCTAAAACCTACTGATATGTACTAGGAAAATCTTGTTTGTTCCTTTACTGTCCTTCTCTAGGTCTTTATAATGATTTGTTTGATTGTTTTATGTGTAAAGTTTTTACTTATGTATAAAACTGTATCACATTAATAAATAAATAAGCACTCCAAAACATCTGGAGAGCCACACCCTTGTTCTAGATAGAAACACCCAGCAATGGGGCTGCGGCAGCTATCAATGTGCCTTTGTGCAATCCCTCTTGGCAAAGCATTTTCCATTTTCCATCCAGATCCACATAATAATAGTCAAATCTGCCTCTGTTCTGAAGAACTAAAGGCAGCTGTCTCCTAAGGATTCGGGGCATCCTGTGTACTGTGACTCACTTGCTGTCTTGCCTTCGCTTCCTTCTGTACAGTGGGGCACACCAGCGGCTGTATAAACTTCTGCATAAAAATAAATCTGGTAAGTGATCTCAGCCCAAACAGGATTTGATTGTATTGCTCATGTGAAGACGTCCCGCCCCAACTTTTAGTGGCGCGCTAGTAATCAGTTGTACTTATTAGAGCTCTTCACCAGTTTTTGACACTAAAAGAATTAGTTTGACCTAAGTTTGTTAAATTAGTTACACTATAACCTACTTAAATAGGACTAAAACCTCTTGGTGTTCAGTAATGAATAATTTCCTTAAGTCACGTCTCTCTAGCTCACTTAACACATGATGTAATAGTAGACACAGCTGTGCATTGGGCACAGCTGTGCACTAATGCTAAATTGAATAGGAAATGACTTTACTTATTTAAAAAAAGTGTGCAGAAAGTGCTTGTCAAAATCTGCTGCCAGCGTGGTTGAGTCATCCGTCATAAGAGTGGTCAGTTGTTTCTGTTGCATACTTTTTCCAAGAACATGTTGGAATGGATGTACTAGTTAACATGCCCTGCTGGCACTGTGTAAAGGAACACACCTCTGCCTCTTGCCTGGCGAGAATGTGCACCCTGGTTCTTGCTTGTTGGAAAGCTCTCCTCACCGTAACAAGCATGCAGTTGATTTCTTGTGATGCTTTTCTGTTTCAGGGTGACAGTGTGCTTACTGTGCTGCTAACTGAGGATGTCGAGCTGGAAGAGGATGTAGTGTTCTACCTGCAGTTTGCTGGGTCTACTCTGAAACATTTGACGAGTACCAAGAAGGTTGATTCTGTGACTTTAAAGACCATTACTCCCGGTAAGGGTTAAAGCTGGAGGAATTCCCTTGGCAGATGCGGTTTTGCTAAAGCAGTGAAACCTTACCTTGCGTTTCCAATTTTCTGTTCGGAGTATTGGTTTGGCTGGTGTCCTTTTCCAGTAGACATGGGGCCTCTTGAACCATTTTGCTTTTCCATTGAAGAGCTTGTCTCCCCGTAATTATGACCTAGCCCCTTAAGTCCCCCAGCTGCCTCTTGACACAAGGCAATAATATTTCTACACAGAGATTGATTTTTATTAGAGTTACATATGCAGGTCATTCTCAACAGAATCCAGCTTTGTCTTGAGAAGAGACCCTTTCTTTGCTGCACCAATTGAACCCGAAAAGGAAACTGGTGGAGGGGTGGGTGGGAAAAGCTTCCAGGAAGGCAGTCGCAAAACCATGCACTCATAAGGGTAAACGTTATCTCCTCAAATTACATATACTGTGCTACTTTAAATATTGTGCAGTATTGTATGACCAATGCCATCTACTGTGCAACTGTGCAGTCTTTCTAGTGAGTGAGTACCTTTTTCATACTTTTTTAAAAACAATTTTATTGATTTTATTTCAACAACCAACACAAACCAAACTTACAACGTTCATAACAATATTAATACACATCTTTTTATCTTGTCCACTGCGTTTCACCCTTCCCTACCCTCCCCTCCAGCCTACTTTCCTTCTTATTCCGTATCTTCATCATGTGATGAGGTTTCTGTATCGTTTACTCCTGGTCACTATCTTCATTATTTGTGGGCCCAAATAACTCTGCAATTAGCTGGCTCCAGGCCATAAAGGTTCCTGATTCCTCCTCTCCCCCGACATTACTCGCCTTATACCATACTGTTGTTTTCCGCTTCTGCCCATTTTTGCAGATCGTTCCACCACATTTATATTCTTGGTCTGTGACATGCTTTCCATTTCATTGCAATTTTCCTCTTCGCTAGTACATACACCAGGTATTTCAATTTGCTTACATGCTTCTGCTTGCGTGGTCTAGTAAACCCTCCTAGTAGGCATGCCCATGCTGTATCTATCTCTACTTTGATCCCTTTATCTTCCATTCTATGTGCTATTTCACCCCAAAAACATTCTATTTCTGGGCATGACCAGAACATGTGCACCATTCCGGCATTTTCTTCATTACATTTGGGGCATGCTTGTTGCCCAGCGTTTTTAAATTTCGCTATTCTCTGTGGCGTCATATAAACCCTACGAGTGACATACAGCTGTATCTGCTGTAGCCTAGCATTCCTCGACACTTTTGTGGTACCGTTGGGCACGCTCCCACATCCCATCACTCATTGGGGTCCCCACTTCTTCCTCCCAATCTTGTCTAAGTTGTACCACTTCCTTTCCCACCTTGGTCATAACCAGCTCATATAGCCTGCTATGTCGTATATTGTATCTATGCCGGTATCGGGCTCACTCGATAGTTTGTCTTCTGACCATGTCTCTTTGATCCACTGCACCACTCTATGATATGTAATATACTGTCCTACATGTACCCCTGCTTCTTCTACCATCTCCTCAAAACCCCTTTATGTTCCCTTATTGCTGTATGTCTCCCATGGTCGATATCCCAACAGACTCCCACTGCCTCCTGATCATTAATCTGAGTTGTATTTCTTTTCCAGCCAAAGCTACCAATGGCACCTGTAGGGAGCATGGGTAAGGGTCCTCCATCATTTTACAAGCTTTTCGCCAGATCTCCCACCCCAGCACCATCACCCTCGGGCGCCCCTCCATGTCTACTTTAGGTAACCACATCATCTCTTTAAGGAAGAATGGGGCACAATCTTGTTGGAACAACCTGGTCTCCGAGGTTGGCTCATCCGAAAGCCATTTAGCTACATACTGGAGTTGGCTTGCTATATAATAGATCTTATAATTTGGTAGTTTGATGCCTCCCTTCTCGTATGAGTTTTGCAGTTTCCAAAGGGCCATCCTGTTCCTTGTCCCCTGCCAGAGGAATTCCCTGCATATACTACTCAGTTTAGCAAAGAATCGCTTGGGTGTCAAGTAAGGGACATTGACAAAGTAATGTAACAGTCTTGACAGGACCACCATTTTAAGCATCGCCCCTCTGCCCATCGTCGCCAAAGGGAGCTTCACCCAGAATCTCACACTATTTTCTATGTTCTGTTCTGTCTTCTCAGTGTTGTGCCAATGCTCTGCCTCTACTGTATGATATATATCTATTCCCAGATATCGAAACGTGTCCACCTTCCATGGTAAATGGAGGATCGGCAATTGCTCCAGTGGGATCCCTTTATACCTCCCCAATGGAAACACACAGGACTTTTTGGGGTTCACTGCTATGCCTGAGAGCCCTGCAAATCGGTCCATCACTTCCAGGACATACTGTAGGTTTTCTTCCGGGTAGCGCAGATACAGCAACATGTCATCAGCATACAGGGAAATTAGATGCGATTCTCCTTTAATGACTATGCCTATTGTGTCATATTGCTGCCTCAGATATATAGCCAAGGGCCCTAGGGGCAGGATATACAACATGGGGGACCACGGGCAACCCTGTCTGGTGCCCCTACCCAGCTTCCACCTCTCTGATATAACTGGCCCAGTTTTCACTCTGGCCAGCGGCTCACTATACAGCAATTTTGCCCATCTCAGATACCCTGGCCCCAGTCCATAGTGTGTCAGGGCAGCAATCAACCACGGCCATTTGACCGAGTCGAAGGCTTTAATTGCATCCAGTGACACAATTGCCATTTCATTCGTTTCTTCTCTTGCATATTCTATGACTTGATGGAGTTGCCTAAGATCGTTGGATATGTTCCTATTAGGGACATAACCAGTTTGATCGGGATGTATTAATTTGGTGACGACTCTCCTCATTCTGTTTGCCAGGACAGCCGTCAATATCTTGCTGTCCTGATTCAGCATCAACAGGGGTCGATAGGATCGGCACTCACCACTAGGCTTATTGGGTTTCGGAAGCGGTATGATTATCGCTTCTCTCAAGGATTCTGGCAGCTTTCCGACTTCATATGATTCGTTAAACATTTCCAGGAGCGGAGGGAGCACCCCATTTTTGTACATCTTATAAAATTTGCTGGGGAGTCCATCGGCCCCTAGGGTCTTACAAGTGGGCAGCTGCCTCACGACTTCTTCCAACTCCTCTAGAGTGATTGGTACATCAAGCTCCTCCCGTTCTTCTGCACTTATCTGCGGCAATCCTATATCCTCTAAGATTTTGCTTATTGCATTATTATCACTTTACTCCGTGTCCCCATACAGGGCATGGTAATAATTTGCAAATTCTAGGTTCAGGGCCTCCTGGGTATCTGCTACACCCCCATTATATTTCACTATCGTCCTGATCACTGGTCTGGGAGTCTCACTTTTGTATAACCTTGCCAGGACTCTCCCTGGTTTATCTCCCCGGTTTCCTTTCATCTATCTTCCTCTCTACCTGTGGTGTTCCCCAGGGGTCTAACCTCTCGCCCTAGCTTTTTAACCAATACCTGGCAACTCTCGCCCACTGCATTGCCATTTTCTGCTCAAATTTCCAGTGCTACGCTGACGACACTCAACTCATTTTCAGGCTGCCCTCTGCCACCTCCTCTCCCTCTCCTCTCCCTCTCCTCTCCCTCTCTCATCTCTGATTGCCTAACTGCCATTCAAGATTGGTGTGCCGCCAATGATCTTTGTCTGAATGCCAGCAAGACGGAGATCCTCCTCATCGGCACACCTTCACCATCCTTTCCCCTCACTCTCTGGCCGGCCTCCCTTAGCCCTCCTCCTACCCCCACCTGCGAGGCTAAGAACCTCAGGGTCATCTTTGACTCCACCCTTTCCTTATCCGCCCACATCTGGGGTCTCTAAAAAGTCAAATATCCGACTGCACCTCCTCAGAGGTACTCTGCCTTTCCTCTCCTTCCCCCAGAAGCTCATGGTATCTCAAGCTCTGGTTCTCTCTAGCTTGGACTATTGTAACAGCCTCTTTCTAAATCTACCTGCCTCTACTCTCCACCCTCTGCAACTAATCCAGAACAGGACTGCGAGACTTGTCCTTGGCCTCAAGCCCTGGGATCGTATCTCTCCAGCTCTGAAATCTCTTCACTGGCTCCCAGTGGATGCAAGGATTAAATTCAAAACCCTCTGCATTGTCCACAAGGCTTTCTGGAGCCTGGGTCCAAAATACCTTCAGCTATCCCTCCGCAAATACCTCCCCTCTCGAGCTCTTTGCTCCTCTACTTCCAACTCACTCAGGGTCAGTCGTTTTTCTAAGAAACGAGCTGGGGGTAGATCTGTCTTCGGCTGGGGCCTCCCTCTGGAACAGCCTCCCTGCCACTCTAAAACTTAAGGAGAACCATCTCCGGTTCCGGAAGCACCTCAAGACCTTCCTCTTTTTTTCTTCTGCCTTCGCTCCCCCTCTCCCCTGCTGATCTGTTCTCTCTTGGCACCGTGCACCTGGCCACCCTCTGTCTTTTGGGCCCTCTTTTACCTGCTCATTCTGTCACCCTCCTGCACTGCCTCCGGGCCACCCCTTGCACTGGGGTCTGTATCTGTACCCATACAGCACCCCCTTTTTCTTCCTACACTTATCAGACTACCCCGTCTGCTGCCTTAAACCTAGCACTTGCAAATTGCTGGCTGCATTACCACTGTTTGTTGCCTATATTATTTATTTATTGTTATTTATCTGTTTCGAAGGGATTGTGTCCTCCGACGTATTCCTCATCTTAGATATCTCCTTCCAGCTCTGCTGGCCTCGGAAAAAAATGTTCTCTAGAGGGCGCAGCGCGTCGACGTCCTCCGAGTCGATGTCCCTCGACAGCCGCCGTATCGACGTCATCCTGCCTATAAAGGCCGCGCGCAGCGTCCATTGCTCAGTTCCATTTTGCCGCGCTTACTCAGTGCCTCGGAATACCGTTGCTCAGTTTTTGTCAGGTTAAATCTATTTACCTCGAGTTATTCGATCCGTACTCGATGGCTTCTTCGTCAGAACCGACGACTCCTCGATCCGGCTTCAAAAAATGCCGAGATTGTGGGAAAAAGATGTCGCTGACTGACCCTCACAGTGTTTGTCTGTGGTGTTTGGGAGCTGAACACAATTGTTCGGAGTGCGAGGACTGTATGTCCATGACAGCTAAGGCCCTGAAGGAGCGTAGGGGGAAGCTGGAGAAAGTTAAGACTTTTAAAGCTTCTTCTTCGTCGACGAAGTCGAGACATTCGTCTACTCGTCAACATTCGCGCTCCAGGTCTCGGAGTGGGTCCCATCACTCCTCGAGATCGAAGCACTCGAAGAGGAGACGTCGAAGATCCCCTTCTCCGTCTTCCTCTGTTTCGCCTAAAAGAATCCCTTGCCCCACGAAACATAGTTCCCGGGCTGAATGGGAGGAATTCCGCAAAAATATGATGAGCGTCTTCGAGAAAGCGGCCTCGACCCCCTCGAAGACTGCCGAGAGCAATGCTCTGGTCGAAAGACCCGAAGGTCAAAAACGCCGCGAGTCGCAGTACCCGGCGAAGGAAACCTCTCGAGCGCATCTCGAACCCTCGAGTAGGACTATGACCTCCAAAGGTTCCGTCGACGAAGGTTCCGTCGACGCCGAGGTCGGTGTCTTTGCCGTTGTCGAAGGGACCTTCGACACACGGGTCTGTCGACTCGACGCCAGCTTAGACACCGGCGTCGACGCCAAGAAAAGTCACGGTCACGACACACGCAGTGACTATCCCCAGGTCCTCGATGATGATGGCTTCGAGATTGTCGAGTAGAATCCCAATTCTGTCGAGGTCATCGAGGCCTCCGCCTTTGTTTTCGACGCCACGCTCGAAGCCTTAGACGTCGACGACATTGACGTTTTCAAGGCCGATTATGACAAGTTCGGCACCCTCTGCCTTGGAAATGGGGTTTACACCCTTTATGAGTTCAGAACAATTGAGAACTATGTCCTCAATTATGGAAGAGGGGGAATTGTCTGAACAGGAAGACACATTTGAGTTGTAGGGACCTGTAACCCCAATTAGAGAGGAATTTTCCTCTGAAGAACGCAGGTTAAAGGATCTTCATGATTCCTTACATGAGGCAAGTGGGTTAGACACTTCTCCTGAGGTGGAGTTTGCTAGGCCAGACCCGGGGGAGCATGCTGAAACCCCCCTATAGAGCCTTAATGGCCAGGATCACAGAGTTTATGGGGTGGTCTGCACCTTCACAATCTTTCCAACAAGATGACCTCACGGATATTCTTGACAAAGGCCCACAGGAGGATCCTGTGGTGCCTTTTCATAAAGCTCTTCAGAGGAAGATTATGACGAACTGGGAAACCCCAGATGTCGTCCCGGCAGTAAATAAAAAACTGTCTACAAAATATAGGGTATCCTCTACAGACCCGGAGTTTTTGTCAAAACACCCATCCCCAGAAAGTCTGGTGGTACAGGCAGCATCTTCTACCGATGTCAAGACGGCTTATCCTACCGTCCCACAGGACAGGGACGATAAAAAATATGATGCTATGGCAAAGAAAGTTTTTTCGGCATGTAGCATGGCGTTAAAATCTGTTAATGCTACTTGCACCCTTGCTAGATTCAGCCATACACTTTGGGAGTGTGCTTCTACAGCGGCTGACTGCATCCTGGAGGGAGAAGAAAGGGAGGCGTTCCTGAATATCATACAGGACGGTAAAGACGCTATGTGCGAATCCCTCCAGACGGGCATTGATTTGGCTGACCGTATCAGCAGAGCAATGGCGGCAAGTACAACAACCAGGAGATTCGCTTGGTTGTGAAAGTCTGGTTTTGCCCCTGATGTGCAAGCCAGGCTCTTGAACATGCCATTCGATGGCTCTTCTTTGTTCGGAAAAAAGGCGGATGACAGTTTAGAGAAACTGCAAACTTCAAAAGCAGCAGCAAAATCCCTAGGCGCTGCAATCCGTCGGACACCTTTTCGTCCCATAGGAACCTCTGCGAGGGGCAAGTCCTTTCGCTTCTACTCCGCATTCGGAAGAGGTAGAGGACGTCCGGCTCAAAGGGGACAAAAGAACTACCCGAGGTGGACGGGGTAGATATTCAAAAGCCGCAGCAACAGCAGGTGCCTCTTTACCATCGGCATCCGCATCAGCCGCCCCAAAACCTCTCTGAGGACTTCCCTCACAGGACACCTGTAGGAGGCAGGTTGACTCAACATCTGGCGGAATGGCAGGCTATCACGTCAGATGCTTGGGCATTGGAAACAGTTGCCCAAGGTTACTGCCTGCCTCTCCTACGCATACCACAGAGTCATCCACCGGGGATCAGCTCTCAGAAAGCTCCAGATCTGCTCCTCTTGCAGGAAATTTTCGACCTGCTAGAGAAAGGTGCCATAGAACCGGTACCTGTAGCGGAGAGGAACAAGGGCTGGTACTCCCCTTACTTTCTCATTCCAAAGAAAGACGGAGGACTGAGACCCATCTTGGACTTGCGAGAATTGAACAAATTCCTCAGGAAAGACAAATTCAAGATGGTCACTCTTTCTCAGATCCTCCAGGCCCTTCAGTTCCAGGACTGGTTGGTATCTCTGGACCTTCAGGATGCTTATTTCCATGTGCCTATCCATCTCAAACACAGGAAATACCTGAGGTTCGCAATTGGCAACTCTCACTATCAATTTCGAGTGCTGCCATTTGGGCTGACCTCCGCCCCGAGGGTCTTCACCAAGTTAATGTCGGTAGTGGCGGCAAGTCTAAGGAGGGAAGGGATTCACGTCTACCCCTACCTGGACGATTGGTTGATCAGGGCTGTCTCTTCGGAACAAGCTCGGATCCAGCTAAATCACGTGTGCCACTCCCTTCACAAACTGGGCTTCTCCCTCAATTTAAAGAAGTCACAAATGATACCATCACAGAGACTCCAGTTCATAGGAGCGATCCTGGACACTTCCCTGGGAAAAGCCTCGCCACCAGAGGCGAGGGCTCAAGATATTCTACAGATGGTTACCAAGTTCCAAGATGCCCAACGTCTCCCAGCCTTCGACTTTTTGAGGTTGCTAGGCCTCATGGCATCCTGCATTTTCCTAGTGCCAGAGGCTCGCCTGAGAATGAGATCCCTCCAGTGGGCACTGAGGACTCAGTGGTCACAATTCTCAGGGAGAATGACAGATCTTCTTCAGGTTCCCGACAGGGTGGCTCGAGACCTTCAGTGGGGGGCCTGTCGGGAGAACATTCTGAAAGGAGAACAGTTTTGGCAACCCTGGCCGGAGATAACAGTAGTCACGGATGCCTCACTCACGAGGTGGGGAGCCCACGCCAACGACTTGACCATCAGCGGTCGTTGGTCTCCATCGGAGTCCAGACTACATATCAACCTGTTAGAGCTGAGAGCCATCAGACTTGCGCTGAAGGCGTTCCTGTCAGCTGTACAAGGGAAAAACGTCCTGATAATGACGGACAACACAGTGGCCATGCATTACCTCAACAAAAGAGGAGGCGTAGGATCACTACCCCTGTGCAGAGAGGCGATGCAGCTCTGGTTTTGGGCAATCCAAGAAGGAATCTCTCTATCGGCAGTTCACCTAGCCGGAGAGAAGAACTTGACAGCGGACGCTCTGAGCAGGCAGAGCAGTCTCCCATGAGTGAGAACTAGCTCAGGAAGTCCTTCAAGAGATCTTCGCTCTTTGGGGAACCCCTCAGGTGGATCTGTTTGCCACCAGCGTCAACAGGAAATGCGATCTGTTCTGCTCAAGGGAATTTCCCCCGAGAGGAGCTCTGGGAGACGCGTTCATAGTGGACTGGGAGTTTCCGCTTCTGTACGCGTTCCCACCGGTCCCTGTCATTCCTCAAATGACCAGGAGGTTGAGAAGATTCCGGAGAACCATGATCCTAATTGCCCCGGATTGGGCCAGGAGAACGTGGTACCCGGACCTTCTAGACTTGTCCATCTGCCCTCCAATTCGACTTCCACTCAGAGAGAACCTACTCTCACAGAAGGGAGGTCAGGTTCTACATCCAGACATCAAAACCCTCAACCTTCACGCTTGGCTTCTGAAAGGTTGAGGTACAAGGATTGGGACCTCCCTGATGATGTTATTGAGGTGTTGCTTTCGGCAAGGAGGCCAGCAACAAAGTCTTTATACCGCTGCCGTTGGAACAGATTTTGCAGCTGGTGTAGAGAGCAGAATATCGACCCTTTTTCATGTGGTACACCAATGGTTTTGTCCTTCCTTCTATATTTGGCGAATTCAGGCCTTCAAGTTGGCACCATTAAGGGCTATCTCGCAGCGCTATCCATCTTTAAGCGCACTGCGGCAGAACCATCCTATTTCAAGTTACCCTTGGTAATACAGTTTCTAAAGGGGTTAACCAATGTTTATCCCCCAAGACCATTCCAAGTTCCCCTATGGGATTTAAACTTAGTACTAACTTTCCTGATGGGCACACCTTTCGAACCACTCCATTCTTGTTCGTTAAGATTCCTTACCCTTAAAACTGTTTTATTAATAGCACTTACATCTGCTAGAAGGGTGAGCGAATTACAAGCTCTTTCTTGTAAACCCCCTCACACAATATTTCACAAAGACAAAGTTGTCCTGCAAGTGAAGCCTAATTTCCTCCCAAAGGTGGTTTCTGAATTCCATATCACTCAGAAGATTACCCTACCATCTTTCTATCCTCCTCCTCATCCGGGGAAAGAGGAAGAGAGGTTACACAGGCTAGACCCTAGAAGGGCTTTAAGTTTTTACATCAGTAGACTAGCCAGGATAAGACAGGCAGACCAGCTGTTTGTATGTTACACAGGTCACAAGCTGGGGTTACCAATAACTAAGCAGACCATTTCCAGATGGATCATTCTAGCCATTCTGGAATGTTTTAAACTGGCAGGGAAAGAGCCCCCTCAAAACCTTAGGGCTCATTCGACCAGAGGTATTGCAGCTTCATCGGCCCTCAAGAGGCGTGCCGGTTAAAGACATCTGTGCGGCCGCTACATGGTCGTCTGTCCATACCTTTACACGATTTTACAATTTGGATTCCTCCTCCAGTCAAGAGACTAGGTATGGAAGGGCTGTACTGCATTCTATTCATCAATAGAAGACAGCGTGAAGTCAGTACTCCCTCCTCCAATAATAGAATACTGCTATGGGAGCCTATCTAAGATGAGGAATACGTCGGAGGACACAATCCCTTCGAAGAACCAGTTACTTCTTACCTTGTAACGTTCTTTCGACGGGATGTTCCTCCGACGTATTCCTCATCGACCCTCCCATCCATCCCCGCAGTTCTACTTCCCTTGTTGCAGCTTACGCTCCTTCAGGGTGATTAGTTTAGTCCAGAAAGTATTATTGTGGGCTACAAAACAGAACTGAGCAACGAACGCTGCGCGTGGCCTTTATAGGCAGGATGACGTCGATACGGCGGCTGTCGAGGGACATCGACTCGGAGGACGTCGACGCGCAGCGCCCTCTAGAGAAAACATTTTTTCCGAGGCCAGCAGAGCTGGAAGGAGATATCTAAGATGAGGAATATGTCAGAGGAACATCCCGTCGAAAGAATGTTACAAGGTAAGAAGTAACTTGTTCTTCTCCTCTACTTCGCTCTTTCCCCCTCTGACCCCTTCCATGCACTTTTCCCCTCCCCCCTCTCCCATGCACTTGCGCGTTCTCAATGTCACTGGGCCTAGTAAGATCGCTGTTTTGTTCTCCCCTGTTCCCCTCAGGTTGCCTTGTCGCGCTCTGAAACACTTGTGTACGAGCGCGATAGAAATAAAAAATTAATCAATCAATCTCCCCCTGCATGCTGTCTCTCTATATATTTTTTATAGTTAAGATTGCACAGCCTTTCCCAATATCCCGCACATTTCTGTTGTAACCTAAGTATTGCTTCATTATCATCCTTGGTGCCACCTTTCATCTCCTCTTCTAGTTCCTTTTCTGCTACTTGAAAGACCGCTAAGATCCCTCCTTGCAGCCCTTTGCACTTGGCTATTGCTATCCCTCTCACCACTAGTTTAAAGGCTTCCCAAAGGACCCCCGCCGACTCCTCACTACCTGTATTGATCTCGAAGTAGCTTATTATTTCCTCTGTCATGTCTTCTCTGAAGATGTTGTCCTTTAGCGCTTCCGCTCTTAGATGCAATGTCGGTGTTTTCGCTCTCTGTGGTCGATACTGCCATGTCAGTACAAGCGACGAATGGTCCGATAGGACCCTCGCCTTGTATTCTATCCGTGCTATCTCTGTCAGCGCATGCATGACAAACATATAGTCTAATCTAGTGTGTGGATTCTGGGGGGCTGAATAATGTGAATATTGGCGATCTTGCGGATAGTGTGTTCTCCATGCGTCCTCCAGCCCGAAGTCTGTTATCAAAGACTTTTAACGCCCTAGCTGCTGGGGTCAGTCTATCTATTTTGGAGTCTGATCTATCCATCCTTGGGTCTATCACGCAATTAAAATCTCCTCCCCAAATCCCTGCCTCTTCCATGCTTGTGCTAAGTTTACCATATAGGGTTCTAAAGTATGCTGCCGTATCCTGGTTCGGGGCATAGGTGTTAATCACACATATCTCCTTGTTTTCTACCAGTCCCATTACTATCACCATCCTCCCATCTGCCTCCACCGTCGATTGCAATAGTTGAAATGGTACATGCAGTGCCACCCAGGTGATTACCCCCCTAGCGTACGCTGAATATATTGCCCCCACCACAGTCCCTCTCCACTTCTTCCGGACCACCTCCAGTTTTTTTTTCGTCAGGTGCGTCTCCTGCAACAGGGCTATGTCCACTTTCTGCTTGCGCAAATACATCATAACCTTATTTCTTTTTAAGTAGCTATTGAGCCCTCTCACATTCCAGGTGACTACTTTAAGATACCCCATAGTATATTTGGGTCTCTCCCTTCCCTCTCCATGTATCCTCCAGTTCCATAAGATCTCAGATATTCCCTCATTCTATGTAGGCTTGTTCCCCAATACACACAAATCCCCACTGCTAACTCTACCCCAACTACTCCCCCTCCCCCACCCTTCTCCTTTCCCAACCCCATCACACTCCCCAACTCTTTGCCAAGTCCCCATTTCCCTCCCCTCCTCCCTTGCCCCCCTTCTCGTCCCCTCCCAACCCCAACAAATGCCCAGCTCCATCCCTGGATCTCAGGCGACCCTACTTCTGGTTCTGCCTCGGTATGCCAGATACAGAGACCCGGCAGGGTGTCACCGAACTACCGGTAACCTACCTAAACTACTCTAAATGGGGGTACGAGGACAAGCTCTGCAAGCTCCCTAACTAAGCAAAGGTCTCGGTGCTCACGGATCATGTCTCCTTCCAACATAATCATACCAGCCCGTAAGCTTCACCAATTACTATAATCAAGTCCCATAGTCTCAAGCCACGACACCCTCCGGTGCTCCCTCCATACATCACTTATCTCTTCCTTCTCCGTTTCCCGTCTGGACGTCCTACTCCTGGGGGCAATTTAGCGAGTCTAGCCACCCCATGGCCTCTTCCGGGGTTTCGAAAAACGGAGTCCTGTTTCTGTGGAACACCTTCAGTTTCGCCGGGTAGAACAACATGTACTTGAGGCCCGCTTCCCGCAACCTTCTTTTGACAGTCCCATAGTTCATACGGCTCCGTTGCACCATCTGGGTATAATATGGATATGCAGTTATGTTCGCTTTTCCTTTTTGTATTTTCCGCCCTTACAAAAGTGTTCCAGGATTCTTTCTCGGTCCCGATAGTTGAGGATCTTGGCGATCACCGGCCTAGGGGGTTGCCCGGCGGCGGCTTCCTCGTTAGAGCCCTATGCGCCCTTTCCACTGCAAACCCCTGGGACAAGACTCCTCCGGTTATTTCCTGCAGCAACATAAATTCGACGAACTCTGTATGGTTGGATCCCTCGGCTCCCTCTGGCAAACCAACAATACGGATATTATTCCTGCGGGCACATCCTACCGCCTCCTCCGCCCTACTTTCCGGATTGCCCACGCGTTGCACTAGTGCATGGAGGTCTGCTTTGTGTGTTGCGCAGTCCGCTGTGTTCGGGCCCACCTCTTTTTCCATGTTCTCTGTACGCTCTGCCAACGACCTGACATCTTGTCGGAGCTGGTACACTTCCTCCTCCACTGCCCCAACTTTTAGATCCAGTGCGGCTTTCAATTCTGTCATGGCCAGACTCAGTTTAGTCTCCCAAGCTATTTTCAAGTCTGCAATCGCCGCCAGCACCTCTTGGTTGGTGCCCATGGCCCAGCGCTCCCAACAGGGATTTGCTCCTTCCGGGCCCAGCGGTGTCCTAGCGTACTCGTCCAGCATGGGCTGTTTTCCCTTGGTTCTCAGAGGTTTGCTGGACATGTCGTACCAGGGAATTATAGGCAGACCTCCCCGTCGCCAGCCCCAATGGGATGAAATTGTTGTCGGCGCCAGAGCCCGGGCGGGCCGCGCCCGGGGTGTCTGGAAGTCAATGAGTGGCTACCGGAGCAGATTGTGCCCTCCCACGTGGCAGTGTGACTGCCTTCCAATCTTGCTAGCGTGCGCTTACCCCGTGGGCCATCTGGACCAGGTTTTGTATGTCCTCTTGCCTGTAGGCTCAAGCAAGTCCACCACCTCCTCCGCACAGGCTACTTATGTGCCCCTCTATCTGGGCCTATTGTTTTATGGGCTCATCTGGCAATTGGGGTCCCACCACCACCGTGGAGTGTGGAAATGTATATATATTTATAGTGCCACAGAGCCGCTCATGTGGGGGAGCGTCGGCACCTCACTGCTTCCTCATGCCATCTCGCTGACCCACCAGGGTCCTTCTGCATAGGCCTGCCGGTCCGCTCTCATTTCCTTTTGTCTCAATTGTCTTTCGTCGGCTATGGTGCAATGCAGTTCCTTTCTCCACAGATGATGCGTGAAGTGAGTTATTTTAATATAGAATGCTGTTTGATTCACTCGGAAGCATTCTGCTTGTGCGGACCTGGAGCCGGCGCTAACATCCGTTACATATTGTAGCGAACGCAGGCGTTTCCCACCTCGCCTCCAGGCCACTACCGAGCACCCGCAGCTGCGGACAGGGGGGCTTATATTGTGGCACATCATTTCTAACGCTGCAGTCCCAGCTTCCAGCGCACGCGCAGGACCAGCATTCACCGCTAGCCCCCGACGTATTTACTTGAGTGACTCTATGGTCTTTGTACTTTTCAAGTTTTCTTTATAAAGCAGAGTATTGTTGAAGGCCAGCCATGAGGGTGAGGAGGGGAAATTATGAGAGGGCAAGTAAGTCATGAGTATTTGCTCACAGTATGGCAAGAGGGTTTGCAATCCTGGACACTGGTGCAGTTATTTGCCCCCGATTGGGGCTGCTTTTCAGGGCACAAATAAAGGACACACGTGGTTGGACGGCATAACTTTTTTTCAGAGGGCAGATGCCATCTGTAGTAATTTTATGTCTGGACTAAAGATAGCTGTGTCTATCTATAGTTTTATAGTGGCCTGTGAATATCGAAAAAAAACGGCTTTCTTGCCTCCCAGGCCCTCGTCAAGTGCCCCCCTCATCTGTGCCAGCTCCCCCCAGTCACCAGATGGCCTCCTTGGATCCTCTGCCCTTTCCCATTGCCACCAAAACAAACGCTGTTTCTGTGATGCCATTTGCTTTGAGATGTTGGCTATTCGTGGATATAGCTGAGGGTACAGAAAAGCTTTGTGTTGCAAGCTCGGTGCGTAGACCACCTTTGGTGTTCTCTAGCCACATCCCCCCGCCCCCCAACCTCCCACCACCTGTGGCCTGAAAGCATTTGCATGTTTTGTGATATGAAAATGGCTTTTTCCCTGCATTTCGTCTTCTGATAACCTCGACTATATCCTGGGCTATCTCTCGCATGGAGCTAAAACAAAGATGGCGGCTGTTTGATTTCTAAAAATAACGTTTTGGCAATTTACCCGAGATATAGCGGTCTGTTTTGGAGAAGGGGCTCCCCCTTATCCGTCAAATATTTAAATAACTAACTACTGCATGGAATAACTGCAAACCACAAAAGACCTCCAGTAATCACTCTGTGCCCAAGTTGTTCAGGACCTGGTCCAAATCCATCCAGCGGTTTGGACTGTGCTGCCTGGCAAAAATGTACCTTGTTTGTGGGAAAATTAATAGGAAGTTTGCCACTTTTGTTTTGTTTGTTTCATTAATAACCTATTTATTAACTTTGCAGTCAGGTAGTCCTGCGCGTCCCTAATTATCTTCAAAATGTTGACAAAATCCATTAAACAAATCAAAAGTTTTTAGCAATTTAATTTTTCTAGGTTCCTATGGGATTCCGACTCAACTCTGCCCTATAATATATATTATATATATATGATTCTATGATGTAAAGTGCATCACTCTGTTTCACTTCAGGACTAACCAAGCATAGTCGGTCTTCTCTGGGTACACAGTAAAGTTTCTAAGATGATTACTTGAAGGACAAATTCACCCTAAAGCGCACCGTTCGGTAAGGCAGCATATTCCCATGCATGGCAACAGCATATAGCTCCTATTTACCCTTTGTGGTTGCTTGATAACTTCTTATTTTGGCTGTCAAGATTTTCATTAACTGTTATACACATGTCATATAAATTGTGTTTCCTGGGACCATATCTTGGGCCAAACTTTGTCCAATATATATGTTGCTTTTTGATCTGCAGCAGAGATTGCGAACATATCAAACATCAAAAGTAAAGGCTGTTCATTCTTGTAAAATATTTGTGATGCTTTTTGTTTTGCCCTTTCCCTTCAATTCGTTGGCATCTGTTCTTCTACTGCTACATTCACACCTATGTGATAATTGCATCACCTTGACCAGCTGCCTTTTTGCAGGGATTTAAGATGGAGATGGTAATTGACTTGCAAGTTAATGACATCATGAAACCTTGGAGCGTCTCCACTGTCGTTGGCTGAGTGTGTATTGGTGCAATGCAAATGTGTCGATGATTTATATTTGCTTACGTTGTTCAACATTCCGTATTGTTTTATTGTACTGTTGGAATTTGCAGTTCATATAAACTGGCGTACGAACTCGTACGCACACATTATTAACCGTATTTGATTTGCCCCGTAGCACCTCATATTTATGCAACTAAAAACGTAGCATTTTGGACTCCAGTTTTTTCATGCGGTCTTTGATTCATCTAAACTATGGATGCCATTTAGATGCACACTTTCTCAACATAAACTCGGATTATTTAAAACGAAACGGTGTTTGGACAACTTCAGTTGTTTTTCTTTATGCTTTTGTTGTTGCCATGTGTCCCCTTGTCCTGTTCCACCCATGTCACCACCACCCACACAGATATTCTAGCTGTAAAGGCACTCAGAAATGGAGCCGAGTCGTATACCTGTTGATATTTTGTACATCGCTTCTGGCTTAAGCGCCAACCCTTGCGCCAATTGCCATAATGCTATGCTCATGTGGCTCTGAACTGTAGGTGAACTTCCAGTGATGGCTGCAGGGTGGCGCTGTGGCATGTGACTTGGCTCAAATGGTTTATTCTACTTTCACATTTCAAGAAGCTGTTTTTTTAATCCTTTTTAAATCACCCATAGCTTTGGTGTTTACTTAACACACCCCAATGCTCCAACCACAAGGATGTCGAACTGTACTGCTCTTGAAGATATCTAATAAGAGTGAGACGGGTATGCAGTGGTCTGCAGCCTTGACTACTGTTTATCTTGGGTTAAAGAATCTATGTATAAAATAGCACTGCTCTGTAAGACGAAGACAATTTTCTTGAGATAAAGGCTTGCATTTGGCCTACTTTACATCCCCATAATGCTTTGCTAATGTGGCTATGAAAGGGAGGTGAACTTCCATTGATAGCTGATGGGGGGTGCTGTGGCATGTGTGACTTGGCTCAAAAGGCTTATTCTACATAACCAGATACAATTGTAATGTTATGGGTTTTGCTGATGGCACACAGTTATGCATTTATGTCCTGTAAACTGGGCTGAATGTCAGTTACTATCTCCAAGATGCACAATTAATCACAGCATGACTTAATCTCACATTTGTTATGTTATGTTACTTGGCATTTATATAGCGCTCTATATATCATTGGTATGACTTCAAAGCGCTGGTAGGTTAAATGCCCTCGGGAACTGTAGTTCTTGTCAGTAGAGAGAGATAGTGTCGTAGGGTGCATGGGTGCACCAGATATTTGTGCAGCTGATGTAATTGGCGGTTGGTAGCTGCATCCTAGCGTTAGGTGTCGTGCTGGAGATGTCAGTTGGATGTGTGCAGTTTGCTGGCTAGACACCGAGACTGGTCTTTGGCTGTTTTAGGCCTGAAGGATGCATATGTGAGCGACTAGACCGGAAGTGCTCGGCTAGCTGCGTTTTACTAGGGTGATGGTGTTCGCGGGGTAGTATTCGTATGTGAACAGCTAGGCCGAATTAATCAGGGGTATAGCTAGCTTTCTAGTTGAATGATGGTATACAGGAGAGACTAAGCGTAGTGATGTGATATGATGGTTATCTTTAAAGCGTCTGAGTCCAGGCACGTGAACCGGATGGCAGGGAACATAGCGACACACAAGCATATAGAGACAAGGGGCTGGGCTTTTAGCGACAGGAGGGGGCATATGTATTTATAGCAACAGCATGGGGAACTGGAAAGGAGGGTACACAGTGACACACGTATGGGGTATGCTAACATTTACATTCACATTTCTATCTAGTTGTGGTTCAGGCTAATGTTTGCGACTTCATCTAAGTGCGGCACATGCTTCATCCACAAGTCCATCCAAGTGTGGGACATGATGACACTTGCCTTTCGGTCTGGATGCGACTCGGGGCAATGTTCACTATTCCATCCAAGTGTGGCACATGTTGCCATTCACAATTCCATCCAAGTCTGGCACAAGCTAACATTCACAATTCCGTCTAGTTGTGGGACATGTTGGGTAATGCTAACATGCACAATTCTATCAAGATGCGACACAGGCTAATGGTCATGATTCTATCCAAGTGTGGCACATGCTATCATTCACAATTCCATCTCGGTGTGGGACTTGCTACTGTTCACAATTCTATCTAGGTTTGGGACATGCCAACGTTCACATTTATATCAAGCTGCGACTCGGGCTAATGCTCAAGCTTTCATCTAAGTGTGGGACCTGTTAACATTCACAAATTCGATCTAGGTGTGGGACATGGTAACAATCACATTTCTATCTAGAGGCGACCCAAGGTAATGTTTGCAAATCCATCTAAGTAACTTTCTAGTAATCTTGAGCGCGCTATGTGACCGTCTTAAGGGGTGGAGTACAGTTCAGTGGACTTTCAGTGCACTGTCTGGAATTGTTCGACTAAGAGGGAGGCATGGAATACAATCTCTCTTGGTGGACAATATCTAGATGCGACGGTCTTAAGGGCAGTTGCTGTCATTGACAAAGCTGTCTGGTCCTGGGTAGGTGTCATGATGCCTGCCCCTGGGAAACCAGACCAGGCCCAGCAGCCCCGGAAGCAGGCATCACGCCATTTGGAGCATGCCCAAAAGCCCCAGTTAGGGGCTGTTTGGGTGCAGTCCTGGCGCCTTTGGCGCCAGGCTCATAAGGACAAAGTCAGTCCTGGCGCCATAGGCGCCAGGCTCATTAATGATAACTTACCTAAAGCAGACCATGCTGCTTACTCACCTGATGCAGACCATGCTGCATGAAGACCTAAGTCAAATGAGGCTTAGGAGGGACTATTTTAATGCAGGGACTATTTTCTTACCTGGGTGGGGCAGTGGAAGAATACTTACCTGGGACTTCTTCCAAAGCTATTTAAGCCACGCCCGGACAGCCACACGTGCTTCGCGTTATTCTGCAGTAGTAGCGTAACGCTCACCGTGCCTGCAGCAGCTTCCAGTCTTCAGCCACGCCCGTCTACACTCTGGAGCTCCTGAACCCTGGAAGGAAAGCAGAAGGAAAGGTTAGAGCAAGAGTTTTATTCATACTCCCCTGAATCCTGCATCTTCCCGACTTGGACCTGGAAGAAAGAATCCATTAGACGCTCTTGCCGCACCTCCTGCAACGCCGCGCTGAACTCACCTGTTGCCATTTCAGCATTCCATCACGCGCATCTTCAGTTCGCGGCCGCTCTTCATCACCTATGGACATAATAACAATAAGGTGAGCAACAGAGAGTTATCTAAGACAACAAAGGTAAATATTAAGACTTACTTGAGATCACCGGGGATACTCACCTAATCTCGGGTCGGCGCAACCTCCTCCGCATCTCCGCCGCACCCCGGCCCCTATGGGGAAACATTCCGCTACAGACTTACCCGGTTGCGGTAAACGCTTCAATCCACGGATCTTCCTCCGAATGGATGCCTGAAAAGGAAAAGACCACAGGTTAGAGCAAGCTTCCCTCTTTATTCCGAAACAGCTTTTATAAACACTTACCTGCGCATCTCTGGTTGCCACGTGAACTCTTTCCAGATCCATAAGGGCAACCTAGGGGAATTGGACAGAGTGAATTCCAGACGTTTTGAACTGTTTATAACTATTACCTCTACGGAGTCAACACCGTCTGCAACTCGCCAACTTCCCACACCAGTGAGGCAACTGGTCATCTACGCGCCCCTGCACTTGAAGCAGGATGGAGAGTTCATCTTTCCAGATTATCAGGTGAGAATCTAAAGGAGTTCCAAAGTAATTCATGGGGAGAAGGTGGGGTTAAGCTTAAACCTCACAGGTGGTTAATTCCCCCTTTCTGCATTACAGAAGAGTATTCATACGAGCCACACAGACCAAGCTGGGTGGCCCGGTCCACTCCGTCATCTCGGCACTCCGTGTATCTCTGGAAGAAGTAACATCAGGCCGGCTCAGATCAACGCCCCTGTGGACACCAGGTGAGCTTAACAGTAGGCTAAATTTCACAATTCCATCTAAATGTGGTATTTGCTAACATGTACATTTCTATCTAGAAACGATGCAGACTAAAGTTCTTGATTGCATCTCGGTGTGGTGCACGCTAACATTTACCATTTCATTTAAGTGTGGCATATGCAAGCATTCACAGTTCAGAGGTAGGATAATGTAGAGTGGCTGGGCTTTCTGGAGTAGCGTAATTGCTCTACTCCCCAACCATGCCATACTTACTTGCTGATGGCTGGCTACTGGCTGACCTTCTGACACTTTCTGGAGTTGCCTCTGTAGGAGCTGCCCTTTGCCTTGGGGCCCTTAGCCGCAAGGGCTGCACAGGCAGCAGGCTACCCTTGAGAGGTCAGTTATGACCATGGTGGAGAGCCAATCGCGGGCCGTGCGTCGGATGGGAGGCGGGCAAAGCGGGCTTGCACTCGGGAAAGATGCAGGCTTGAGAGGGGATGGAGAAAACTTTTTTTTGTTTTCCAAAATTGGGCCAAATGGAGATCAGGACACACCACTCACCTGCTAGGGGTCTGCAAATGGCAGATGGAAGCCACAACACTGGTCGCTAGACCCAAGCAGGAAGAACAAAGGTAGCCAATCGTGGGGCATGGGAAGCAGGCTTTCACTCAGGAAAGATGCAGGTGCGGGGGGCTGGAGAAAAACTTTTTTTTTCTTTTCAAAATTTGGCCAAATGGAGGTCGTGACACACTCACCTGCCAGGGGTCTGGAAATCATATGCAAATATTTATCCCTTCCACCGTTAACAGTGTGATTGAAATGAGCATTGGCATGTGGTGAGGTTTTTTTCATGGGAGGACTGTAAATATTTGCTCTGAATATGCAGAAGAGCCGTTAGATAGGAAAAGGAGCACACACGAGCATTCGACAGCTTAGAGTGGAGGTACCTAAAACTGATATTGGAGGGTTTTGGCTGTGGACCAATATTCACCAAGATGGTTCTGGCAAATTACCAGCATCCATCTACGAAACTAATGGTAAATGGTTACACCTCCGAAAGAATCAATATCCGGAGGGGTACTCGGCAGGGGTGCCCTCTATCCCCGCTCATATTTGCCATGGTAATGGAACCATTTGCCTGCAGAATTAGGGAAGACCTGGGAATTAGAGGGGTGTGCACCGGGGAGATTCAAAACAAGATAGCCCTCTACGCAGATGATATCATGCTTTATATGGCAGACTCAAGACACACATTACCCAGAATGATCAGAGAACTGCAGAAGTTCGAAAAGACATCAGGGTTCACAATAAACTATTCAAAATCCAAAGCGTTGAATATAACCAAAAGTAGTGAGGACATAGCTCTCCTGAAGGAACATTATCCCCTGAAATGGGAAAAACAGTCCCTCGAATTCCTAGGAATCCATATCACTAGAACCGTCAAGAATCTGCTCAAGGCAAACATTACACCTCTATGGAAGCGCCTGCAGGAAGACCTGCAGAGATGGGATGCCCAGGAATTGTCCTGGTTTGCTAGAATAGCTGCGATTAAAAATGACCTTGCTACCCAAGGTACTGTATGTAGTAAGCTCAACCCCAGTGGACATCCCCCCAAAACAGATCCTAGAACTTCAAAAGGCGGTGTTTAAATTTATCTGGGGAAATAAGAAGCCGAGGATCCAAAAAAGGATCCTGATGCGGCCCACACTACTTGGGGGGCTAGGAGTCCCGGATATGGGGAGATACGTGTTAGCAGCCCAATTAGCACCAGCATTGAAATGGCGGGTAAAGACCCTCTTCCAGGTTGAGGGAAAATAGAACAGACTGCGACAGATATCCCTTTGAGTAAGCTACCATTCCTAAAAACAAAAGCAAGAGACACGGGAGGTATCCTATTAGCAGCCACTAAAACGACCCTACACAGCTGGGATAAGGCTATCCGTAGCAGGGGCGGGGAGGGTCAAACTAGGTCTGGGCCCATTATCCCCTATCACGCATAATCCAGATTTCTCACCTGGCCTTCACAAAAGATTCTGGGAAGGCTGGAACGAAGCAGACACATTGTCCCTACAAGACATGTATCAGGACGACGCCCCACTCACCTTCGAAGGATGTAAACATAGATTCGGCCTCGTCGAAAACCAGATTCAAATATATTCAATTGCGTCACTGGATCTCACACCCAGAGGTAAAAAGAGCAGGGTTACGACCCCCGGTAGGCCTAGAACTGACAATACGGGAGGGGACACATGAAAAAGGGATCACTAGACTATACAAGCTACTGGATAAGGCGCAAAACAGACGACTCCCTCCAGTACATGAAAGATTGGGAGAGGGACATAGGAGAGGAGATTACGCAAGAAGAATGGAGTCAAATCTGGAGGAGGGCGCACAAATTATCCAAATCCACAGCAATTAAAGAATCGGCATACAAACTGTTACCGCTGGTACTTACCCCCAAGTAGAAAACACAGAATGATCCCCACGTACCCCCCAGAATGCTGGTGTCAGTGTGGAGAAAGAGGAGACATGTTCCATATGTGGTGGTCGTGCCCAAGGATGAAAATATTCTGCGAAGAAATACTGAGCCTGATCAGGGACATAACGGGCGCAGACCTACCATGGTCCCTGAAAGTCATTCTGCTGGGGGCAGTGGCAGAAGGGAACTATGCAGCCTCAGGAAACAGAGCGGCCCTCATAACCCACCTTCTGGCTGCAGCAACAATGACAGTGGCCCAACGATTGAAGACAGTGGAGGGCCCTACAACTCCATGGTGGTGGGTGAAAGTGTGGGTAGTTATGGCAATGGAAAACATCTGCGCCACAAAATCAGGGTCATATCTGAAATTCTTGGCCATATGGGACCCACTCCAGGACTATGTGGGGGAGCGGGAGCATCAATACTTTAAACCCCAGGCTCTTAGAAACATCCATATCAGATAAAGGCAGCAGAAGATATGGCGAGGGGTTGCCTCTTGGAATTGTTCCGGTTACAACCACAGTTTTGATTGGTTCAATTAATAAAAGGAAAGGGGGGGTGTGTGGAGGGGAGGGGTGTAGAAAAGTATGAAGACAATACTAGACCCTACAAGAAAGTTCAAGGGTGTTGAATAAAAGGTACATGTTGATAACAATGTTCTTAACATATGTTGTAACGAAAGCTCAACCATTGTCTTAAGTTAAAAATGAAAATAAAGTTGGTTAAAAAAAAAAAGAAAAGGAGCACAAAATAAACAAGTGGGTTTCGGTGAAGTTCTACCCTGAGAACCATTTTCAACCAATGAGTTAAAAATCTGCATTTTCCAGCAGACTCTGTGAAAAAGTGTGTTAATAAAAACCACTAAGTTTGCAATTGGTTTTGTGTGGTAGCGCATGAATAAAATCGAAAAGATGCAAGTCGATAAGAGTGCACAGGAGCATTTTCGAACACATTTTCATGATCCCTTTGCCCACAATATATGCCAGTACAATAAACATTTCATGCTGGCTCTGACCATGTATGTTTTTGCATAATGCTATTATCACCAGATGATAACTTACTCCTATTGGCAGTACAAATTCCAGATTACAGTAAGAAAACCTGTCCAGACCTGTCACTTATGTAGGTCAGTCTAACCATGTAATCTCCCTTAATATATTACCTTTACACCTGATGCCCAATAACCAAATGCCATGGCACAGTAAGACTATATGGACAGATTGCAGCTGTCAACTGAGGTCAGTTTCGCCCTATAATAACTTGTTTTCTTTACCATTGATGCCCAGTAAAAATCCCATGCTGCAGTAAGAAAGTATATGCAAACTGCCTGCACCAATGAAGGCCAGTGTAGCAATGTAATAACGCTCACCATGCTGGCTTTAAAAAAAATTACATGCCTCTATAACAAAACATAAGTAGTCTGACTGCAGCAAAATTGGCCAATCTAGGTACATAATAATTCACCATTTTTGCTTTACCATTAATTCCCAATAGAAAATACCATGCCACTGCAAAAAAGTATAGCTAGGCCGACTGCACTAACATATGCCAGTCTAGCTATGCAATATCACTCCTCATGTTTGCTTTACCCCTGATGCACAAATACATACAAACACATTACACAATGTACACGTTTACATTTCACTTACCTCCTGCTCATACCTTCAGCAAGCCAATACCATGACCATGAGACCAGACGGAAATCTCTGTATGCTGAATGAACTGACTGACTGACCGAAGAGCAGAGACCTTCTCTTGTCATTCTGCATGGCATACGCTAGCAGCGCAATAATGGGGCAGACTTCCTATGCTGTACCGGCCTTTGATTACACATTTGCAGAGCCCAAAATTAAAATAAAATACAACAATGTAGCGGGGGAGAGGGTAAAGGAAGCCATGCTCAGTGGCAGGCAGCACAGTTATGCAAATAATGGGCTTTGCTGCTTGCCACTGAAACGAAATGCTGGCGCGCCCAGCCCATAGAAGTGCATTGTTTAACTGAAGTCATCCGTACTAAATCAACTAAGTAGATTGCTGAGCTGGATTTTGTACCACCAATAATAAATATGATTTTTCATGCATTTACTTCTTAAAAACCTTTAGTATTGGTTGGGAGTTTTAAACTAGATGCATATCTTGCTTAAAGCCCCGAATTTTAGAAATGTGATTGTAACATGTTGAATAAGTAACTCTGAACTGTTGTCACCAACTAATCCACAATTTGTATAGATTTTATAAAGTTTTATTATTACTAAATCATCAATGATAAATGCCAATTGTATTTAAGTACATGTATTTCTTATTTTAATATGATATTGAAATGTATCTTTGTTTTTGCAAATATTTTAAAAACATGAGCCTGCTTTTTATTGCTGGATTTTAATAATTTTATAATTTCCAATTTAAGCCTTTGGATTTTTCTGTATAAATCTACTCGTAATCCTTGGTTTCAGTCTATTATTTAAAATAATGCCACAACTCCTAAAGGAGAACAAACTTTTTTGAACTTTAGGGGATTCCTGGTGGTGGATGTCATCAGTACTTTCTTTGAAAGTAAAAAGAAAAGTAGGTGGGTTTTTGCCAGGTTAGTTTTGTGCATTTTCGCATCTCCTCATACCTGTCCCCATTTCTCTCCATATGCTCCAATTGTGGGACATAATTCTTCTAGGTTCTTTTGCTGTCGCATTTTCATGCATTGTTGGTGGAGCAAGTTCGCATTTCTCCACTTTATCGTTAATAGAAAAAATATCTTTCCACAAGGTTTTTTCCCTCAGAAAAAGGACTAAAACATGTTAAACAAATGGCTTTGAACACTACTTCGCTTAATAGAGAAATACAGACAATCCAAGCATTGGTTAAATATTCTGTAGGATGTTCTTAAAACTGTTTAAAAGGTTTTGACTTCTCCCCATCCTCTAAAAATAAAATCACAATAAAGAAAACACCTAATGTTTTTTTTTATTTGTCCATTTATTTTTCAGGTAAATATTTCCGGTTTATTTTAAAGTTGTAAAAATCACTCCAAAACTTTTTGTAACTTTTAGAAGCACATTGGCATTTCTTAACCCAAGTAGAAACCACTTCTTGATATTTTCTGGTTATTTTAATTTACACGTTAAGTACTATTTCGACAATTAGTTTTGCAGGATTGAAACAAGTACAAAACGTAGGAAACCTATTTCCATGACATTTTTATAAAATGTACAAAGACCTTGATATTTTGGCAAATATTTTTTTAGCACATTTTTTAGATGTAGGTTCCTTCATTGTTGTGATTTTTGTGACTTAGTAATTCACAAAACAATTTTGCAGAGCATGTTCACCTACGTGCATGGTCCATTTACAATAGCCTGTCAGGAAGTCCAAACCTAAACCACGCTGAGCTAGTGAATGCTGGCCCGGGAGGCTGTATAATGGGGACACCTGGACCACCATTACTGGGTTCTGGCCGTTAGGCAGCAGCAGTCGCAGGAGCACTTACCTCATCCCTCACCTTCACTGAGTACTTTGGAAAAGGGAGCCAAACTAACCCCCTTGAGGACTGCAATAACATTATGTCAAGTGAACCTACACAGAAGACATTGGGGTCCACGAAAACAACTTAAGAGCCTTCCCTCCAAAACTAGGCAGCGACAAAATCAGTCACCTACTTTACGCAGATGACATTATTCTGCTCTATCAGACGGCCATCAAGAATACTTAAGTGAAAACGACCTTGAAATGAACACCAACAAAACAAAAATCATGGTCATGGAGAAACATCGTAAACACAAAGAGACTGGACAGTGGTTCATAGATCGGGAAAAAGTGGAACAGGTAACATCTTTTACCTACTTGGGAGTAACTATCAACTGCAATCCGCAAGAAACAGCAATGCAAGACACTCTATTGGCTCAAACAAAATGCATAACGTTGCAAACAATGAAAATGAATGGAAAATATGGTTGATTTTTCTCTGCAACCTGCCATCAATTTTTACAAAGCTAAAGCCATCCCGGCCATCATACATGGCACTGAAGCGATGTCTGCCTTCCCAGACAGTATATGGTCTCGACTCGAAGGGTTTCACTGGAAAAACTCTGAATTTACCCACATCAACTCTGATAGCTTCAGTGAGGAGAATTAACTTTGGTGTCTATAAAAGCAACTGTGGTGTTAAATGGGTTGATGCTCTTTCGCAAAACCCGAAACACCAAACTCAATTTATTTGAGATAATACGAGAGGAAGCCAAAAAAGAATCCAACAAGATGCCGATACGCTGGACATGGAAAAACAGTGACTTGCTCCAGGAGATCGGAAGCTCGGAGATAGAGCTAGAATTAAACCTCAACAAAGTAAAAGCCAGACTAAAAGACTGGAATTGGATGCAAACACTCCAGGAAGCAGCAAAAAATAAACTTACCCAACACCTCCCAGCGAACTTACAAAAGGTCAACGTCATGGTAGAATATCTGTTAAAGTTCCCTAATAAGGGCATTCATTCAACTTTCCTAGGAGCTCGGCTAAATCTGCTAAAAAACAAATGAGATTTTAGCGATAAGAGGAAACTCCACAACCAACACATGTCGATTTTGTAAGAGAAGAGATCGTGGAAACAATCAGACACTTACTTTTGTTGTGTAAAGGAACAGCTACTAACGGACAAATCCACATGGGACATCTAGTCAAAGACTCTCACATCCTTGACGAAACATACTGGTGGAACCAACTGATGAGTGGCAAAACCACAAACAGTGATCGCCTTGGTAAGATTTTTTCAAAGAATGGGTCTGGATAACGCGGCTAAAGACGCTTCAGATCAAGGATCAAGTACACAATGTTTGCAGGAGATATGACATTTCCTTAACAAAAAGAAAATGAAGTTTTAATCAACACCAAGTCAATGGACACATATATTTTATAAAAACTGTACTAAACGGTTAAGTCAAGAATAAAAGAAAAAAAATAGGTCAAGGGAACCACCACAGGCCATTGCTTACATCTAAACAGCCAGCAAAAGCAATTCAGGCCTTTCTCTTTAAGAGAAGCGGTTCTGGCCTATAATGTATATCAGAATACTTTGTTTATATCGGCACAGCGCAAGAAACCAGGTTAGCTGCTCTTGCATGGCAAAGGCTCCATTTAAAACACACAATGCTCTCCCATTACAATAAACGCAGTAAGGGATTACACTGTTGCAATTCCCCAGCAACAAAAGCTATTCTCATACAAGCACCGACCACCTAACAAAAGCCATCCCTGACTGTTAAAGCATGTGTGGGTAGAACAGAGTGTAATATATCAAAACAAACACTGTAGGTAGACATGTAGATTGGGGGAGGAAAGATGACTCATCTAGCCAGGGCTGGAAACAACAATTTGGAGGCCAGCCTTGGTATATTACTGGGCCCCACTCCCTTGCAGCCCACATGACTACAGTTAGGTGGTACATGGCCCAATCATTGACTGGACCAACCTACATTGCAAAGGTGCAGCATAGACCCCTCCCGCCTGACCAAGACGAGGAGCAAACACCCAGCCAGTCATGGGCAGTCCCTGGGAGACATTGAAGTATGAGGTCTGCAGACCTAGATTGCAGGGCGTCCATAGGAGGTGTCTTGAAAGGAGATATTGGTATGTGGTGAGGTGATAGAAACAGGCGTTCTAGAGATGGGAAATCCTGGGAGTAAAAGGGGATTGTATTGCGAAGAAGGGGCAGACTTGTGGAGAAAGGGAGGAGCGTTGTGTTACATGGAATGCGGAAGGACATATTGAGTTGGGATGAAGGAGGGACTTGCCAACCTGGAGAAGCTCATACCACTGTAGAAAAAAGCAGAAGGGATGTTATTAGGGAGAGCGAGTTAGAATTAATGGAGAAGGGATGACCACTATCTGACGTGAGAGCCATTGGGGAAGGAGGTGTGCTGTCATCTGGAGGGAGGAAGATATTGAAAGCGGAGTGAGGAGTGTTCAAATCTGAGGCTGCCAGTTATTGTTGGAAGGAAGGGATTACCATCTGGAGGGACGGGTTTCATAGAAGGATGTTTAACAACTGAGGAGAGGAGGGGCCTGGCTGGTACTGACAAGCTGGAGGGGGAGGCAGAGCCAGTAAACAGCAAGGAGAACTGATCGGCAGCTGTCATCTTGGCTAGAGAGCCCAGGGTGGTTGTTAAAAAAATAATAAAATAAAATTAAAAAAAAAATATATATATATATATATATATATATATATATATATGTTTACCTGGACCTCCATGTGTTTTAATCCTTCCAGTGAATTGTGCTTCAACCGTCCACACTGTAGTAGCTCGCCTTGGATCATTGCCACTTCTAGCAGACTTAACATAATGATGTATTTTCACTCGTTACAGCTTGGCTTTGTCTGTGTTTCTTTGCTGTGATCAGCTATAGAGAAATGTGTCTACTCCACCACACCCGTGTGTTGAAGGAAGCCATTGAAATACAGCATTGATATGAATCTTTTCTAGTTGGGTCATTTCTTGAAATCGTAACTCCACTTTGTTTGGTGCTAAAAATATCCATTCATGCACTGGTTAAATAACAATAGGGCCCCTTGTGTAATCTGTCCTTATTTGTGCTTTGAGAGGACTAGGCTAGCAGTACTTTTTAATGTCTTGTAATGTACGATAATAATACATCTAATCGCTGAATCAATGAGGTAAAGATTCAGTACCAATTCATCATAATATACTGTTGCGCAGCAGAGACTTGTGTGCGAGTTAATGTCTGATACGTTAATTACTTTCATTTTTCTGCTTTTCATTTAAAGTAAATAGAGTTTGTTTTATTTACACTTCTTGTTTTCCTTATCAGATTCCTGTTATTTTTGCGGTATTCAGCACAGCTAGGATGATTTCATCACCTTACCCTATAAAATCAGTTCTTAGCCTTTTGGGATGCTGCTTTATACCGATGACAGGCAGTGGCTTTCATTTTATTTATTTTGCAATACATTTTTATTTTAAATACGCCAGTAACATGAAGGCAAGTTGTAGTATACCGACAATGCAATATACATAACGCAACTTGTTTAGTCAATAGGTGTGACAACAACCGTATCCCATCTGGTTCACAACAGGTCAAGTAAGTGAACAGAGAAAGAGAGAATAAAGGGGAGGAGAACAGAAAAAGGGGGGAAAGACACATCATGCATTGTAAAAAGAGGCAATGGCTATCATGTGCAATTGCAATTTAAGGATGAGAAAGAAGGGAATCTCTCGTGTACCAGATTGCATGTTGAAGCTTATTTTTTCACTAAAAAGTATTCGGCATATACTACGGCTACCTTATTAAATTAAGAAATGGTAATGTTAAATAAAATAGTATCTCTTAGTATGAAGGCTTTTTTGTTAATCTCCAACAGCCTTAACAGATGGATGGATTCTATGGGGCACACCACACAATCAAAAGAAAATATTCAGATTTATTCAAATGATGGTGCTTAGGACCAATTAGCATTAGGATGCCGTAAGAATGGTTGCTGCTGCTGTAAACACACACCTGAGGAGAAAGGGGAGGGGCAAGACCACGTTTAGAAGTCCCCTTGTTGATAGTTTGTGAGGCCCACCACATTGCATTGGAGTTTGGGGAATAACACACTGTGTTTGAAGAGTCTGAAATTAAAGTTGGACACAGATTTGCCATGTTTTTGGGGGAAGAATTTCAGTAAATTAAAAAGGGAATGGGAAAAGGCTTCTCTGACCCTGCTCTAAGAGGACTTTTTCTACCTAAACCAAAAACTAAAGATCGGGATGTCAAAACAAAACTGTCCTGTGTAAAAATATTCTATTCTGACACTCGCACTGCAACTCATGCTAAAAGGTGAAAAATAGAAATGTCTTTAACCTTGGAAGTTGTTTAGAAGTGTTCATAAAGAATACATTATTCCCAAAATAAGTTCCTCAAGAAGAAGGTCCTTGGTTCCAGAGGGTGGTCCCCTTCCCCTGGATTATTGCTTGCTTCTTGAGGCTTTTTTCCACACAATATATGTGTGGACGTCTCAAGAATAAAAAGGGTTAATGCTCGAGAGGGTAGCTCCCTTGCCCATGGTTCCTTTTTATTCCTAGAGTTTTATCAACCGTATTTCATTGGGCCTTCTTTAGGCCTACTACCACACTTGCCCACAAAACTGTTTAGTTTCACAGTTTCCGATGAGGTGGTTTCTTCTTTCTTGTTAACCCAGTGTTTTCCAATTTGCTTGGTTTACTCTCCTGTCAGGACCTCTGTTTTCCCACACTTGGATCATCTGTGCACTCCCACAAGTCGTTCTATATAAGGTTGGATAACGTATCCCTGTGATAGGTTATCCTGTCACTGTGCTTTAAATGTTTTCACTTTGCACATAAATACATTAGTAGAGGTATTATTTGCAATTTAAACCCCCCCTTTTAAAATGTCCATACTGTGTCTCTCTAAATTGCTTCTTATATGTTTGCACTCAGAGTGCTCGTCAATATGCCTTGTTGTCCCCTCTGCTTCTACATGGACTCACTGGCCTTCGATGGCGTTGATTCTCTTGCACGTCTGCAAATGAATGATTCAAGCCTGCTTTCTCCTTTTGGCCACCTTCTCTTTGTTCGCTGGTCCTCCCCGGCTTCTGTTGGACATGCCTGCTTTCCTATCGGCTTCGTTAAGCGCTGTGTTGCTTTTCACCGTCTGTGAATGCCCAGGAGTCCCTCACCAGCTCATGGCTTTCCCACGGTGGCTCTTCATACTCCAGCTTCTTTCTTCATTGGTTACCCGCTCTTCGCAGCAAGGTTCAGATGAGGATTATAGACCCCGATGAAGGATGAAGGACTACATTGGTCCGAAATGCATTGGCACATTTCGCATCTACACCGACATTTTTAAAATTGAAACTGTATTAATCTCTGAGAGCTACAAGGATTACGGATCATTTCTTATCAAAAAGGTGTGGAGCAATCCATAAAAAACAGGAATGATTAAACTAAATATTACAACCACATAGTGGATATTAGGGTGGGCAACCCACACCGAAGGGTAATCAGCCTAGGTCTTTCTATTGGCATTATGTGTGTTTTAATACTATGGTCAGCCAACATGTGTTTCGACACCTCTGGGTCTAGTATCCTGTGGAGTGAACCACCTGGTGCAAGTCTGTGGGGAGGGCTCAGTTTCCTCTCCTTGCCCGTTAGTAGGCTCTCGATTGGGCAGTGACTGTAAGGAGTGTGGTCTGTGTCCGCTCCTATAGGTATCCTGCCTAGTCCCATGCAATATTCGGTCCAGCAATTCATATTGTTTGACTCTAGACAAGTTTACACAGCACCAGTCCTCACACATGATCATATGGGCAGCTGTTGGGGACCTAGCCATTTCCTACCTACCTTTCGATTAGGCTAAAAATTCACACACGCATTTTAACACTTATGTCATAACTCCTCAACACAAACTACGGTCTTCCAAAGGGCGTTCATCCTCACAGCTCTTTGAGCGCTATCCAAATACCACCTAATATAATGAAACTACTTGCCAACAATTTTGACTGAAAAATGTACCAGCCTGGGTGAATCAAAGCAACAGAGCAGGGTCACCAGCAGACTCCTGCCCGCCAGACATTTACAAGACTGTACCCATACGAAAACACCTGCAGAATACTTAACCCATTCACCGGCATCTAGGCCAGGCACAAGTCTGCTTCAGATTCATGATAGGAACAGAAACAGCACTTTATCCATCTGGGATGACCTAAGAACTAACACGGACTCCAACATCAACTCAGCGCTTCAGCATCCTTCGACACAGTCCACCAGAAAACCCTCATCAAAACACTCTGGGGAAATAGGAATCAGCAATACGGCTTTCTATGGTTAAACCTCTTCCTGACAGAATGGAAACCAGATGGCTAACCCCCTTCATCTCAGCGCCACCACAACAACCTCCTGAGTTCCACAAGACTTGTCACTCTCACCACTAGTCTTCAACATCTGCATGGTCCCATTCCTCAATCTCAAAGACATGGCCTCGCCTGCTTCAACTACGCACACAACACACAAATCTATAAAATGAACACTACTGGAGAACCAGATGTGGCGGGTCAGAAGAAAGAAGGACTGAGTCTTCACTTTTCATCGCAGTGAGAATGTTAATAAACAATATGGATGAGTGCCCATCTTTCCCTACACTAATGATTTTCCCTACCTAACAAAATCTAATTACGGTGCTTGTCGGTGAGTTTCCAAATCAAAATCTGTCCAGAGTCCCAACTAACCTATTCTAACCCTACCACTATTCTAACAGCATAAATCAGGAGAATGACTCCCTTTTTCTCTAAATTGGCTCTTCACCAAGTTTACTTCAGTAAGCAATTATCAAATGGTTCTTGGCAACTACTTCTATCAAGTCCCACAATTCTGATACTGGGTTCTTCGGGTTTCCAGCCTTCACTGTCATTTGATTACTCTTTCGTTCCTTTTGATAGGTAACTTTACCCAACCTTTAGGTCCTTCCTCTTGTCCTCGTGGGTTATTAATCTTAATCTCAGTCTCTAGTTTCCCTAGTACATGTTTACGGAGGGAGAGTTGAAGGTATTCTGGACCCAGGCCCCAGAAAGTCAAAGGGTCTGAAATGTAATCCTTGCAGCCACTGGGAGCCAATGAAGAGTTTTTAGGGCTGTAGAGATGTGATCCCAGGGCTTGAGGCCAAGGATAAGTCTTGTTCTGGATGAGTTGCAGAGGGCGGAGAGTAGAAGCAGGTAGATTTACAAAGAGGCATATTTGTATTTAGAATTAAGGATTGGCAATAGGTATATTAGTATAGGCCCTTTTATTTTGAGACTCCACTAGTACTGCGTTACTATTATTTGATAGTCGTAGCTTGCTCCGATCCTTAGATTTAGGCTTAGCTAGGCATTCAACCAACCCATTGTAGTTCAATAAACACCCTTGAACTGTGATCACTTGTCTGTCTTCACTGTTCAATACAATGCCTTCCTTATAGTTCTTTCCTGTACGGAGCTTCATCCTCGTATCAGTATATTGAGGTGACAGCTCAGTGGAGTCGGTCCTGATCTTCCACTTCCCAGTACTACTGGTACTGTTGCTAGAAGACAGATACATGGGGGGAAACTTGTATGACGGGAGAAAGAAAAAGGTGTGAGGGTGTATACTCTTACATCCCGTCCCCTTTCCTCCATACTCTAGGGGCATCCTTTCCAAGGGACGGGAGAAGGAACTTTTTTCACCAGAAAAAAACCTTCTTCCCCTTTAAATTTAGAGGCGCGCAGGGGCGCGGCCCCGGGAGCATGCGCTGCCCTGACTCTGCCCTCCGGTGCCACAACCCAGTCCTTTTTTCTGCATCTACGGGGACGGGCCGAATTCACCAGCACTCCTGGGTTTGGCTTCAGCCGTGTAATTCCACGCGCATATTCTTATTCTCTTTGTCTTTTTTGTCTTATCATTCAACTTCTACAGGGTTCAGCAGGTGTCCATCCTGCAACGGGCTCTTCCCGACTTCAGACCCCCACGCCCCGTGCCTTCGTTGCCTAGGCTCAGACCACGGTTGGCAATCATGTTCGGTGTGTGACTGTCACATGGCAGGCAGCTCAACAAAATGGCCGCCGCGTCAGAATGGGGCACCTGTCCGCCATTCCACGAATTCGGCAAACGAGTGTACTTACAAAGGACAGCAGGGCACATCTGGCAGAATAGGATCAGCTGGGTGGTTCTTGTCACCTGGACGGCACTGGACTGCACTGGTTACTGGAGACCGGAGATCAGTGGGATGACGAGCTTGGAGCAGGCAAGCATTTAGTGGTAGCAAGCCAGACTGGATCAAAATGCTTTCTTAAGTTTTGGGTTTGCTTCAGAATTTGGGCGTAGCTGAAAGGGAAAGATTGGAAACGTACAACTTGGCTCTAAATGAATGATGTTGGCTTTAGAAAATGTGGCATGTGTTCTCAATGCAAATATGCACATGACAAGACCAAATAATTCATAATTCTTACATTAACCACCACGCTGATTTTCCTATTAAAGTATTTTTGGCCCCGATTTGATAAAGGCTCAGCCGAAACCCGTGTAATTGAGAAAAGGGCATCTTATACAAAAATGTCTTTATTTTTGAAGAATAACTATTAAAAACACAAATTAACATCTAATGACGCAGAAGTCCTGGAGATTTTCCTCTAATGTCTAGCTGAAAAGGAGTTCAGCAATGCAGAGGCCTTGGCTTTGCAAAGAAATCTGGAATCTGGAGCAAGGATGAAGAAATCGGGAACCGGGCGCCACGCAGAAATCAGGATGAAGTCAGGAATCTGTGTGTGTGTTGTGAGCTTCCCTTATTTATCATGCCAAATGACATCACTAAAGTTTATGACAGGGGCAGACTTACTGTCCACACCCACAAGGCTATGATTGGGCAAGAGCATAGTTTCCGCCTTGCTTTTCGCTGATTGGATGACAGAAAAAGGATGTCAAAATCTAACTTTCCCACAAATATATATTTATGTAGTTATACCCTCTAAGAAAATCAGATCCATAAGTTACATATTTCATGGGTCACATTTCAATCCAACTCCCAAGTCTGTGAGATCTGGTTTAGTCTTTCTGTTGAATTTTGGCAATTTTAACCATGACAGTTTTGGCCTAACATTCCCCAATTCTTGACTAATATACGCCATTACCCCTAGAATATGTGTACACAACGTTATGTTTGCAACATTAACAGTTTCTGCGCAATTGGTTATTCTTTGTAACTTCTGTTCCTTATGCAGTAAGAAATTCTACCAAGGTTTCAAATGAATAGCATAAATTCAGATTTAGATGTATGCACTTTTCACATTTTTTTCTCATTCTTGCCAAGTTAAATGTCTTGAAGGTCAGTGGCAAAATAAGCATTTTAAACCCAAAAGTCACATGTCAGTTCTTTTTTTCTTTTTCCCAAGTGTAAGCAAATGTTAAATCCTTTGAAGTTGAATGAGGAACCTCTCCCTTGAGAGTGAAGCTTACTGCCCTTCCCATTGGAAGGGCGAGTGTCCAAGCCTGCTATTGTCTTTGCCTGGGGCAAAGAAGAATGTCTAATGAAGTTCCTTTGTCACGAGTATTAAAGGCCTCCCAGCTGCAATTAGCCTATCCTGTGCCAGCAGTGGAAGTGTCGACCTTTCTTAGGGCTAAACTGTCAGAGCAGGTTTTCTTTTTAATATATAGTTGATTAACTCAGACTGGGTTTAGCTTTAAGTTTCACCTTTTTAAATCTTTCCTTTAACATATAAAATTAAAACAGTTTATAGGTGGATTTTTAGCATTAAGAAATCCTTTGACATTCTTAATGAATTAAGCCTTTACACAAGAATATACTCTAAAAACAGGCGATTTTGCTCTTCATTCATGAAAAAGCACATTAAACTTATTTCTTTAAATCCGGTTTACATCTGCAGCAAATACACATTTTAGTCAGCACTAGTTCTTCCCTTGAGTGCTCGGATTGTTTGCTGCATGACTAAATGTATCCAGCATTTGTTCATAGTCTTTCTCTAGACAGCTGTTTCCTGATACTTGTTGCAAAGAAATAGCCGTGTTTTTCCTGTGGAAAATGAAAACGAGGGTTCCTATGTTATTTTTTCAAAGATAGATTTTGCAGGAGCTGTCATTCCAATGAGGCCCTGTTCCTCTGAGCCACACTGGATGATCCTGGGCATTGCAGGTCCCTTTAATCACAATGATTCAGTAGAAAATAATGGATTTGGCGCCAAAAACAGCACTTTTTAAGATTATGAAAATGTCATTTTAAAAGGCATTTTCAGGTTTTCAGCACAATGATGCTGTTTCATTCACTTTGCTCCGTGCTGACGGTGGCAGAGCCCACTGGCATGCTCCTGCAGTGAGGACTCTGTCCCCCCCTGAACTGTGTGTGGCAGGGTGTGCAGCCTTTTTCTGGTTGTGACACAAATGCAGTTTTAAAGATTTTGGCACGCACAGGAGTCCGCACAGTCATTTTGGGCTGTTTCCTTCACCATTGCAGTAAAGTGATGTAGTGAGGCACATTGGAATGGGTCAAAATATCCCACATTCCAAAAGGGGGGGTAAGGACTTTTTCCAGTCCCCCTCCTCAGCGTCGGTCTCTGAGGGAAAGAAAGCATGACATGCCCCTTCTGGTCCACGTGTCTCCAGTGAGGGACAGGCTTGTCTCCACGCTCAATTCTGGTTCCAGGATTTCACGGCCTCCTGGATCCTCTGTAGTATCCACGGGGTACCGCCTTCCTATCCCAGCATCTCCTCCCTCCTCCACTCCACACCAGCAGGTTGGGACAGCAACTTTTTTGGCGAAGATCCGGTAGTTCGTAGAAAGCCAGGCAGCAGAGGAAGTCCCAGCCTCCCAGCAAGGCTGTGGCTTCTACTTCAGGGTTTTTGCCATTCGGAAGAAGAACCAGGCGGGCCTGAGAGTTGTGCTGGACCTGTCCACCCTCAACCTCTCCCTACCCCTGCAAAAATTCAAGATGGTTACGCCAGCTTTTATAGCGGGGACTTTGGACAAGGGAGACTGGATGTGTTCCCTGGACCAGAAGGATGCGTACTTACACGTCCTGATTTGGTAGCCCCATCGTTCTTTCCTACGTTTAGGATCATGGGCTACCATTTCCAATACAAGGCCCTTCCATTTGGCCTCAACTCGGCCTCCAGGGTCTTTACCAGACTTATGAATGCTGTGGCGGCCCACCTAAGAATGCAGGGCCTCCCCATCTACCCATACCTCGACGACTGGCTCGTCAGGGCTACATATCCGGAAGCAGTTCGCCACTCTTCCCATACCCTTATGAATACACTGAACAACATGGGCTTCTCGCTCAACCTCAAGAAGTCACAGCTGCTCCCTACGCAGACTGACATTCCTGGGACTCATTTGGGACACGTGTTCCGAGAGGATTTTCCCGTCGGAAGACAAAATCTCGGTCATCAAGAGGACATCCGCCTACTTCCTGAGCAGAGAGGGGACATCGGCATGGTGGTACCAACATCTCCTGGGTCTACTGGCGGCGGTCCTGTTAGCCGTGCCGCACACGAGACTGAGAAGGATTCAGCAGCACTTTGCGGCCTCATGGAATCAGGAGCGGGGCTCGCAATAAGATGATCAACGTTCCTCCATCTCTCCACCCGGACCTAACTTGGTGGTCAAGGATTGCAACCTACAGACGGGCAAGCCATTTCGCCCACCCTCTCCACAGGCCACCATCACCACAGACTCCTCGCTCGAGGGCTGGGGAGCCAACCTGGACGATCTCTCGGTCCACAGCACCTGGACTCGACAGGAGCAGGAATACCACATCAATTGGCTGGAGCTGAACGCTATCTGACTAGCGCTCAGAGCATTCCTACCACTTCTCAAGGGAAAGGTTGTCCTCATCCAGACAGACAACTTGACCAGCATGTACTACGTCAACAAGCAGGGAGGCATCAGATCCCATCCTCTGTGCAGGCTGGCGATCAGCATGTGGGAATGGGCCCTGGAAAATATTTACCTCTCGGCAGTCCACCTCCTGGGGGAATCCAACCTGGAGGCAGACAGGCTCAGCAGGCTGGGAGCAGACAATTACGAGTGGCAGCTAAACAACCTCATTATTCAGGAGATCTTCAACAGGTGGGGTCACCCCCCAAGTGGATCTCTTTACCACCTGGCACAACAAGAACTTACCCCTGTTTGCATCCTGGCAGGGTCAGGGCCTCGGCTCTCTGGGCGACGCATTTCACCTCCAGTGGACTGGCATGAAGGCCTATGCCTTTTCACCTACTCCTCTGATCCACAGGGTAATTTGCAAGATCAAGGAGTCTCACCGACTTCTCATCATTCTTATAGCTCAATGGTGGCCGGCCAGGCCATGGTTTTCGGAACTAATCAGCCTCTCGGAGGTGCCCCGGATACACCTTCTGATGGGCTCAGCCCATCTTCTGGCATAGCAGGGGGGCAGAATCTAGCCCTCACAGCGTGGTACCTGATCAGGTAAAGCTTCGGCACCTTAGCCTTTTACAGGTCAATCTGGAGATTATACAGGTCGCCAGGAGCAAGGCCACCAGGGCCTAGTACAAATGGACCTGATTCTGCCACTGGGCAGACTCGATGGGGAATCAACCCCTTGGCCTGCAATTTGGACAACGTGCTCCTTTTTTTTTTTTTGGCACACCTTGCTCAAAAAGGTGTGCCTGTCGTACAGGTGGACACCTGCCGCACATACGTTGCAGCCATTGGGGCTTACAGGAATCCTGAGGAAGGCATTTTTTCCTCCTCCAACCCTATAGTCAAGAAATACCTGACTGGTCTTGCGAGGCTCTACCCACCCGTCAAGAGACTGCACCCTGTTTGGGACCTTAACGTAGTCTTGGGGGCCCTGGCGCACAAATCATTTGAGCCAATGGCGTCTGTGGACATTAGGCTGGTCACCATCAAGACGGCCTTACTAGTCGGTTTTACCTCGGCTCGCAGAGTCAGCGAGATCCAGGCGTTGGTCGCTTCTGAACCATATACCACCTTTCACAAGGACAAGGTAGTCATGCGGACTCACCTGGCATTTCTGCCCAAGGTTCCATCTGCATTTCACTTGAACAAAGAAATAGTCCTTCCTACATTCTTTCCCGATCCCAAGGATGAGGCACAGAGTGCTGCACTGCCTGGATGTCAGGCGTGCCCTAAAATTCTACTTGGACAAGACCAAGGGCTTCCGCAAGGCGGAAGCGCTGTTTGTCACTTTCGGAGGCTCGAGGCCAGGCTATCAGGCCTCTAAGGCATCCATAGCCCGCTGGATGGTCTCTGCCATCAAAGCGTACGACGGCCAGCATAAACTGCTCCCGGCCAACATGCATGCCGACACAGTCGGGGCCAAGGCAACGGCCATCGCATTCCAGCACCATGTTCCTAGGCATGTCATAAGCACGGCGGCCACTTGGGCCTCTCCCTCTGCTGTCTGCAAGCATTACTGTTTGGATGCTGGATTGGATGCAGCTTTCGGACAGGTGGTTCTCAGGAACCTATTTGCTTAAGGAGTATCTCCTCTCCACCCTGGGGCTACAATCATTTGTAATCGCCCATACAGTATGGAGGAAAGGGGACGGGACGTAAGAGTAATAAGTTACTCACCGTAGTGACTAACATACTCTTAGTCCATAGTCCCTTTCCTCCATACGTCCCACCGACCTCCCCCCTAATAATACTGGTGTAATTAGGAAAGGTTAAATCTATTGTCGACGCGTCAGTGGGGACTGAGGTGTGGCGTCGGAGGGCGGAGTCACGGCAGCGCATGCTCCCTGGGCCGCGCCTTGGCTCGCCGCTAAATTTAAAGCGAATAAGGTTTTTTTCTGGTGAAAATGGTTCCTTCTCCCGTCCCTTGGAAGGGACGCCCATGCAGTATGGAGGAAAGGGGACTATGGTCTAAGAGTACGTTAGTCACTACGGTGAGTAATTTATCATTTCTACCATGTTGTCCCATGGTGTCCTCCCTGTATCCCAGAGGGGAAATTCCTCCCCATGTGTACCACACCCAGAGGGACTATCGGGTAGCGGCCTCACCTCCCTGGCCTCATGGGAAGGGTCTCCCCCTTGGAGAGAAGGGACGGCATCATAGGATTTGTTACAGAATACAGAACGCAGAACCACAACTACTCCTCAGACTCGTTGAGAGAACACACTGAGAACTTTGAGACCGGCATGGTGACAAGAAAGAGACAGACTCAGAAAATATGATCTCAAAACCTATTATTTAAAGTTTCAGGGTTGGTGTAATACCTAACTGGCCCTAGCTCTAAAGGGATGTTTCCCTGAAGTGATACTTCAAATAAAGTCTTTCTGTGTCTAAACCTATGCTTGCCCTCACTCTATGCAAAAATGTGTAATGGCTTTCTTTGTTCAAAATCAAAAAAGGTGTGGTTCAACTAAAAATAGGAAACCCGTGGTTGGTTTTCGGTGGTCTTGCAGCCTAGCGCGATTTCAGGCTCACAAAATAAGTTTAGAGAACAGGGGTGCTTGTAGGACCTTCGCCACAGGGTTCTCTCAGTCTCACTAATTTTGGGGTTCCCTTCCACAAGCTTTGTACTCTCAAATGGTTCTGCCCAACATTTCCTCTTCCTTTATCTATCAGGGTTCCCTTCCCCAAGTTTCATGTTCACAAATGGTTCTACACAACAGTTCCTCTTTGGTAGTCTTCTCAGGGTTCCCTTCCCCAAGTCTCAAGCCTCTTGGGTATACCAAAACATATTTACTTTGTCAGGATATGCCTTTAACAAATGTCTTTCATGGGGTAGTGTCAGAGACTATCGAGAACACCTGTTCCATAAGCTCAGGCCCCTTCCAGCTTTCAAAGTCATTTTTTATCAGGATGCACTTTGATTTCTTAGGTAGGCATCTCAGGGTTCCCTTTGTCAAGCTCAGACCTCTCCCAGCTTTCAACATAAAACAAAATATATCACAGTTCCTTTTAGGTTTCTCCGGGTGCACTTGCCCAAGCGTCGGCCCCTCTAGTTTCAAACACAAGTTAAGCTGGTCACAATGTGCCTTTTCCTTTATATACAGCTTTTCTTACAATCCTCTCATGGGGTAGAATCTGAGGCTTTGGAAAACGCCAGTCTCTTTGGTTTTCCTAAGCGCAACCACTCTGATCCTTTGCCCCCTCTTTATTTCTTACTCTTGCTTTCCTTTGTACTTTCTATCTCTAGGTGCTTCCTGCACCACTTTCATATATTCCCTTCCTGCACATATTTCCGTGTCTCTTTCACTCTGCTCTTATTCTTCTTGCACTTTTCCTTTTGCATCTTTGCACCCATTTACACTGCTTTTCCTATGCACCCTTGCACCTTCTTTCATTGTTCACTTTGTTTGTGCATACTTTCCTTTTGCTTAATACTTGAATTTCAGTCTTTAGGCTTTGATAATCCCAATCGCCTTAGTTTTGCAAATGTTGGGTTTCTTCACTATGAATACCAAAATGCCTTTCTTTTTTTGTTAACCTCAGTTGCCTTTCACCATTTCTTCTGCTTATAGAGTTATATAGAATGTTGTTCCTCACTTTTCACATTTCAGATCTTTGCCCCGCTTCAGTCACACGCACACCCAGTGCTTCAGATAAGATTTCGAAGTGGCAGTATTTTACTCCCTATTTTTTAAAGTTGGGAGTGAAATGATTTTTTAGGGAGTAAAAAATGTAAATCCAAATCCCAATGGGAGCATTTTATAAGCGAGTAAAAATGTTTTAACAGGGAAACTGAAATATTTTTGTAATAATTATTTCTTTGCACCTAATTATTCATTCACATTAAAAGATGCATGCTTACTTCTTCCAATCAGGCAGTAATAATGGCAATTTCTTCCTGTGGTAGTATGTGCACTGCTGGTCCAAACATATCCATGGAGCTGTTTGAGTAAAAGCAGAGGCACAAGGTCATATGTGTATGTTTCCCATTTTTTGTTGGGCGTATTTTTACTCCCCGTTTGGATTTTTGGGTAGTATTTGACTTTTTTTAGGGAGTAAAAGTGACCGATACACCCCTTATCTGTAGGGCTACACATGCCACTGGGTTTCTCTCTCTAACTCACCCAGGTAGCGTAGCGTGGTGCTGGTGGGCAGCTCCTCTGGATCTGTGGGCGGAGGTCAGGGTCTCACCACCTACGCCTCAGACACCTCTGGGTCTAGAAAACGTCCCAGAGGAACGAGCACTGGCCTGGACACGGCCAACAATGAGCAGCTTGCCTTACTCCGGTTCCATGGAGACACAGCTCCCGTGCCACGCTGCAACCCTGCAGGCACGCCGGGTCAGCGTCTTGGCGTCCAACTCTTCTCTGGTCCTTCCCGGCTTCCTGTGCTGCAGCTTTCACGATCCACCCAGCATCCCCAGCTTGCTCATTCAACTGTGACAAGTCCCGCCTTTTGTAGCTGAACAGTCAAGTGGAGTCTAGTTTGAATGGTTACTTAAAATTGCCTGACTTTGCCTGACTCTATTCGTGGGCCAGTGGTTTTCTCTAAAGTAGGTTTCCCTTACTTTTCCCCATGTTATGCCTATGGGTAATCTTTACTAATCTTAGTTGGCTCCTCCTTCTCTCAGTAGTTGTTTGAAATGGGGTGGGGGAGATGGGGTGAGATTGAAAAAGATCTTTATGGGTGGAATATTTATTTGAAAGGTGTGGAGATAAATAGGTGTTAGGTTTAAAGTCATATTGTTGTTTCCTCCAATCTACCTGCTTTTGTTCTAACACGGTATTCCCGCCTCTCTTGGTTCAGGGACAGTGGGGCCTGCATATCCCATAAAGGCTTCAGGGACTTTTTGCTCCTTGCCTATAATGTTGTTGGGATACCAAGTCTCACCTGGAGTATTTCCATGATCATAACCCCGGACTCCCCTACCCAGGTTATCATCACTCGCTCATCCACCCCTACTGTTGGGATCCGAAAAAGACGGCCCTCCCTAGGCCACCTGAATAGAGGATTCTCTGTGTTCACTTGGGAGAATAAACCTAGGTTTCTCACAGAACGCTGCACTGATAATCAGTCAAAAAAATACTAGTCTTCAAAACGCTCGGCATAACCCACAGAGTAATCCACGGCCAAGGAGCGTAATTCATATACAGGAAGTAATCACCATTTACAAACCAAACCGAACCTTGAGGCCCACCAATGGCATTCACCTGGAAACAAAGCAATATTCAGTTTGAATTTGGTGGATCAGCATTCTCCGGCATCTCAGAAAAACTTTGGAACTCACTCCCTAAGGAACTACAAACAGAACAACACCGTAAATTCTGAAAATTACTAAAAACATGCTTCGAATGGATTGTGTCCTCCAACGTATTCCACATCTTTGACATGTAATGACCACAGCTGTGTATTTTTTTCGGCAGAGGGCGTCCTGCGTCGATGGCGTCGGGTCGATGTCCCTCGAAGGCCTCAGTCGAGGGTGACGTCACCTGATGTTATAAGTAGGACGCACGGCGCCCGTACCCTCAGTTCCATTTTTTCCGCATACGTGTTTGCTTTGGAGACTCTGCGCGCCTCGTGTATTCCTCGTGAATGTCTTCTTCCACCCCTCCAACTCTACAGCCTGGCTTCAAGACTTGCCGGGACTGCAGTCGAATATGTTGATTACTGACCCGCATCGCATTTGTTTGTGGTGCTTGGGCGAGAGTCACAACACTGACGATTTTCCAAATTCCAGTCGCTGACTGCTAAGGCCTTGTGGGAGCGTAAGGGGAAGCATCAGGTAGGTAGGGGTTCTAAACCCAGTAAATCCCGAAAATCTACTTCCAAGGGGATGTCCACCGGCGATTTGAGGGGTGACTCTCTGCTTCGGGAGGAGTCCCGGGGATCTCGGTCCCGGAGTGGTTCTCGCCATTCGTCGTCCTCGTCTCGGCATTCTAGGAAGCGCCGTCACTGGTCGCCTTCCCTGTCATTCTCGGAGGATGTGCCACGAGCAAAGTGGCTTGCCTGATAAAGTACTCAACTCCGGAGGAATGGACTACCTTTAAGGAGCAGATGTTAGCGATTTTTCAATCGCAGGGCACAGTTCCGTCCGCATCTTCTGATGACGCAGGCAAAGAAAGTTCCCGTACTGTGGATCGCACGCCTTCGCTCTCGGTTCCTCGACGCAATGCTCATCGGGAACCTTCGAAGTCCCGTTCGTACAAGGCTCAGGAAAGTCACAAGAGACGTGCTTCCCGTTCTCTGTCCACGTCTCGAGCGAGACCGCAGAAACCTGGTTAAGGGCTCAAGGTCTGTGTTGACTGTCTGCGTTGTCCATCGGATACCGATGTCAAAGCTTTGCCTTTGTTACAGCCCTCGGCGCGGTCGATGCCGAAGCTGTCGGCGCTCTCGCCGCTAAAGCGTTCGTCGGCCTTGACGCCTTCGGGGCCTTTTTGGCTAAAATTTACCGCTGGAGATCCCAGATTCTGTGGATCCTCCAAGGAAGGCTTCTTCTAAGTCTGTGAGGCGGATGGTGGACTCCAGACCCTCTTCTGTCCCGAGGCAGGGCTTTTACCTCCCTCTGGATGACATATATGAGGAGGAGGAAAGGTCAGACTTTGATATGGACCCTATTGAGCCTGATGTGGCTCCTGTCGTTTCTGGAGACAGTCAATTGGAGGAGTTGAGGCAAACACTTGATACCAGTGGTTTGGACACTTCTCAGGAAGTGGAATTTGGCAGGCCTGAGCCTGGGGCTCATGCAGAGTTGTCCTTTAGGAGGCTCATGGCTAGGGTAACGGAGTATCTGGGCTGCTCCAGTCCTGCAGAAGCTTTTGTACAAGATGATCTAACAGACATTTTAGATCAAGGCCCGTCCTCTGACCCGGTGTTACCTTTTCATATGACATTACAGAAAAGGGTGGAAGCTGCTTGGCAGTCTCCGGAATCTCTTCCAGCGGTTAACAGATCGTTGACCAAAAATACCACCCTTCCGGTAGCGACCCTAGCTACCGATCGTCTCACCCCACTTCCGAGAGTTTGGTGGTTCAGGTGGCTACAGCCACCTCGAGGCAAGCGGCGTACCCTACTATCCCTCCGTAAAGGGACGACAAAAGCTTTGACGGTTGGGCATGCAAGGTATTTTCAGCGGGGAGTATGGCGCTTAAATCAGCCAACTCCACTTGTGCCCTGGCAAGGTTTTCACAAACTCTGTGGAACTGTGTTTCTCTCTGAGCATTTTCTGAGCATTTTCCAGAGGGGGATGAACGGGATGGGTTCCTTGGATGCCATGTGTGAATCCAGTCAGTCGGGTTTGGACACGGCCGACAGCGTTAGCTGGTCCATGGCTGCGAGCACCGTTATATGCAGGGTTTTGCTCAGGATGTGCAAGCTCGTCTTTTGAATATGCCCTTTGATGGCGCACATTTGTTTGGCAGCAAGGCTAACATGAGCCTTGAGAGGTTGCAGACCTCAAAAGCTGCGGCTAAATCTTTAAGTGCAGCTGTGCGTCAACCTCTGCCTTTTCGTCCTAGGGGACAGCAGTGGAGGGGAGGCTCTTTTCGTTACTACTCCTCCTTTGGTAGGACGAGAGGAGCTGCCAATCAAAGGACTCGGCTAAAAAAAAAACTACCTGTGGTGGTCGGGGAAATAGAGGTGCCAAAGCCGCTCAGGCAGCGGCCTCTTTGCCTTCAAGGGCTTCCACAGCCGCTCCAAAACAGTCATGTTGGGGGCAGACTGTCTCAGCATCTCGAAGAATGGCGAGCCATTAGTTCGGATGCGTGGATTCTGGATACAATAGCCCACAGCTACTGCCTTGCCCTTCTAAAATGGTCTCGCGACAATCCACCGGGAAATCTCTCTTTGAAGCTTCCAGATCCACTCCTTGTGAAGAAAATCTTGACCCTGCTAGAGAACGGTGCTATGGAACTAGTGCCTGTAGCGGAGAGAAAAAAGGGATGGTATTCCCCATATTTTTTGATCCCAAAGAAAGACAGAGGATTGAGACCCATCCTAGACTTGGGTTGGTTGAACAAGCTTCTCAGGAAGGACAAGTTCAAGATGGTTACTCTTTCTCAAGTCCCCCAGGCCCTTCAACTTCAGGGTTGTTTGGTGTCTCTGGACCTACATGATGCTTACTTTCATGTGACGATTCATCCCAAGCACAGAAAGTACCTGAGGTTCGAGGCTGGCGACTCGCACTTTCAGTTTCGGGTCCTGCCATTCGGATTGATCTCCGCCCCAAGGGTATTCACCAAGCTCATGGTGGTGGTGGCACCGTACCTTAGGCGAAGGGGGGATTCACGTCTGACCCTACCTGGATGACATGCTGATCAGGGCACGCTCTCCCAAGCAAGCTTTGAATCACCTCGGTCTCACCTGCCGCTCCCTCCACAGACTAGGCTTCTCCCTCAATTTCAAGAAGTCACATCTGACACCTTCCCAACAGCTCCAGTACATTGGGGCTGTGTTGGACATGTCCTTGGGGAAGTTCTCGCCTCCCAAGGTAAGGGCTCATCACATCGTGCAGATGATGGACACGTTACAACATGCCCAGAGTCTCCCGGCTTTCGAATTCTTAAGGTTGCTCGGCCTCATGGCGTCCTGCATTTTTATGGTGCCAGAGGCCAGGCTGCGGTCCTGCAATGGGCCCTCAGGATGCTGTGGTCAGTTATCAGGCAAGATGTCTGATCCCGTTCAGATTCCAATCTCGGTCTCCTAGGATCTTCTGTGGTGGGCCAATGAAGGGAACCTGATGAAGGGGGAGCCGTCTTGGCAACCATGGCTGGAGGTGACTGTAGTGACGGATGCTTCCCTCACAGGATGGGGCGCTCATGCCGACGACTTGACCGCCAGCGGACGTTGGTCTCCGTCGGAGTCCAAACTCCACATCAACCTGTTAGAGCTGAGGGCCATCAGGCTAGCCCTGAAGGCTTTTCTGCCATCTGTGCGGGGGAAGAGTGTCCTGATCATGACGGACAACACAGTGGCCATGCATTACCTCAACAAAAAAGGGGGCTAGGGGTCACTCCCGTTGAGAGGCAATGCAGCTCTGGCTCTGGGCAATCCAGCAAGGCATTTCGCTCTCTGCGGTTCATCTGGCCGGATACGAAAATGCGGCAGCGGACGCTCTGAGCAAGCAGAGCACGATCTCTCACGAGTGGAAGTTGGCTCAGGAATTCCTTCTGGAGATCTTCGCCCTTTGGGCAACCCCACAAGTGGATCTCTTTGCCACTAGTGCCATCCAGAAGTGCGAGAGATTCTGCTTAAGGGGATTTCCTCCGAGAGGAGCCTTAGGAGACGCATTCGTATTGGAGTGGTCATTCCTACTGCTGTATGCGTTTCGTCCAATCCCTGTCATTCCTCAAGTGTTACGGGGGTTACGGGGGTTCGTAATCCCACATGATCCTAATTGCTCCGGTTTGGGCCAGGAGAGCATGGTACATGGACCTTCTAGAAATGTCCATCTGCCCTCCACGCAGTCTTCCCTATCGAGAGGATCTGCTCACGCGAGGGGGGGGGCGGGGTCAGTTTCTTCATCCAGAGGTCAGGACGCTCAACCTTCGTGCTTGGTATCTGAAAGGTTGACGTATAAGGATTGGGACATCCCGGATGATGTGATGGAGGTGTTGCTTTCAGCCAGAAGGTCAGCACCAAAATCCCTGTACCGTTGGCGTAGGTTTTGTGACGGGTGCAAAGGACAAAATGTTGATCCTTTTCAATGTTCCATTCCTCTGGTTTTGTCTTTCTTACTTTCTTTGGCCCACAGGAGCCTTCAAGTGGGTACCATTAAAGGTTACATGGTGGCGCTGTCTATATTTAAGCGCTCGTCTGAAATATGTTCTTACTTTAAGATTCCTTTTGATTTCTCAATTTCTTAAAGGACTGACTGTGTTCCCGCCATCCCCTTTCCAGGTGCCGGTTTGGGATTTGAATTTGGTTTTGAAATTTCTAATGGGTGCTTCGTTTGAACCTTTGCACTCTTGTCCTTTGAGATTATTGTCTTTCAAGACATTGTTTTTGGTTGCGGTTACTTCCGCTCGCAGAATGAGTGAAGCGCACGCACTTTCATCTAAGCCGCTCTTTACTGTGTTCCACAAGGACAGGGTTGTACTTAGGGTACGTCCGTCCTTTCTACCTAAGGTAGAATCTGAATTTAATTTGAGCCAGAAGGTGGTTCTTCCGGCTTTCTATCCTCCTCCTCATCCTGGTAAGGAAGTGGAGCGGCTCCATAGATTGGACCATAGGAGAGCTCTGAGCTTCTATGTTTCTAGGATGTCCAGGGTCAGAGTTGATCAACAAGCTGGTCACAGATTGGGCCAGGCTGTTTCAAAACAGACCTTGTCCAGGTGGATTATCCTCACCATTTCTGAATGTTACCCTTTGGTGGGCAAGGACCCTCCAGAAGGGTTGCAAGCTCATTCCACTAGGGACGTGGCTACTTCCACAGCCCTACAGCGGGGAGTTCCTATAAGTAACATTTGTGATGCTGCCACATGGGCTTCTATCCACACCTTTGTTAAACATTACTCCCTGGATACGCTCTGTGGTCAAAATATGGGCTTTGGTAAGGCAGTCTTTTATTCAGCCATCTGATTGGGTACTCTAAATTCTTTTCCCTCCTTAATTTTCTGGTATTGCTTTGGGAGTCTGTCAAAGATGTGGAATAAGTTGGAGGACACAATCCATTCGAAGAACAAGTTACTTACCAAACTGGTAACATTCTTTCTATTGGATGTTCCTCCAACGTATTCCACATCACCCTCCTGGCCTGCCTCTCTGGAGAATTTCCTATGCGATTGCAGCTTACGTTTCCTCAAAGCTATGTGCAGTCAAGCAGGCTTTGGATATGTGCAGTTCACACGTTATGGAGGAAAAAACAAACTGAGGCTATGGGCGCTGTGCGTCCTACTTATAACATCCAGTGACATCGCCCCCGACTGAGGCCTTCGAGGGACATCGACTCCACGTAGGAGGCCCTCTGCCGAAAAAGTTTCTGAAGTACACAGCTGTGGAATTTACATGTCAAAGATGTGGAATACGTTGGAGGAACATCCAAGCGAAAGAACATTACCAGTTTGATAAGTAACTTGCTCTTCTTTACCTCACTGGGATAAACAGGAAATACAATCAGAGGCACAGCCAACCACAACACAGGGGGAGCTCAATGCAATAAAATCTATTAATGCAACCCACCATACAAGGACATGAAACCACCAAGCCAACACAACCCATGCAGTGAAGCGATCTGATTACTAACCGTACTAAAAACTTTCCAACATCCTTCACACTCTCCACAACCACTAAACAAAAAGACACGCACCTCTACTGCAGCAGAAACTCAAAACCACCACAAACTACACACTCCAACACTCAACTGAACACACTAGAGAAAACTAAACCACAGACACTCGAACCACCACATAAGACCATGAAAATGACATCACATTAACATAACATTGCTAACCTTTTTCATAATGAAATTGAAAATTCAAGCTATAACAAGAATCGTATACAGACAATAGCAAATATTAATCTGTCATAAATTCCCCAAACTCAATGAACAAGTTGTTCCTTTGATTTCCGGCGGATTCTAGATAAATGTAATCCTGTCCCTCATTGCCAATAGGACCGACATTTAATATGTTTACTTTTTACATCACTCAGTCGCCTCCAGTCAACAGAATAGTTTCTTAATGATTGAGTCTTGTGTAATGTCCCACCATCCACCTCGAATAAATCCTAATCCCATATTATTAAGAGGTGCTTAACTGTATAAAGTTCTCTGAAAAGCTAGTTTGTTTCGTCATCTGAATTGGAATTATACTCAAATGATTGATCTATTGAATACGTTATGCCATAAGTATATTGGGAGTAGAAAGGGGGATATGTAATAAGTGGAGATACATCATTAACCTAAGTGGATGCTGTAGCCAAGACTAGGGCACCCAAACATTCCATCATGTCATAGTATATTCTTCTTTTGCCATTAATATGGCCTACGTCTGTATTACCACATGCAATATTTTACAGCAGTGCAAATGGGTTGGGCGTGAGCCAACCGTATTAAATATTGTGATTACTCCTGGTGCATTATGATAGAGAGCCAGGATTCCATCTATGGGACAGAGTATTCTGCATCTCTTTAACTTTATTTGATACAGCGGTAACAATCTTTGTAGAAATGCAGAAAAAAAAGGTCAGTGCCAGAAACCCCTTCTTCCCCCATAAGCCTACATCCACAGAGTCCAAACCCCTTTTTGGGCATGACTAATTTGTCATTCTTCTAATAATCATCAACTTGGGCATAGAGCACACACTAATTGGTAACCAACAGATTAATTTAATAGTTGATAATGCCCATAATATTTTTTTTTTCCAAACTTGTTTTTATTGGTTTTTCTGCAAGCACGTTATACATTATGGCTTGTACAATGTGGGTGCTTCAGTCAGCACTGTCTAGCTTGAAGATACATAACAGAAAAATAAACATGAAACATAAATAATAACTGTAGGTCAGTGGGTAAGGTGAGAATGCGTGAGGAGGTCTTGGTTCGGTGGGCGTGCACTTCTCAAGGACTCTCTTCGGGTTAAGGGCTCCTGGCCGTTGATGCTGCTCCGAGATCCTGATAGACGAGGGGAGAAGGCCCCTTCCGGTTCCGGGGCTTTGCTGTTTTGGCTCTGCTTATGCCTGCGGGAGTTGAACTCCCCAGGAGTGTCCTCCAGACAGCTCTTCCGTCTTTTCTTTCAATCATATTTGTCCAACCACTGAAGAGAGGGGGGTTGTCGGGCCAGGCCTGGGTATGTCTGTGCGTAGTCCAGGAAGGGAGACCACGTAAGAAAGAATGTCTCTGTTCCTGAACGTCAGTGCGGTGATTTTTTCGGCCGCAATTATGTCCCAGCATTTAGTCAACCACATTTGGACTGATGGGCCCTCTGGGTTTTTCCCAGAGCCTTGCCACTGAGATCTTGGCGGCTGTCAGCAAGTGGGAGCAGAGTTCTGCTCTGTGGCCTGAGCAAGGGAATTGGCCTTCACCGCTTGCGCCCAACAGTACGATACCTGGGTCCCAAGGGATTGACAAGCCCATGATCATGTTGATTTGTGCGAGCACAGCTTTCCAAAATTGAGTCGCCTTGGGGCATGTCCAGAGCAGGTGGTATAGTGTGCCTTTGTCTGGGCACCCTCTCCAGCACGACGGTGGGATCGCTGGGTTGCATTTGTTGAGCAATTCTGGGGTTCGGTACCACCTGTAGCATACCTTGAATGCTCCCTCCTTATTGGACACACATTTCGAGCTTCTATTTGCTCTCATCCAGATTTGGTCCCATTCTTCCGGCTCGAAGGGTCTCCCGATATCTCTCTCCCATTTGAGCATATACGGTTCCTTGCGGATCGGGTGGGTTCTATCTAGAATCTTGTAGAGGGTAGAAATCTTGCCTTTGGGGGGAGGCGATGTGAGGGTTTGCCCCAGGGCTGTCAGGTCTCTGCTTCCGAGGATTTTCATGCTCCTGCTGGAGAGCCAGTGTCGAGGTTGGGTGTATCTGAACCTCTCGCTTTCAGCAACCTTGAATTTCGCCTTGCAGGCTTCGAAGTCCAGGGGATTTCCTTCCTCGAAAAAATTTTGCACTCTCTCCAGTCCTCCCTCCCTCCACTTCGAGAAGTGCTTGGGGATGATGCCCGCTGAAAATTCCGGGTTCGCCCAGATCGGGGTGAGCGGGCCTGTTGTGCTTCACTTTCCACAGCCGCGCCGCCTTCTTCCAGCTCGCCACCGTGTTTTCAGTTGCCGAGAGAGGCCCCCTGTCTGCCCGGGCCGTGGAGACTTTCAAGTGAGGTAGTGCGCTTATCAAGACTGGACTCCAGGCCTCCTCCAACCCCAGCCAACGGGGCTTAGGCGAGGCAGGAGGCCAAGCGAATGCATGCGAGAGCTGGGCAGCTAGGATATATCTGGCAACGTCCAGTGCTCCCAGTCCCCCAACCGCCCGGCCCCGCAGCATGAGTTTCCTTGGAATGCGTGGCTGTTTTCCTTCCCAGATGTATCTCATGATGCTCCTTTTGTAGTTTCTGTGACGCTTGCTTCGGGATAGCAGTTGGAAGGGCTGTGCAGTGGTATAGCAATCTTGGAATGAGGTTCATTTTAAGAGCCGTGATTCTTCCGAACCAGGAGATCTCCTGTTTCTGCCAGCGTAGTAGATCGCTCTTGAGTTCTTTAAATAGCGGCAGGAAGTTTGCTTTGTATAGTCTGTGCGGTGTGCTAGGCAGCTGGACCCCTAGGTATGATAAGTACTTTTCCGCCAAGGGTATGCAATATTCGTTTTCCAGGTCTGTGGCCAGAGGCCGGGGGAGGTTGATGGCCAGCGCTGATGACTTAGACCTGTTGACCTTGAACCCTGATGCTTCCCCGAATTCTTCCAGTTCGGTCCACAGAGCTTTCATAGATTCCCTGGGATTGGTTAGTGATAAGAGGACATCGTTGGCATGTAAGGCGGCTCTGTATATTTGGGATTTGATTGTCAGGCCTTGGATTGCTTCGTTTTGCCGAACCCTGCTTGCGAACTGCTCCATGGAGAGGGCGAAGATCAATGGGGAGAGGGGACATCCTTGCCTTGTGCCTCTTGCAATATGAATTGTGTCGGATTTGGTTCCGTTGATTCTCAGTCTGGTGGATGGATGCTGGTAGTTAGCTAGTGTCCATTTTATGAAGTTAGGGCCGAAACCATAGTGCTTTAATGATTTTTGTATATAGCCCCAGTCAAGCATGTCAAAAGCTTTATGAGCGTCTAGCGAGAGCACCATCAGCTCCTGGCCCTTCCTGCTGGCTGATTCGATGACATTAATGTTCGTTCTTATGTTGTTGTGAGTGCGGCGGCCGGGGATGAATCCTTTTTGGTGTTTCTGTTTGTATGTGAACATTATCTCTGCTCCCGATGAAGCCCAGACTCCTGCTTTGAAATCTTGTACATTTTTAGGAGATGCATTAGAAAACAAGAATAAGTTATGCATATGCTGTGCTTTCTATCCTGTAAGTGCTAAGCCTCTTCCGATCACCTCCCTGGCACACCATGTATTTATAAGTCATTAACTAAGTATTATTCTGGTCACTCTTTAAGGAATAAAGAGATAGGTCATCCAGGGGCAAAGGGGATGTCGTCAAGGGATGCTTGTCCCACAGTCATGAATAACTTAATGGTTTTCTGTGGAGGGGTTGTAGGAGGGACTTTGTGTAGTGGATAGGTAATCAACGGTTCATGTCTCTGGTGGAAGTTGTCAAGTTTGATCAGTTTTGAAAGAAAAAAGACATGAGCAAAGTATTCACATTTTTTTATTTTATTTTATTAAAAAGGCTGTTTTCGTAAAAGGAAATCTTAGGTTTACTTTGGAGAATTTCATTGCCACATGCAACTCATCTCACCTCATGTTTTGACTAGCCAGAACTCCACCGTTTGCAGCTTCAAAATACTCTTCTACAACGTGGATAGTTTTTTTTTTCAAGGTATAATCTGTCTCTAAATATCCTGCATTAGCAAGCGAATATTTTGTATTTATCCAGCCTTCTTTATTTCAGCAGTATACAGGAATAAATCCACGTGTTGCCGTTTTGTCCCCGAGAGTGGGCAGTTTCTAATGTCTGGAGGATATTTTTAGATTCAGGAAGCACTGGAATGTTCTGTGCAAGCCCAACATTCTTTCCTTTCTTCAGGGAAAGCAGTTTTTGAAGTACAACAGTGGTGAACTGTATTCTGCATTCGTACACTTATTTACTTTTTCACATGATATTGTATTTTTACAAAAACGAGACAAGCCTAAGCCCCAATATTAACTTCAGTTCCAAGTACACTTCATTTTCAAGTCCCCTTACATCAATCATGTTATACAAATCAAATAAAACAATATGATATACAAATGTTGAAATCAACAACATAGTGTTGTGGTATCACAACAAATGATTTTATTGACAGTTCCTCAATATTTAATTGGGTTAAAAAGTCAACTTCAATTTACTAGCTGCCCCACCTCTCTGCTACCCCACTGAGATCGTCACTTATCACGATGTGCTTAAACATTTAAATGATGGCTGAGCATTGCAATCGGCTTATGGTTTCTGCTATAGCTTTCTACCTTCCTTTAGTCTTGAGCATCTTCTATACGCCGTTTCCAACGCATATATCCGAAGGTTGGAGGTGTCTGCTGAGCCTTCTGTGCACTGAAAGGTGTTATGGAGCTTGTCAATGTCTTTGAGTTATTGCACATCATTGCTAGCCAGTTTAGTGAATGCCCAGCAGTTCTATTTCCTTGGGATTCTTTCTTGCCTTTTGTTCAGTGTGTGACGTGGCTCTCGTTAAAATCCTTCCTTTCAAGAAATAGTAGTTAGTGCATGGTTAGACGAGCACGATTTGACCACAAAGCCATGCTCTAAATTAAATGTCTGTTGTATTTGTCATTGAGTAGTTATATCCTGCTACTTTGAGAAATTGTGGCAAACACGTCTGTGATCTTCAAATACATAAAATCCAGATTGAAGTTTGTCGCGGAACATGATTTTAAAGCGTTGCTGAGCTGTAGACCATGTCCTGCTTTTTGAACGTTCATCAGAGAAAAATGAATACAAGAACTTCTAATTCCGAAACATCGATCAGTGGTTTGTGTATCTTAACTATTTGCTAGTGAACTGTTCATTTTTACATAGTTACAAAAGTGACATCTTTTGAAAAAAGTTCTGACTGCTGTTGTATAATGTGGAGGAGCTACCAGAGGTGCTGAGGCGGTGGCCGGCCCCCACAGGTTTCAGATACACCTTCCTGTCACTCGATAATTGGTGAAATGATATTGACTGGTATCCTATCAGCAGCCTTTCGTCTCCTTTTGCTCCCAATGTGGCCCCAGCTACTGGTTGTAAAACTTCCTTTTGATTCAAAGTCTGAAGAAGTCTGAAAATGTCAGCGCAGACACATGCAGAGCGTTGGGTGGAGGTAGGAGTCTCAGACCTGCATTGTGTGACTTGGGCTGCTACCCCATCTAACTGATGCGGTGTGAAATCCTTTGAAGCGTTTGTGTTAAACTGCAGAAGATCCATGCTAAAATACTCGGACAGGTGCACGGTTGAAACCTGTCTACTGGCATTACAGCACAGCCACCTCTCAAGAATAATAAATGAAGAGACTTTTACCAACATGAAGCATTCCTAGCTTTTTAAAGGCTAAGCAGAGATTTAAGATTGTGAATTGCAAAGGTTATGTTAGTGAATCTAATGTGGTGTGACTTTTGCCTTTAATGGGCTCTTGGCGTTTATGGAACTACCAGGTTGGGGTAGGAGCCCGGCTCAAATATAGTTTTTAAGTGGTAGTATTTTACGCACTTTAATTTTGATACTTGGAGATTTCTTTTTTTAGGGATTTCAAAAGTAATTCCCGTTCCAATTGAAGGCATTTATTTTCAGGCAAGTACAAATAGCTGTATTGTGTTGTCCTTTTAGTACTAGCTTTGTTCCAGGCAATACCAGGGATACCTTCTGTCAAATTCACCAGTTCATGTTAAACATTAGGCACGTTTATGCTTTGTAAATAATCATTACCGTGGTGGTGATGGGGGTAGTGTTATATACATAAAGTATAATGGAACATTACATGCAAAACAGCATTACAAATGGGTATACAGTAGACTTTATCAGTGCTTGTCAACATGGTAGTGCTGTTGTTGCAATATGTGTGGGTGGCTTGTGTCTGGTGCACTTTAATGTCAAAGACTGAGGGGGTACTGTGGTTGGAATATTTGTGAGGTGTCAATAGACAGTCGGAATGGAGGCTTCAGACCATGGAGGCAAATAGCGACTGAATTTATGCCCTGCCAGACTGACCTGGCATAGCAGGATTTGGCTTAACATTACATAACAGGGTTCGAAATTAAGATTGGATAAGCAGAAGCCAAAAAAGCAGCTCCTGGTTCTCCAGCATGGGGTCTGGCATGGATTCACATGCTCATGAATATTCCCCGTCGTCAGGCTGGGAATCCTCGGTAAAGAAAAAAACAGTATCAGTTTTGTTTCTGATCTGTCTTTCGTAGTAGTAACCAATCACTGGTCTCTGCGTCATACTGACCACAGCCAATGACTGCCCTCTACCTAAGCCCCGCCTCTGGCAGCCATCTTCAGATTTTTACCGCACGTTCATGTGTTGGGATCCTCGTGCTATTGCTCTCGAGCGTTAGTGCTATTTTTTCAACATGTCGGAGCGGACCATGAAGGACCGCCATCAACGTCTCGCCAACTGGCTGGAAGGGAAGAGCCCGTCCGGCGAGAAGAACCCCGCCGTCATCGCCAAGGAGGTCAAGGCGGCAAAGCCTCGTCTAAGCAGGATTGAACCGGCCGTGGGGTCGGGCCCCCACCAAAGCACCCCGGTGGGAGGCCGGCTGGCGAGCTTCGTCAGCGTGTGGGAGTCCATCTCCACCGACCGTTGGGTGCTGGACGCCCTAGCCCAGGGCCACGCGCTCGAGTTTCAAAGAAGGTGCCCGCGCGTCCCCCCTGTGGCCAGGAAAGAGCTTCACGTCCCTCAGCTTCTCCGGGAGGTAAGGGCGATGCTAAGGAAGGGCGCCATCGAACTCGTCCCAAGGAGGCTTCGGGGCTCCGGAGTTTACTCAAGATACTTCCTCGTGAAGAAGAAGACGGGAGGATGACGCCCCATCCTAGACCTACGACGGCTGAACAAGTTCATCAAAGCTCAGAAGTTCCGGATGGTCACCCTCCAGCACGTCCTGGGTCAGCTGGAGGAGGGCGACTTCCTGTCGTCGTTGGATTTGGAGGATGCCTACTTCCATATTCCCATCCTAAAGGGGCACAGAAAATTCCTCAGGTTCGCGGTCCAAGGGCGTCACTACCAGTTCTCCAGCATGGGGTCTGGCATGGATTCACATGCTCATGAATATTCCCCGTCAGGCTGGGAATCCTCGGTAAAGAAAAAACCAGTATCAGTTTCGTTTCTGATCTGTCTTTCGTAGTAATAACCAATCACTGGTCTCTGCGTCATACTGACCACAGCCAATGACTGCCCTCTACCTAAGCACCGCCTCTGGCAGCCATCTTCAGATTTTTACCGCACGTTCATGTGTTGGGATCCTCGTGCTATTGCTCTCGAGCGTTAGTGCTATTTTTCGCGCTTTTTCACAAAAAACTTCGATTCTTTCGGTCAAAAGAGCCTCAAGCTCCACCGATCCTACATCCGATCAACGGGGACCCGTGTCAGATTCATCTGTGCCCCTCAAGGGTGAAGATTTCGTCGAGCTACGCTTCGGAGGACTCCAGAAGCTTCTCAGGCCCGGTCTCGGAGATGGCCCAGGAGAAGGGAAGCTCGACGCCCGGAAAGCTGTTCAGGGTCTGCCCTGGATGCCAGCTGCAGAACGTCTTCAAGGAGGACGAACACTCTTTCTGCCTTTACTGCCTTCATGAGGACAAGACGCACGTGGAGAAGGACTGTGCGTTTTGCGGCAACATGTCGGAACGGACCATGAAGGACCGCCATCAACGTCTCGCCAACTGGCTGGAGGGTAAGAGCCCGTCTGGCGAGAAGAAGAAGAAATCCGAGCGGTCTTCTAAGACCTTTGAGGGCGCCCCGGCGACGGGGGCCCAACATAAGGCCAAGCACCGCGAGTCCGCTGGCACCGGGAGCGCCGAACGGTCGGGCTCTACGGGCACCAGGCAGGGCGCACCCTCCCCGGCACCATCAACCACGAGCCAACGCTCTGGGTCGGGTAAGAGGAAGGCCGAGCACCCGGCGAAGCTCCTGGAGAGGCCCCGGTCGAGCTCTAAGGCAGAGGAGGAGCATGGCAGTGCCCCCTCCCTCAAGGATAAGGCGGTGAGCGCACCTAAGGTGGTGAAGGCCTTGATCCATCCGACCAAGCCCTCTATCGAAACGGTCGCGGCGGCCCTGGCTCAGCCTGTGGTGGCTACACCAGTGGTGGCGACCTCAGGGCCCAGAATCTCCCTGCCTCCGCGGAGGGAGTCTTCCTTTGTGCCCATCGATAGGACCCCCGTGAAACCCTCCGTGGGGAAGAAGGGGGGGCAGGGCGTCGTCGTAGATTCGGCCTCAACCTCAGAAGAGGAGCTGATCGAGGTCTTAAGCCACAGCCTAGGCGTGGAAGAAGGCCAGCCCGTCGGAATGGACCCCGACGCAGGTGACGACGACGACATCATCGAGGATACCGACGGGGCCCCTGCTCGCCCGTCGGATTCCCCTCTGCCAGCGCCGCAAGACAACTCGGCGGCCATTTTGTTGGCCATACAGTCCTTATGCTCCGAGATAAGGACGAGGCTACCGTTACCGACGGAGGAACCTCTCCCGTCGGGGGATCCAGAACCGGGACCTTCTGGTGTTCCCCCTACCAAGAAAAGAAGGATCCATCCACCACCTCCTTTTCAACCGTCGCGCCCCGTCCAGCCCTCCTCCCCGTCCACCCGAGGGGATGATACGGGGACTGACACGGCAGCGACGGGTACGGACGACGAGGCATACGACGAGGATTTTCCGTCGTCGCCTCCCACCAGGGCTTCTCCGCCCGACGAGATCGGATCTTTCCACTCCATGATCTCCAGGGCTTCCGAGCTTTTCCAACTCTGCCCTGAGGAGAAGAAAAAGGAAGGCTTCCTTTATCAGCGGCGCGAGGCCAAGAGGAAGACGGTCCTCGCAGTGCCTCTGTTGGACGACATTTGGGATGAGGGCCTTTCCCTCCTCAAGAACCCTTCCACGACGCCAGCTAGAAGAGACCGGTACGAGAAAAAGTACCGGGTCCCGGACACGGCCCCCCTATGCCTCCGGGCGCAGCCTACCCCGGACTTCGTCGTCTCCGCGGCAGCCAGGAAGAAAGCGGGGGGGGCTGCGCCTCCACATAGACTTCCCCGCCGGACGGCGAGGGAAAGAAATTGGATGCTATGGGACGTAGAGTCATCTCGTCGGCAGCGACGACGATTAAAGCGGCCAACGCCTTGGCTATCGTGGCCCGCTACGACAGGGAGCTCTGGTACAAGATAGCTCCCCTGCTGGATTTTCTGCCGGACGACAAGAGGGCGGAGGCCCTGGAGATCCTGCAGGAAGGTGAGGTGGCCTCGGACCACGCCATCACCGTGGCGACGGACATCGCCGACACTGGGTTCCGCCAGCTGGGCAACGGCGTTTGCCTTCGACGTCGTGGATGGCTCAAAGCTACGGACTTTCGGCAGGACGTCCAGGCCAGAGTCCTGGACATGCCCTTCGACGGGAACAACCTGTTTGGGAAGACAGTGGACGATTCCCTTCAGGCCATCAAGGCGGATACTGAGACGGCCAGGGCCCTTGGAGTCCTGCAGCAACGACGAACGCCCTTTCGGAGCGGCGGAGGCAAGGGCGCCTCCAAAGGTTCCGGCGGCGGTTTCGCTTCCTACCGTCAAGCGGCCCGCTCGTCGTCGCAAGAGGCCTACAGAGGACGAGGCACGTCTAGCGGACCCCGCCGTCGTCGCCAAGGAGGTCAAGGCGGCAAGGCCGCGTCCAAGCAGGATTGAACCGGCCGTGGGGTCGGGCCCCCACCGAAGCACCCCGGTGGGAGGCCGGCTGGCGGGCTTCGTCAGCGTGTGGGAGTCCATCTCCACCGACCGTTGGGTGCTGGACGCCCTGGCCCGGGGCCACGCGCTCGAGTTTCAAAGAAGGTGCCCGCGCGTCCCCCCCGTGGCCAGGAAAGAACTTCACGTCCCTCAACTTCTCCTGGAGGTAAAGGCGATGCTCAGAAAGGGCGCCATCGAACTCGTCCCAAAGAGGCTTCGGGGCTCCGGAGTCTACTCGCGATACTTCCTCGTGAAGAAGAAGACGGGAGGATGGCGCCCCATCCTAGACCTGCGACGTCTGAACAAGTTCATCAAGGCGCAGAAGTTCCGGATGGTCACCCTCCAGCACGTCCTGGGTCAGCTGGAGGAAGGAGACTTCCTATCGTCGTTGGATTTGGAGGATGCCTACTTCCACATTCCCATCCTAAAGGGGCACCGAAAATTCCTCAGATTCGTGGTCCAAGGGCGTCATTACCAGTTCAAAGCCCTTCCCTTCGGACTACGGTCGGCACCCAGGGTATTCACCAAGTGCCTCGCACCGGTGGCGGCGCAGCTGCGCCGCGAGGGGATTTACGTCTACCCCTACCTGGACGACTGGCTCATCCGCGCCAAGACGAAGGAGCTCGCCGTGGTCCACACGGCAAGGACCGTCCAACTCCTCACGGACCTGGGATTCTCCGTGAACTACGCCAAATCCCACCTGGTCCCCGCGCAAGTCGCACTGTTTCTGGGAGCGAGGCTCGACACAGTGTCCCTTCTGGCCTCCCCGTCGGAGGAGAGGACCAGGACCATCTTGGGCAAGGTGCAACGGATGTTGGTGGCCGACGCGGCCAAGGTGAGGTCCATCAAGTCCCTCCTCGGGATGATGTCTTCCTGCATCTACCTCATTCCCATGTGCAGGCTCCGGATGCGCCCGTTGCAAGAATTCCTGGATGCGCGCTGGATCCAGACGACGGGCAGCTTCGAGGAAAGGATCAAGCTCGACGAGAGTTTCCGACGAGCGATACGGTGGTGGGGCACCCGCGCGCATCTGACGGCGGGCATGGACTTCCAGACCCCAGCCCACCAGGAGACTGTGACCACGGATGCCTCCCTGGAAGGGTGGGGAGCGCACACCGAAAATCTGCACGCAAGAGGACTCTGGCTCCCGACGGAGAAGTCCCTGCATATCAACGTCCTGGAGCTCCGTGCAGTGTTTTGGGCCCTCAGGTCCTTCCTTCCGTCCCTCAAGGGCAAGGTGGTGAGGATCTTCACCGACAACACCACCACCATGTTTTACATCAGGAAACGGGGCGGAACCAGGTCCCCAGCGCTGTCCAAGGAGGCGCAGGACCTGTGGCATTGGGCCGTCGCCCAAGGGATTTTTCTGGTGCCGTTTCATCTGGCAGGGATAAAAAACACCATCGCCGACTCACTCAGCAGGGAGCTGCGCTCGTGCCACGAGTGGGAACTACGGCAGGATCTGGTGGATCGCCTCTTCCGACGGTGGGGCACACCCCAGATCGACCTGTTCGCGACGGCGACGAACACCAAGTGCCGGAGGTTCGCCAGCAGGTTTCCCCAGACGAGGAGCATGGGCGATGCTTTCTCGTTCCCCTGGGAGGGCCTGTTCCTCTACGCGTTCCCTCCCTTGCCTCTGCTAATCCGGCTCGTCAACCAGCTCAAGAGGTCACGGTGCAGGATGATCCTCGTCGCACCTGCGTGGCCGAGGCAGATATGGTTCCTGGACCTTCTGGACTTGTCAGCGTCCCCGCCGATCAAGCTGCCGGCGGACGCGGATCTACTCTCCAGGGAAGGAGGCGCCATCCTCCACCACGACCCGAAGTCGCTGAACTTGCAGGCCTGGCTCCTGCAGCGCTAGAGTTTGGAGGATACGACATACCGGCCGATTGCAGAGAGGTTCTTGCAAAGGCCAGGGCGTCCTCGACTCTTAAATGCTACGGACACAAATGGAAGAGGTTCTCTGTCTGGTGCCACGCACAGAAGATTAACCCTCTACGGATTACGGCTCCCCAAGTACTGCCGTACCTGCTGACGCTGGCCAAAGCTGGTCTGGCACACGCGTCCATCAAGATTCATCTTGCTGCGATCTCCCGATACACCAGAACCACGGGGCGGACGTCCTTGTGGTCTCATCGTCTGGTGAAGGAGTTCATGAAGGGACTGTTCAGATCGTTCCCGCCGGTGAAGGCTCCGGCCCCGGCGTGGGAGCTCAACGTGGTGCTGACCAAGCTCATGGGACCTCCGTTCGAGCCTCTGCACTCGGCCCCGTTGAAGTTTCTATCGTGGAAAACAGCTTTTCTTGTGGCCATCACCTCCGCACGACGAGTGGGAGAGATCCAGGCCCTTTCCTGCAAGGCCCCGTACTTGACTTTCCACGACACGAGGGTAGTGCTCAGGACGCACCCCTCCTTCATGCCCAAGGTGCCGTCGGACTTCCATCTCAACGAACCCTTGGTGTTGCCTGTGTTCTTCCCGTCGCCTTCGTCGCCGGCTGAGAGGACTTTGCACTCGCTGGATGTGGCTAGAGCGCTGAAGTTCTACGTAGTCCGCACGAAGTGTTTTCGGAAGACGTCACAACTCTTTGTGAACTTTGGACCTGTCAATCAGGGGAAGGCTCTCTCGAAGGCTTCCATTTCCAGATGGCTCTCCGGCTGTATCATGTACTGTCACCGGTTGGCAAACCGACCGCTGCCTGGCCGTCCGAGAGCCCATTCCACCAGAGCGATCGCAGCTACCACGGCGTTCCTATCTGGTGTGCCCCTGCTGGACATATGCAGGGCTGCTACGTGGAGGTCGACGCACACCTTCACGAAATTCTACTGCGTCGACCGGGATTCCAGGGAGGAGTCCAGGGTCGGCCAAGCAGTGCTGCGCAACCTGTTCGCCTGAGGTGAGCCTGGTGAGGAGGTAAGATGCTTAATGTTGAGTTGATGTGATGCTTAATGTTGAGCCTTTGCCACCTCCCGTGGTTGTGCATGTGTGTACTGCTATGTATTCTTTATTCATGAGCATGTGAATCCATGCCAGACCCCATGCTGGAGAAGGAACAAGTTACTTACCTGTAACTGTTGTTCTCCAGCATGGGTCTGGCATGGATTCACATGCGAACCCTCCCGCCTACCCCTCTGCGGCTCTTCACTTGGTCATACTGCCACTTCACGTGCTTCCAAATCTGAAGATGGCTGCCAGAGGCGGTGCTTAGGTAGAGGGCAGTCATTGGCTGTGGTCAGTATGACGCAGAGACCAGTGATTGGTTATTACTACGAAAGACAGATCAGAAACGAAACTGATACTGGTTTTTTCTTTACCGAGGATTCCCAGCCTGACGACGGGGAATATTCATGAGCATGTGAATCCATGCCAGACCCATGCTGGAGAACAACAGTTACAGGTAAGTAACTTGTTCCGTATCCACCGTTAACCAAAGAGCAGGAGCTACTGCTAGGGAACAAGGAGCTAGTACATAATGTTCTGCAAATCAAACCTCCACAAAAGATAGAAACTTGAGATTTGGTCCATTATTAATGATCCTGTATGCTTTCAAATTTCCTATAGAGGTGTCCTAATGGCAGTTTATAAATCTTCTCAAAGACCAAATTTAATGTCCCATGGGGATGTTTGTTCAGCATCAATTGGTTTGGGGAGCCAAATGTAGCTCCTGATAACTATTGGTGTGATGCTAACTAGGCTCATTTCAGCTACAAGCAGACACTAAATAGCTCCCAGCTCCCCTCAATTTTGTACCCTGAAAATAGCCGAACACCACACTACATTGTGGTCAAAAGTATGACGGTGTTAGAAGGAAAACAATACATACCAAGACATGTAAAGGCACAACATGGCCGCCATTCTACAGTCCTCCCAATCACCTTTTGTAAACAGCTTCTGATTTGACTCTAGTTTTGCTAGTCTTGATCTTTGCTTCGCTTTTGTTCTATTTCTCACTCAGATACATTATACACTGTGGGATGCAATGATCAAGGAAGGCAGATTCCTGGGGACACAGTTTGTGACCACAGGAGCAGTGCAGGAGCCACTGGGAGGTATACACCTGAGAGAAACTGCACCACAGTAAATGAAACATGCAGAATCCAATTTCTCCTTTCTCAGTATGCTATGGAAAATGCATAGTTTCGTGTTGGTCCTCACCATATGTTGCTTAGGAGCTGTGCTTAGTGGAGTTCTAAGGGAGTTGTGCTCATTGTGCCAAGAACTGTGATTGTCACTTTAAGTTACAAGACTGCCATTATTTTTACAAAGCTGGAAATACAGAGAAATAGCCTTGTAGGAAAGAGTCTTTGTGGAACCAATGTTCATTATATGAAAGTCTCAACCTCTGTTCTTTTTCAGGGTCAATAGTAGATGGGTCTATGATAACAGTTGAACCAACACATGCTTTCTGATTCTTCCTGAAATCCTTATTAGCACCCTGGGCAGGGATGCCGTCCAATCATGGAGCTCGGTAACATGGGCTGAATCCTTTGGTATAAGCTTGAATCCCGAGCACCCCGAAGACTGTACCATCCTTGCTGCCTCCCAAATACCGCCTTTAGCACCTGCAGATGATAATGGCGAAGATAAAAAAAGAAAAAAAGGACAAACGTACCTTTTTTTTTTTTATCCTGCGAGACGCGTGTCGGGAGCAGGAGTACATCTTCAGTGTTGATTCTGAATCAATACTTAAGAGGAAGGACAGACACCCCTGTCCCGACGCAGCATTTAAGGATAGACTAAAGGTATGTTTTTCCTTTTTTTTTATGTTAACATCGTCTTTAGCACCCACGTGTATTTACTCACAGGATTTACCTGTGCCCTTAATTTGGGCGGCAGGCCGTTACCGACGGGGTCGGCTCAATGCATCGGGGCACATCGCCTCAATATTCACTCGTCTGATATGTATGCTATATTTGTCTCCTCAGTTACCACTTCAAGAATCCGGGCACACAATTTTAATGTGCAAAATAACACTCTTTTAATGCATGGTGCAAGAAGTCGAGGAACTAGGCGTTTCACGCACAAGTGCATAATCAAATTGAATAATAAAGAACATAACCTTATTTTCCTATCACACATTTAGTCCATCTATTTCCATGGTATTGAATTAAATACCCACACATAGATTAACAGAGAGCCATCTTGGAATTTCCACAAGTACACTCAAAACGTATGTTAATTTGAAAGTCTTCACCAAAACGGCAGTCTATACAATCAATAACAATGGTGACGTAGCTGGAATAAAAAGGATCATATAGAGTCTCAGAATCAAAATAAGATCCAATAACCTTACAATATCCACATCATCAAATGCAATATAAAGTGCATGTGCATCATTGGCTCAGTTATTATGATATGATATAAGCTTCTTTTTGACAATGAAGTCGAATATCTTATATCGGTCTGCCACTATCATAATTTATCAAATGTTTTAAATGTCAACTTTTAAATAACAATTTATAAATATTTACCAAACGCTGATAAACTATTCACCAAACACATTTTTTCAAGAAAGCACTAAAGTGCTAATGCTAAAAATCATATAAGGTGCATTACATTACATTTCCGATATTAAAGTTAATTTTATAGAATTATTTATTTCATAGATATGGTCCCAACATACAATTAGAAATATAAAGAACATATTCTTAATCCCATAAAGTGCATGTGCTAATATTAAGTGCTACATTGAAGTGCCAGTTCTATATTCATTGGTCTCGTGGCTCACTCTTGCAATACCTCTGGTATATCAACCTTATGAGAGAAGAGAATAACACATACAAATCTACTGAGAATGAGGCATGATATATCCCTCCCAAGGAATTAAAAGAAACAGAAAAGTTGAAAACAAAATATAACACATTTAAAATGACACAGGGGCATCTAATGCAGCGCATATCTTGAACTAAATCCAAATGCATATAACATCATATCAGAGAAACCATTATAAATCGGCCAACGCCACTTCAGTCTAGATTGAACTATTCCCCCCTCACAAAAACATATAATACCTCCTCTGTCCAGTCTGTTCAGAGTCTTCATATCACAATCAATGATTTACTTAGCCTTTTGTTGTCTCAAGCACTTCTCTATACTGCCACAAAACGTCTTCCTCAGGACACAATGACAAAATAAGTGAGAGAGGTAAGGTTTCCACATGTTTCCCTTCAAAATGTATGGCCAAAGGATAAGTACATTCTGTTTTTAATTGCTCTGCTATGTTGTAAAGTGGCACACCTTAACCTCATGAATTGTGCTGCCGATATACCATTTGTCACAATCACATCTCAGGACATACATAAAATGTCTTCCCCATACATGTAATTATTTGTTATTTGTATTTCACCCTGATGTCTTGTCCGTAGATTGATGTGTCTTGGTAGTCTCGCCGATTTTAAATGCTTTGCATTTCTAACATTTAATAAAAGCCGGCTTATGGAGTAGTCTACCATCCAAAGGCAAAATGGGTTGTCATATTTGGAATAGAGGTGGGTTTTCTGCAAGTCATGGAAACATGGTCATGAATTAAACGATTTGAAATAGTCTTGTGTCAAGACACCAATGCCGTTTGAATGGCATTGGTCTTCTTATAAGTGGTAATAAATCGAATCATCCAATTTCATACTATTAGCAGGATCCTTTGTCTTGGAACTTTTTGTGACTAACAGATCCCTTATTTTCAGTTGACTGACTTTGTTGAGTGCAACATCAATAACATTCTTGGAGTATTTGTGTGATAAAATCTACTAGCTATGGTACAAGAGTGATTCCGAAACCCTAATCAAAGAAATGTCTCCTGGCCCGCATAAATTCACCTACTGGAATAATCTTTTTTAACTTCTAGGAATGCAAGCCCTCTGCTTGTAACAGAGTTGGAACTGTTTTATTACCTATAGAGTTCAGTTTGTAACATATTTTCTATATTAACCCTTGAACCCAGATAGGTGATTTCTTTACTTTTATTATTTATTTATTTACTATACGGCAAAGTAAATCAGATTTTTATTACTGGTGTTAAGCGTTGGAGTAAACTGTACTAGTTCTTTATTAGACCCACTTCAAATATTAAAAAGGCCACCAATATACCGTTTCCAAAGAGTCATTTCATTGATTTAAATTTGTAAGTTGTATGAATGAAGAATTTCTTCCTCCCATTGTCCCATAAATAGTTTCATAAGGAGGCACCAATGAGGTACCCATGGCGGTACACATGGTGGCTTCACACAACTGATGTTAAAACTCACCATTGAATTTAAATTGATTATGTTCTAGGCAAAATGCACGCATGTCTATTATGATTTGGAAGTGACTGTAACCAGCAGATTTGGTAGATTAAATATGTTTAATAGCCTCTACCACTTGAGCATTGGTAATGCATGTACACAGGGAGACTACATCCAAGATCACTATGTGGGTAATTAACTTTCCATGGGATACCATCATTTTTTCTTAAGAAATTCTGTGTACTCCTACGTGCCGTCCCCTTTCCTCCATACTTTTGGGACATTCCATCCTGTGGGACGAGACCGCAGCACTTTTTGTAAAAAAGCATCACATTGAAAATGTGTCCTTCTCTTTTTACACTGGGTACTGCACGCGGCCGTAACCCTGCCCTCCTTAGCTCCGCCCCACGCATCGCCCTTCAGTCCTTTTCTCTGCGCAGTTGGGACTGGACGCCCTAGCATCACTGGGAAGACCTTTTTTCTTCCCGTTGTCCTTCTCTCCTGCTCCAGTTCTGCGGTCGCGTAGTCCTCCGTCTATGCTGGAGCGTCTGGTATTTGCCACTTGTCCCTCTTGCGAGCGTTGCTTCGCTAGGGCGGAACCCCATTCTCCTTGCTAGGAGTGTCTGGGACTGGATCACCGTTGGAACTTGTGTTTCTTTTGTGACTCTCTTTCGGTCCGGGCACTTTAACATTGTCTTCCTTGGTGGGAGGAGATCTTCCAGAAGGTTCCTCCATCGCGTTTCCAACACTTCATCGACGGAAAGAAGAGATGCCCGGTAAGATCCTTGCTTTTCAGGGCACCCCGGACGGGGGACTCCTTCCCGGGGTCCTCCAGGTCCAGGAGGGGCTTCAAAAGCTCTGCTTCCAGGGTTCTCCCTGAGGTACCTTGCAGGCCTAATGGGCATACCAGGGTTTTCTCAGAGGGATTCCGCGAGGGGCCTGCCTATACCAGATCACGATCGGAGGTTCACCGATCAGGTGCTAATAGCCAGCATAGTCGTGCTGAGGCATTGGATACCGGAATTCTGTTCCGAGGTTCCTCTTAACTAGGCTAAGGTGTGTACCAACAGAACTGAGAGGCCTGTTAACGTCTTGTCTGTGAGGTGGATTCCTCAACTTTCCCGCGCTTGCGGAATCACCGGTTTTGTTGAGGGGGCACAGGGAGAGGTCGTCGACCGTAACTCCTCTGTTACCGGCATTGCCGAGGTTCCTCCTTTGGAGGTTAATTCAAGGGATAGGATGTCCAGTAAACATCCAAGGCCCCATAGTGCCGGCTCTGCTGAGGGTCCTTGTGTCAAGGCTAAAATCTCTGTCAAGTCCCCTGACCAACCTGTGGAGTCAACTGCCTCATCTACACATGTGACAATGTTCTTCTCAGATGTTCACAAAATGGCAGGCCCTCCTGCGTGGTCTACGGTGGCCATTTTGGATTTTTCCTTCACACCCATGCTATCACCGGCGTGTGCTGGGAACCTTTTTTTCGGTGGACAACCTTGTCCACGCGACAGTGTAACTCGCTTCTTCCTACACCTGCCCCATTGGTCTATGTAGAACCGGTTGGTGGCGGGCCCTCTTGGCAGCCATCCTCACTGCGTGCGTGGGGTTATGCTCCTCATGAGAGGCCTCTGCCCACTCCAGCCCCTAATGTCTCCGGGAAATTTCATAGTCTAATGAGCTCTGATCCCATGAGGGAGTACTTTAAGGGCCTTTTAGGGAAATCTGCCCTCAGACTCCGTTGTCTGCCCCGACAGTTCCTGTCACGGTGCCTGTCGCACCTCCTCTGCCTCCCGACCCTCCTCCGACTCTTCCGCCTCTGCCTCACCTGTCACTGGTGGACAAGACTCCAGCAGAGTTTGATGTCAATCTGACGCCAGTCGCGTCGCAGCCGGGGGATCCGAAATGCTCTAGACGACCCTTTGGCAGATCAGGACAGTGAGGACCATCCCCGCTCTGAGAATTTCACAACCGGGTACTGAACATGTCACTCCTTGACATACCAGTGCCTGAGGCACCCGCTGTGCAGGAAGGGGTGCTTTCGGGGGCGCTAACCTTGTCTCCACAGGAACGCACCAGCCTGTTCCTTCAGAGGGACGTCCTGGCCGAGGCCCGCAAGGTCTGGGATAAACCCCACACCGGGCTGCACTTAAACAAAAGGATTGACGCCTGTTACAGGCTTCACACCTCCAAGGAAGTAGCCTTAGCGTCATGCCTGCTCCTTTCCTAGACGGTGGTAGCGGCTGTCACTCTGCAATCCAAGCCGGCCTCTGCGACTTCCGCAGCTGCGGCTCAAGTTCTATCTAAGGAGGACAAATTGCTTGATTCCTTGGGTAAGAAGATGTTTGCCAATTCGGCGCTGCAATTGCATCTGGCTGACGCAGAACTGGGGGCGGCGAATATTAAACTGTGGAGAGATTTGGCTGACTTCCAGGAGTTCATTCCTGTTGACCGGTTAGAAGACTTTAAAGGTGGCTTGTCAGATGCAAGGGTGTTGGCGCAGGATACGCTGCAAGCTGCTGCGCACCATGTTGACCCCTCAGCTCGAGGCCTCATGCTGGGGGTGGACACCTCCATTAGGTTGGGCTTCAGGAAACAAAGTTTTCGAAGGAGGTCCAATATAAAGTTCTGGACCTGCCTTTTGATGGCAAAGAGGAGTTTCATTCTTTAACGGATGACGAGCACACCAAGACTAAGGCGAGCATGCAAACTGCCAAGTCTGTTGCTGCTCGTGAAGGCCTCAGTCAAAGCTCGGAGATCTGGGTTCCTATCTCAATCCTCTTCAGGCTTCAGACGGTTCCAAGATTTCAGGCCGCGCAGGAGTGATCTTCCGCCGGGTAACTTCCGCCGGAGGTAGCAACTTGGCTGGTTTTTCTCTCGCCCCTCAGCTTCCTCTTCATGGACAGGTAGTCTCTCTGCTGAAAAGTATGCAAAATTATATTTTTTGGCACTTGCACGAGACTCCGGTGGGAGGACTAATCTTGTTTGATCTGGAGGCGTGGTAAACCATCACCGATGACCGGTGGGTTTTGTCCATCGCTCGGACGGGCTTCCGCTTGATCCTCCCACATACCCCACCCTTCAGTCTTCGCTTTCAGCAGTCAGGGACATCCTCCCTCAGAGCCATGCTCAAGAAGCTTCTAGACCTCAGGGCTGTAGAACCTGTTCCACTGGTGGAACTAGGGGAGGGCTTGTACTCTTTTTACGGTGCCAAAACCCAACCAGTCTGGCCTGCGCACCATTCTAGACCTTTCCCATGTCAACCTTTCCTTTCCCCAAGAGAAATTGAAGATGATTACGCCCTGCCAAATAAAGTCCTCTCTTCAGAAAGGGCGACTGGCTCAGAGTTGTGGACCTTTAGGATGCTTAAATGCATATCCTGATTTCGAGCACGCATCGGAAATTTCTGTGATTCTCCCTGGGAGAGGAGCACTAGCAGTTTCGAGTGCTCTCCTTTGGTCTCAGCTCGGCGCTGCGTGTCTTCACGAAGATGATGTCAGTCATTGCGGCTAAGGCTAGAGGGTATTCATGTGTATCCATATTTGGATGACTGGCTCCTGTGCAGTCCTTGCCAGTGAAAGCCTCGAGCAACTTCAGTCTCTCCTTCAGCTCCTGTTCAGCCTTGGCTGTCAGTGACCTGGCCGGAAATATTCCATGACGATCTCTCAGGACCTGATAATTCCTGGGTTTCCGTTGGAACACGATCGATTGCTGAGTGTACTTGACGGTGGACAGGATAGAGCATCTGTTAACCATGTGTCAAGTCTTCATTCAGTCAAAGCGTGTCCGCCTGGTGGTTCCAGAGGCTTCTGGGCCTCATGGCCTCATGCGTGCTTGCTCTTCCCCTTGCACGTCTCAAGATGCGACTTACGCAGTTGGCTCATCGGAGCTCCTGGCTTCAGGCAGTGGACCCTGTTAGGAAGGATTTCGTAATTGTGGGTAATTTTTTCCTTCCATGTGGCTACCCCTAAACTTTTTGCTGTTGTTTTTCACCTTGTTCTCGACTTTGCCAGAGAAGTGCAGCCTTCTGCCGCACTCCTCTGCGCTTTCGCTCCATTCTTACGAGGAAACTGACATGCCCTTAAGACAGTCAGTACCGGGAAACGCTGTTTTCCGTAGTTTCTTTTATCATGTTGCGGCTTTTGTGCAACATGACACAAGAGGGCACTGTAAGCTAAGTTACTGCTCTCTTGGGTCTCTAGCCTTCTACAGGCCCTAGATACTCTTTTTGGCGTTTTAAGCGCGTTTCTCACGCTTAGCCCAAAATGGTGGCCTGGCTCCCAAAATGGCCAGACCACGAGGCTCCTTTGTCCTGTACGCTGACAGTCTTGCTCCCTTCACCTTCCCCAGGTCGAGCCGTCCCGGGGCCTTCCTTATTTGGGCATGTACTTTCCCGCGAAACACGGATGTTTTCGTGGGCTTCTACAGGCCTTGTGTGTGCCTCCAGGGTGTGGGCTGGGATGTCTGGTCCCAATACACATCCTGGGTGCCAGAGAGTCTAGGGTGGTGTGAATGCCTGGGACCACCGTGGTCCCTGATAGGTCCACGTATGGTGTGAGTGTTGATGAGCGGATCTCCCATTGGGTCCCCTCCGTTTTGGCGCGAAGGGAACCGTGGATAAGAGGGGGCTGGAAACGCCACTACCATGTCGATCTCCTGAGTTCTCACGAACGAAGGAATACAGGAGCCAAGTATCCTGCAACCACTAGGCTGAACCGAGGAATCGCTGGTGACCCGCTGAAGGACTGCTCCTCTGCACTGCTGTCGCCTTGTGAAACCCTTTTTACCTCTGATCGAACCAGAAGGCCTGTACTGGTACTTCGACCCTTGGAATAGCAGGAACAGCTATTTTCGGCATCTTCACCATCTCCTGCTCGTAAGCCTTCGGAAGTGTGTCTGGGCCATCCAGCAGACTGACCAGCCTACACAGGAGTCTTGCTCTGTAACCGCCGCCAGGTTGTGTTGTATTTCTAGTCCATGTCACTTTTACACGATTCGTACACTTGGCGTTCCCAGGTCTGAAGTGAGTAGTGTACTGAGATACACATAGCCGCTCCGTTGCCCTGTTGTGGTAACAAACTGTGCGGGTTCACTTCGTTTGGGACATCTTTAACTCAACTCTGCTGCTGCAGAAACTACATGACAACGAGACGTCCCCTGCTCTCCTGAACCTGCCAGCGACTGAAACTGACGCGGAGAAGCCTGGGTCTGCTTGCATCGGGGACCGGTGAGTAGCATAGCTAGGAACTGGTCGCCCTCCTGCAGGAGCCCATAGCTTTTCCCCGCTGTGTCAAAACAGCATGCCTTTCCGTACTCGCACTCTGCTTCTGCCCACAGTGGAGGCTGCGCTTGAGTTGCGGAACTCTGTTCTTCTTCATTTGTGCACTAAACTGAACTGCCTGATTCCCCCGAAGAGACTCCCCTTTTTGCCCGTTGGCACCAGCGTGTGTGCAGGTACTTTTGAGCACAAAGCTCCACTCTTCGTAGGGCTCAGACTTCCTCTTAGTTAGGTGCCTCTGAAGGCGGACTGGGTCTAAGCATTATTACACACTGCCTGTTTTCCTTCCCTTTTAGGTGGACTACACATTTCGTGCATCTAACGCTTGAGACTTGTTTGTATTTGTATATATATTGTATTGGTATGGTATGCGTTGGTTTACTAGAGTTGTATTGTGATTTCTCGCTATGGTCATTGTTTTAAAGGCCTTGGAATAAATGTGTATATATTTTTAATATAACACCTGTTTGGAGTACTTTGTAATCCTTGCTTTGTGTGCTCATTGCGGGCTTTCAGTCACCCTCACCCCTCTTGAGACCTAGTCTTGACTGCCGCGATCGCTACCCTGATTGGTCTGGCTTGTCCAGAGGTTACCCTGTTCCAAGTAATTAGGTTGGCCTTCTGAACTTCTGCGCCTCCAGGACAGAGTTCAGAAATCCGTCTTAACAGACCCGGACACCAAAATCGTTCCGGTTCCACCCTGCATGACAGATCTCCTATGGTGGTGGTCTTCCAGCAATCTGTCGGTGGGTGCGCCTTTTCAGGAGCCCTCCCCTCAGGTGATCATTACGATGGATTCCTCCCTCATCGGGTGGGGCGTGACTATGGATCATCTTCAGGTTTTCGACCTATGCTCGCCGCAGGACAGACCATTTCACATAAATTATCTGGAGCTCCTGTCGATTTTCCCGGCGCTCAAAGCTTTTGATCCAGGGATTTTGAACAAAGTGGTCCGCATCCGCACGGACAATGCGGTATCCATGTTTTACGTCAACAAGCAGGGGGTACCAGGTCGCCTCCCCTTGTAGATCTAGCAATTCAGATTTGGGAATGGGCCATTCAGCACAGTGTTTGGCTGTTTGCTGTACACATTCCGGGCCAGCTGAATGTAACGGCAGAGACTCAGCCGGCGAGCGCTGGTCAGCTATGAGTGGGAGCTTAACACGGAGATCCTCTCTGACCTTTTTTCACCATTGGGGCACTGCAGAAGTGGACCTCTTTGGGATGTCATCTAACAGGAAACTTCCTCTTTATGCTTCCACGAATGGGTTCGGATCTTCTTCCCTTGGGGATGCTCTCGAGATTACGTGGCACAATAGGAGGGCCTACGCTTTCCCGCCTCTTCCTCTGATTCACCGGGCGCAATGCGAGCTCAGGAACACATCGAATTGCACTCTCCTTTTCATAGCCCCATGGTGGCCAGCCAGATTCTGATTTTCAGAGCTTCAGCATCTGTCAGTCTGCTCACCAATCAGGCTTCTACTGATTCCCAACCTGCTTCACCAGAGCGATCAGCAGATGTGGCACCCCTTCCCCCACAATCATTCAGCTTGGCGGCTTGGTGCCAGAGTTCAAATCTTAAGAATGATTCAATTTGTCTGCAGATAATAAGCGTATCATCCAGGCAGATAGAAAACCTTCGCCCAGGTCTCAGTATACAAGCAAATGGCTCTGTTTCTGTCACTGGTGTTTAGCAAACAAGATGGACCCCAGAGAAGCTGCCATCGACACGGTGCTGTCCTTCATTTCTCATCTGGCAGCTTCAGGCATGCATGTTTTGTCTTGCAGGACTTATTTGTTGGCTATTGCCGCTTACCTGTCTTCAGACTCTTTGGCCCTCATAACGACCCAGGCGTTGGACCATGGTGCTGATAGCACCATGGTCCATGCCGGTAACTTACCGACTCCACCATGGCGGAATGGGGAATTAATGCCCCATTCTGAGGTTAGAGGGGGTAATTCCCCATGCCGCCATGGCCCTTCCCCATTCCCATTTTTGCCCCATAGGGCTCAATGGGAATGGGGCAGGCGCTAAGTACGGTGCCGCAAATTGCGGCACCGTACTTAGCGCTAAGGTCCCTTTGCGGGTTAGTTTTTTAATGCCTGCTAAAAGCAGGCGTTAAAGTGCCACCCGCAAAGGGACCTCGTAATCAGGCGCTAAGGGATTACCGGTACGGGTACCCTTACCGGTAATCCCTTAGCGCCAGGGTCGTAATGAGGCCCTTTCTCTTTTTCTTTGACAAACCATTAAAAGGCACTTTGCAGGTCTATTGCAGCTCTATCCACCTGTGCGTAACCCGCATCCTAAGTGGGATCTGAATGTGGTTCTTCCTGCTTTATGCCATAAACCCTTTGAGCCCATGGCTACGGTGGATTTGATTTTCCTTTCATGGAAAATGGCTTTTCTGATTGTGGTGACTTCGGCAAGGCATGCAAGTGAGCTTCAGGCCTTGTCCGTCGAACATCCATTCCTCACCTTTCACAAGGATAAGGTTGTTCTTTGGACCAATCCTTTTTTCCTTCCAAAGGTGGTATCCGATTTTCATCTGAACCAGTCTATTTCCTTACCAGTTTTGTTCCCAGAACCGGCCTCCGATGCTGTGTGGGTTATGCATAATTTGGATGTAAGGCAAGCTCTTAAGTTTTATTTGGACAGAACATTTAATCTTCGGAGCTCTTCCCAGCTCTTGGTGACCTTCGGTGACCCAAAAGGAAATCCGGCCTCAAAAGCGACTATCTCCCGATGGATTGCTTCCCGTAACTCTGAGGCATATACCATTCAGGCCCTTCAGCCTCTGAAGGGAATTCATGCCATTCTGGTGTGGGGCAAGGCAGCTGCCATTGCCTTCCAAAAATGTGTTCCCTGGGAAACCATTGCCAAAGCAGCCACGTGGGCTTCCCAATCAGCTTTTGTGAAACATTACTTCTTAGACCTGAGCTCTAGGGCTGGTGCTCAGTTCGAGCAAGCTGTTCTCAAAAACCTCTTTCAGTAAAGGAGTTCCATCGACCCATTATCCTTGGACATTTTTTGTGAACCTTTAGAAGAAAGTGGATAATGGGTATCGAGGGGCAATCTTTAGTGAAATATTGTTTTTCTTCCCATTCGAAAAGGGCACAGCTCAAACCATAGGGACAGCATACAATCGTACTCCATTTTGAACCCTAGAAGGGGAATGGGGTCTAACTTTTTGTAGCCTTTTTATCATTCAGTTGCCTATGGCCTCCCACATATAGGCCTCCCAGATATAGTTCTTTGATTAAAGTGACAACATTGTCATTATGGACTCAGAGGGCTTAATGACTATAGATTTGTCATTTCACAATCAATTTATAGTTGCATTATTATTTGTGTGTGTTATATCACAGTTATGGTTAAGTTGCTAAACTCATAGGAAGACCCCTTTTTCAGCGGCTTATAACTTTGCTCCCCCTGAAAGAATCCTCACCAAACTTTGCAAAAAAGTACATGGCCCGCTCTGATTTTTGTTCAGCAAGTTTGGTGAGGTTTCGTGCAGGGAAAGAGGGTGGGAGGGGACAGTTATAGTGGGGGTCCCACATTTTCTTTTCTTGCATAGACTGAATGGGGAAAAACTTTGCGCACGGCTAAAGGCCGAACGGCTGGACGGATTTTCACCAAATTTGCGGCAGGGGCTTGGGTCAGAAAATGTGCTTTTGTGTGTTCAATGCAAATCCGACCAGACCAGTATTTTTGTTGCAAAGAACTGAAATGTGCGTCTCAAAAAATTAATGATATCTGGCTCCACTACGCGGACCCATTTACCTGTTCGCTCCGCGGACAGAAGTGTCATTTGCTTGCAGTACGCCGTGATGTCGGCGAACATTGGACACGGCCGGTGGTTGGCTGGAGGAAAGCGTGCTGTGCGTCAAAGATTTTGCGAAACGCTGCCATGGTGTGTTGGAGGATAGTGCCGCGCCGGAAGTGGGTGCAAAACATGGTTTGCAGGATCGGGTGGGTGAAAGAGGGGATGAAAGGTTTGGGGGAGTGAAAAGCAGACAATATGATGTATTTGTTTGGGTTGAAGAGGACGGTGGTGGGGTGTACGTGGGTAAATTGGCAATTTGTGGGTACCTCAGGTGACAACCTTCTGTGGCGACTGCATGGACACTGCATTGGAAACGCGGAGTGCATTGCAGAGGATGCAAAGAAATTGACAATGTGTTGTGCTGTCGCCTAGGGGTGCTGTGGTTATGGTAACTTTGTGGGTTTCCATTGTGGTATGCAGGTGGGTTAGCCTGTCAGTGGTTGTGGTACATTTGTGAAGTATGGTACGTGACAAAATGTTTCCACGCATGCCTGCATTGCCTTGTAGTGGGTGTGGGCAAGGGCTAGGCTTTTGGGTGCATTGGCGGAGGCTGTAGGCCTACGCTTGTACCGAAGAGCCTAGGGCTTGGACACCACCCCCGCAATGCAATGCCTCCATTCATGGGAGAGCAGTGAGGCAATTTGCGGGTAGCTCACCCGGCGACTACCTTCTGTGGCGACTTCGGGGAAGCTGCCTTGGGAATGGGGACTGCATTGCAGAGGATGAAAAAACATTGAGAATGGGTGACATTGGCACATGAAAGGATTTTTTTTTTTACCATCACAATTTGGTGATATGGACCAATCATGCAGGTACTCGCATATACTTCATTGGGGGGTAGCTGCACAGGTGACTAGCATTTTTTGTTGACTGCAGGCAGACTGCATTGGGGATGAGGAGTGCATTGGAGACAATATGAGGATATTTCCAGTCGGTGCACTGTTGTGTTGTGCCTGCAAAGCCTCTACTGCCTTGTGTGCATGGCTAGGGCCCTTTGAACTAACTGTCTGGACACTGGTTGGAAGTAGGTTTCAGAATGTTGCCTTCTTTGTCTCCGTTATTATACTGATATGTAACTCCAGCGTACATTCCTGGAAATATGCATGTCTCCTGTGGATGCTCACCATTATCTGATGGTTGTGGAGCACATTTTGCAGCTGGTACACCGCCAGAGGTGGTGTGAAGTGGCTGCACTTGCATATGGTGTACATCATTGGACTTGTTGCTGTTCACAGACTAACATGCCACCATATTTCTTTTTGGTATGGTGTGCCCCTGATAATAGCCTGTGCTTTGAGGGTGAAGGAAGATATTGCGACATGACAGAAGTTACTAAGCATTACACATTTAAAGTATGGATAATATACAGAACGACCCACATACATTTGCACTGGACAAAGTCATTGACGCTGTTAAGTCCCACCATATATTGGACGGCAGGCCATCTGACTGTTGGCTTTCTTTTGAGTGCTTGTTGAGATGGCCAACAAACGCGGTTGGCGTTCCTATTGTATTCAATTGCAATGTGTGCATTGCTTCCATTACCTATACGTGTGGGCGGCATACACCATAGCAACAGTCACTGGCATCGCCGACTTTACTTGTGGAGAGTTGTTCCTCAAGGCGTGCACTCCAGGTATTTTCGTTACGTGCGTGCGAAGCGCAGCACTCTGTCATGTGAGCACCTAGCTCCAGAAAGGAACAACATAAACAAAAGCAAAAGTAGACATGCGCACAGAGTACGTACGGTTCCAGAACATTCACATAGTTTACCAACAACACTGTGAATTGTTGCAAGTGCTTTATTTTGCTACAGAATGTTAACAACAACGTGTAAGGTGACTGCAATAATCGCTCTTTTATTTTGCAAACGAAATTCAGTGATCAATGCAGTCTGGACTTCTGTAGGAAGGAGTACTTTGTGATCCGTGGAGGGCCGTGTGGAACACATTTTCTTTGCATGATAGAGAAGGTAACGGCTCTTGCCTCTGGGATGCCTTGCAGCATAAACGTTTGCAGGTTGGTTCGTATTGCTGGAACCACAAATGGACATACAGGCCCATATCGGTCGGGCCATATAATGACGGAGAACACATTGGTTATGGAAATCTTGCAATGCTTGGTCCACCACCCGTCTGAAAGTGGAAGGTGTGGCACACGCAGTAAGGTGCTAGGTATCTGAGAAGAAAGAGAAAGAAGACTAGATGTAAGTAGCCGTTATTAGTGGCAGCATACTGGACAAGAGTTTGCGGGAAGGATGTCGTAATGGGTGTTATGGAGTAGCATCACATGTTAACCCACTGGCTTGCTCTCGTGTTTGTAGGTGGTGATGTCGTACGGCTCCACACAAGCAAAATGTCTTTGAAACCTTCCCACCGGACGCTCTTCATGTGTTCCCCCCTTTTTTTTAAATTTTAATAACAGTCCTAGCGAGTGTTACACCTACGGCACAATGTCTGTGTGTGTCCAAAAAAAATTTTTTAAAAAAATCCACGGATTGCAGGAGTTGTTTTGGTATAAAATGCATCATTGAAATGTGAGCTGTCGATGTTTGTGTGCCGGTTGACTGCTGTGTGTACCTGTGGCCGTTACTACTTTCAATACAATGAGGCTGCGTACAACTAGTACTTTTGTGAAAGGGCATAGAAAGGGCAAAACAGGGAATGTAGCACTGCACGAGTGAGAAGGTGTGCTGTTTCAGTGCACAAATTGCGTTCCCTTTTCGTCTTGTCCTTTGTCTGAATTTGCAGTGGCTGGGGAAGAATGGCAGCAAAACGAAGTATGACCGTTGCAATTTACGGGGAATTGTGGAGACATGCCACTGTAACGGCACGTGCTTACTGCCGTTACAAACGTCGGTACAATGCATACAGAGAAAGTGTGCAGTAAAGTACATTTTTATAAATGTGCATACAGAACAGCAGCTTAAGATTTTGTAATATTAGTACACGTGTGATGTAAAGTTGTTCTTACATAACTTTGGCAAATTCCATGCTTGTATTGGGTAGGCGACAAATTGCAGCGTATGGAATCGTTGCAGACTACCTTTGCTTCTACAATTTCATACGATGGCTGACCTTGGAGCTAAACATGCTTCACACTGAAGGCTGTTTTACAATGAGCATTTGTCATGTTGAAGTAGAGGTATGTTAGGTTTCGCTTTCCGGAGATGATGCTGTAAAAAATAAAAGGATTCAGCCAGCATCATATTTCGATTGTAGCATGCATTTCCGAATGTTGGTAGTGTCATTACGGTGAAGGTAGTACGATGTAGAAGTAGAGATGATGGTGCCGTACACATGCTGCCCTGAATGCACAGATGGCAACATACATAAAATGTGCTTTTACAGTGCCTACGGACATTTATATGTGCAGTGTGTTACGAGGCAATGGTGGACGATGGCAGACTGTGTGTTAGCTGCCTCAGCATACGTGGGAGGCTGGCACATCGTACGCAGTTTGGTGTCTTGCAGCATGAACATGTTTGGGGCCGTCGTTGATCAAAGAAAAGCAGTTACTGCATATGTTCTTTAAATATTGTAAGGGGGTTATGGTGTTCAAATGGTGTTTCCATTATACAATAAGAAAGGGAAACAGAAGTTTAAAAATGTAAGGAGTAACGTTGTGTTTTAAATATGGCTACCGAGCTATGTACCATGTGCTGCAATGAAATGTGTTGGATACCTTCTTTTGAAATGTTGTGCATACATAACAATGAAGATGACCTAATGGCCTAAACGGTACCAGTTGACTGCGTGGAGCCAAATGTTGCAGCAGTTAGGATAGTTACATAACATATATGGATGCATTGATCAATTTGCATTGTTCTGGTTGTGCAGATTATCGGGTATGATACTGTAGTGTAGTGCATTCAGTGTGTCGTCTTATTATAGGCTTACGTGAACAGTGTGCGTAGGAAACCGGTTATCTAGTGTTTGCAAGAAATGGCAGGCAATGTCAACTGCAGTGGCTAAGGGGTAGGTGGCTGTTATGTGTGGGGTTTCTGGTATGTATATAGATGTTTGTATGCATAGTTGTACAGTGCAGTGGCAGTTGTGGGCAAGTTCTACACTATTGAGTGCATGACTGGAGCCTCTATACTGTACTTGATGTAGTTAAGCGTGTTGGACGTAGGCAAAAGCTGCGTAGTGTAATATAGATGTGCATTGGAAATTGTGGCATTGCTATGTGTAATGCAGCTATAAGTGCACACATTGCACTGTGGACATTGTAGAGAAGTATGATACCAATAATTGCATACTTACTGTTTGGTTTGGGGAGGGCCTGTGCTGTTTTTTGGGTATCGAATGTGAAATGTTGTAGTACTTGTTGCTGCATTATCTGTGGGAAAAGCGAACAGAACATGTCAGAGCAGGTATTCGTTACGTTGCAGTCCACTCCATTGCATATATTTATTTACTTTGTGGGCCCTCATAACTAGTACTTCAGAAGTACTATGCTCTGAACCAGTGTACTGTGCAATGAGAGCAGTTCCTGAGTTCCTGTGTTTCTTTGCATAATGATTGGGTCTGCGGGAAAAGAAATCCATGTTGGATTGAAAAAAATAAAACCACCTACATTTTTTTGCTACTATGGTGCACAATGAATTACGGGAACGTTTGGACTGGTTAGAGCACGTTTTAAGGTGCACTTTTGAAGTAGGAGGAAATGTAATGGTTTACAATTTCTGGCCTATACATGTTGGTAGGATGTGTGGCGTTGCATAGCAGTTGGTGTTTTGTAAATGTTTACCTGCTTCCTTTTTGTAGCACTGTTTCTTTATGCGTTTGGTTGCTCCTGGTGGTTTGCAGGTATTGTGCCATTTTACTGTGCTACTGCACAATTGTGACGGTCGTTACATACCTGTTGGCGTACTGTAACTGCTCATACTTTGGAAGTGTTTGAGGATATGTTTGTAGTACAGTCGTTGGTGAAGCCTGACTTGGGCTGTTTTAATGCTCCAAATAACATTGTAGTATTCTGGTTTCATTTAGATACCAGGTGGCATATTCTGTTTTACAGTGTCCCATTCCTACAAGGTATGTTTACAAGCGTGTGCATTCCTGTTGTTACTTTCACATCTGTGTACATTCTGAAGTGGTAGCCTACCATTATGGGTTTACGTAGTGATAGTTCCATATGTCTTGCAGTTGTAGGAGTATTCTTAGAGAGCTGGTGACTCATTTGCGTACTTGGTGGTTTGAAGTTACTGAGGATAGTTTTGAACCCTCATAATTAGTACTTTCCCATTTACATATCTTGTGGAAAATACTGCTACTTTGATTTGTGTACACATATTGTTTGTGTGAGTGTACTCATTGGGTTCATTGGGGATAAAATTGTCGAACACACACTTTAATGCATTTATTTAATGCCTGCTGTATGCTAAGTTGCTTTAGGTCGACAGCGTGGAAGGACATTTGTTTTGTGTGCAGTTACGAAGGTACTGGTTGGTGCTGGGGAGTAAGGTATAGTAGGTTTATACATCAGGACTACATTTTGACTTCAAGAATATTAAGTAGGCGTTTGCAAGATTTGCAGGTAATCTCTGCTTTCGAATGATGGAAGTATCATTGCATTCACACCATGACCATTGCTTTCTAATGTATGCAGTATAGTGGCCTCCACTGGTTGTGTTGCCTGTGTGGTAGATTATGGCTACTGTTGTGAAGGTTTTCTTCCCAAGTGATACATGTCCGTGTGTGAAGGCAGGAAGTTTGCAGTTATTTTTATTACCATTTGTACATGCTCTGTTAGCAGTAGTGCGCGTTGCACTGTTTTTAGCGCTTTTCTTTTCATTTTCACATTTTGGCAGTTGAACTACACTATTTTTACTGGTAGATGCTTCCATTTTCCTTAATGACGGCATTAGCTCTTCTCGTTCAACTTTCTGTAGAAGTTCTGCTTGCAGTGGATGGCTAGTTTCTATGTTTTGAGGTTGCGTGGCTCTATTTCTGCATTGCTTTCTGCAGAGTTGCAGTTTGGTAGGCATTGTGTAGTAGTTGTTTGCAAAGAAAGGGCAGTGTGGGTATGCAGATTTTCAAATGTATATCTGTACAATGGCCTCTAACGTTCGGTTGGTAACAGTTTCTTACTATGTGGGGATTAGTCTAAAGGTGGTGACATAACAAACACTAAGCACCTGTACAGGTGTCATGAGTAAGAATGAAGTACATACTGATAGATTGCTGCAAATCTATATGCTACAATACAACCATAGTGCACTCTTCTAGTAAGACGTACAACACTATGATATTATACATACGTTGTTGTTTGGTGAGAGTAGCTTTATTGCAGGTTGTAATTTGAAGTGCACACACCATTGGCTTTCCCCAGAGAGGTGGGTACTGCACCTGTATAAGCAGATGGTAAGAAAATATGTTGGCTAATGGCATAGTGCTTACATTTTTACAATACATTCTTTAAAACTATAGGGGGATGTCTTGGCAGGAAGATAAAGTGTGTGTATAAATGGAAGGCTTGCAATATGAATGGGCACTTGGGAACATAAGCATGCATGTTTGTTAAGGGGGAATGTGGATTATTTGGAAAGTGTATTGTATGACATCTTATTGAACACGTGTGTATATTGCTGTATGACTATTTACTTCAAAATGGAGTACTTCATATTGTGGAAGGATGCCAAAGATGTGGAAAGATGTACAGAGTGCAAAGCAGAATGTTTTTGTGTGTGCATTTGTATATACTTCTCTGCATATATATGCTTGCTACATGAGTGGAGCTAATGCTTCTGGCCTTTAATTTGCTTATCCAAATGTATGAATGTTACTGTTGTCAATGCACACATACATTGTTTTATTCTTTTACTACTGTTGTAATCTATGAAGTGTGAAAGGTAAGTGGCAGTAAACAGTTGGTATGCATGCAATGTATGCACTTGGCTTAGTTTGGTGGGATACGCTGATTGATTCTTTTTGTGTGTGGTTTTAGGGAAAGCATCATAAAATTCACGCCACAAAAGAACAGAGCAACTGTTTGCATATAACAATGGCTGCTATGGGCAAATGGCACCTTTGCTACCACCTACCACTGTAGGAGCCATTTCATGGTAGGTGAAGGGAGAAATAACAGTAGGAATTTTGGATACGTTATGGTGATTCAGTGCCAGGTACCCTCTTGCTACGAACTTGTACCCCAGTTGTAAATGTACTGTACAAAAACTAGTAATACCCACAAGGTGTGGTGATGGGTAGCGATGCTGATGTATGTGGATGCAGAACTCTAAGATTGTTTTACAGTACTTTCCCGTGCACGTGCTTTTGATTTACAGGACACTTGAACTCTGCGTGTTTAATGGTTGGTATGGACTTTTCAACAGAGGTGATAGCGTTAGATGCACAGTTCTTGGATGTAATTGGTGGATGCGTATGTGACGGTTTAACAGTAGCCAATGAGGGAGTGCTGGGAAATGATTACTGGAAAGGGAAGGAGGACTACCCTGCTTTACAGGGGTGCTGCCGTCGCGGCAGTTGCGGAAAGCATGCATGCTATTTGATGTCCTCCTTTATGTGCTTGTCATGGAAATGGGACTACGGATTATCGAATCAGGTTTATGTCTGCTTTCATGTTCCATGCTAGAATGTTCTTCTGTTTCCATGAGAACCTTAGTGCTTCTAGTGTGACGTTTGTCAGTGGAGCTGATATTTATTTTTTAGCCCATTTTGAAGTTGGTGTTCTGTTCCACAATAAAAAATGTAGGTTGCAGACACTTGTTTAATGTAAGGAGGAAAAGCAGAGAGCAATCCTCATTAAATACCACTCAAAAAGGCGTTTCTTTACACGTCACTTTACTAAAATAAAAAAAACTTTCACTAATACCACCAAAGCGGGTATTCTATATGATGCTTCAAATGTGTTCGCGAGGCTCCCCACACAGGCCAATATGTTGGGGAAAGCCACGCCATTTGGAGGTGCGTACTTGCTACATCTGTGTCTTTTCAGGGTGGCTGGAATGGAAGTGGGTCTGTGCAGGAGTTGATTGGTCAATACGATTTCCTGGGTGTGGTGTCTAGCGACAGATTTTGCCAGAACGTCTGTTTGCACATAGGAGTGGAGATGGCTATGGCTATGGCTATGGTTATGGTTGAGCCGTTAAGTAGGCGAACTATATGGCTTTTGGGCGATTCCTGGTTACATTGGGTACAAGTTTACGCAGAATGCTGTGCACTGGCAGAACACTTTGGGTTCCATAATGTTGCTGTGCACTGGTACGGAATACATGGGATGAAGTGGCTCCATGTGGGTCCTCTTTGTGCCAGTTTGGTGACACACACTCATCCAGACATTATTATTGTTCATTGTGGAGGGAACAGTTTAGGACATGTTAGCGGCATCTCACTGCAGTTTGCGATGGAGACATTTCGGGAACTCATGGAAATGTTTCCAAAGTCGCACATCATTTTTTCTTGCATTGCCCAGAGACAGATGTGGCTGCGTTCTTCCTCGTGTGGGCCACAAATGGAGAAAGCGCGGCGCAATGTGAATAAGGCTGTTTTTGCTTTTTTGCGAGATGTTGGCATGGTCTCCTTGCACAATGAAAACATTGTTTCATAGTAGGAACATTTTTCGTTCAGATGGAGTGCATCTGACAGATGCTGGCAATTCTGTTTCTGCGTAATCTCCAAAATGCAGTGCAGCGCTTCCTGCAAGTTTAGTGCGCATTTTCCCTTTGTTTCCCACTTCGAACATTGCAAACACAAACAGCACCAAAAGGCTATTTTCAGAGCCACTACTTCGTTTTGCGAATGGGTACGCTGTTTTTGACAGTGTGCTGCCACCCATTGTTCAAAACCCTGTGCTGGTTGTGGGACGCGCTAGCCCACTGCAGTGTCCTTAGTGGTGGCAGGAGCAGATTAGGATGCTGTAGAGGAAAATAACCTACTGCCTGCTTGTAAGGGGACAACCCTCTGAACAGTTGCCTTGTGGTTCACTTTCAGGTGCCGCCGCATGGAGGTGGTGCCATAGCTGTACAAGCCAGGTTTTCCGCGACTGAGTGCACTCAGTGCATTGTACCGGTTTTGCACAAGATTTTGGCACATCTCCAACGGTCCTAAATAGTTTTCAACCCACGACTCACGCTGGCTGCAGGCAATGGGGATTCCTTCTACTTTATCCTTGTTTCCTTTTTGATGTCCCTCCACATTATGATGCATGTTCCCTTGCTCAGGACCTTCAGAAGGAGGTGTTGGTGGTGAGGGTGTGAGTGCTCCTTAGTCAGAGGTTGTAGGAGAAGCTTTGGTGGACATTACTTGAAAAGGTACTTTGCAGGTACAGAATTGGTGAGAAAGCAAATTCTGCATGAACCAATATGCACCGTTGCTCTTCTCTGGAAAGCCAGACTGGGATTGCAGCACACTTGTGGGGTGCGCCCTTTTATAGGACTGTTGTGGAGCATGCGCAAATGCAAAGTGGGCCTAAATCTTTCCCTACAATACCTACATGCAGAAGGAAGAGTGTAGGACCTCTGGAAGGGTGCACTCTCACTGTAACACTCCATACATTGCAGAACATTGTCCTTTTTTGATGTGCACAGATCTGGATTGTCCAGCAAATAAGGGCCCATGCGCAGCATTGTTCCGTTACCATGGTGACATTATTGTTCTCCATTTGCACATCTATCTGCAGACGCATATTGGCTGTAATACTTTGTGGCCACGTGCATAGCTCCTCTACGGATACCCTTGCCATCCCTGGACTACTTAAATGAACGGCACACGTGCACTGAACATTTCTACATAAGCTTGGTGTGTGCACGATACAGTAGGTGGAATGTTTACGTACAAAGGTACTCGCAGGACGTTGGTGCCTGCTTCCACCTTCTACAACTACATCACACGTTTCTTCGCATATCTTGAACAGGGGTTGTGTTAATAGACATTACTGGACGAGATACGGATGTGCAAAGTTGTGCGACCGACCAACGTACGGTCCTACAACTACTTGCTCTGTGCGTGCAAACATGCAGCCCGCAGTGGCGTCCTACGGCTGCTTCCATTGTGATTGCGTTTAGGGAAGCCAGGTGCGGCGGTCGTACGACTCCTCCATTTTCCTCACTTGAAATCATCCCCACCAGTGCTGTGCCCTTCAGTTACAATGGCCGCCTTAAAACAAAGGAAAAGGCACATATACATTCAGTAACAATGCACATGTCAATCTTTATTAGCACACATTCATAGCCACTATTCGGAAAGGGAAGGGGGCCAGAAACAGATACATATACTGGGGACTTCGGCATTTCTACAAGTTGCTGGTGAGGGGAAGAGGGGATTGAGGTCTCATCGAAGCGTCTCTCATGACACGCAATTTGCAGGGATGGGGGGCTGGGGAATGGGGGCATGTGCAGGTTGGGCAGTGATATCTTATTTTCCCCATAATATGTTCTTCTACAAAAAATGTCAAGGCGGCAAATTTGTTCACCAAATAATCCATTTTGGCAGCCAGGCGGTCTACTTTTATATGTACAGCGTTTGCTTCACTTTTGTTGGCCGTATGTTGCTGTGCAAAAGGTGCCGCTTCTGGTGTACTCATTTTGTATTCCTGTATGTTCTGTTAAAGAACAACAAATGTGTTTAGTTTGAATGAAGCAATATATTGTAATTGTCTTCATTTTGACACTGCGTCCCCTACTTACGGGGTTACTATGCTCATTCATTTGGTCATGCGGGAAATTCTCCTCCAGCCATTCTAGGGTGTTTACCCTTGCAGTAATTCTTTCCCTTTTCACACTGCGGCGGTTAGCAATTGGGCTATCATTCTCTTTTTCACCATTGCTGCACACAAACCGAAAACATCATGCTTTCCAACTATTCTACAGTACCAGACCGGTGCAATTATAACATCAACATTCGTGTACTTAAGACGTTGCAGTGACGTTCTGCTCTCAGTGGTTGGCGTCTCTACCTCTTCCTCATAGTCCTTTGTTGGACTGTGAAGCAGGTGTGCGGTAAGATTGATAAAGGCAAACGTTACTTCTCTTGTTGGTGCTTTCCATTATGCTGCATACCCTATGACTTTGCGCTGTTTGTTGCGCGAGTACAGCCTTTGTACAGCTACTGCATTTTCCCTTCCCATTAACGCACTTGCTGAGGTTTCTATGTTTTTTGTCTAGGCTGCATGTTATCACTTTTAACGACCACCCCTCCCTTTCTCAGCAGGCTGGACTCCCCCCGATGTCCGCGAACAGACTCACTGTTCGCAACCGCTGTGGCTATTAGTATAGAGCCACCAGCTTCAGTATGCGGTACAGTACATCTATACAAACTAAGAGTATCCTGTTAAAAACTAATGGAATTTAGTGAAACAAACATTATTAAAGGGACGTTATGGTTAAGTGGCGCTACTAAAACTGTATCACCTTCACTGAAAAAACTGATACAGCAACATTATGGTTAAAGTGCCCTACTAAAAACCTATGAGATTCAAGAACAAAAAATGTTGTTAAAGGGACGTTATGGTTAAGTTGCACTACTAAAAAACCTATGAAATTCAATGGAAAAACATTGTTACAGGGATGTTATGGTTAAAGGTAAAACCGAAAAACCCCAGAAATTCGCCAGTTATGGTAAGGTACGCAACCATAACTCGCGTTACCACTGTGCACTGCAAGGACTAACACCCATGACATCAAATATGACATCACAAATGTCATTGATGACGTGACTGATGACATCACATGTGTGGCTTGCTCTTTTTTTGTTCAGTGCCATATGTACACCGGGTGCTTTTCTTCACTAGGAGTCAGGAAGTAAAAATTGAAAAGGTACTATATTTGTTTACCTTACCCTTTACATATTTTCGGACACTAGTTTCCTTAGGGGCCACTCACATCATGTGATAAATATACAGAGGGGAAGAAGGCAGCCTGAAACACAGCCACCATTTCTGTACATGAAGATAATCAGTTAGGTTATGACCACTTTCTGGTAGAACTGCTATTTTTTGTGTACTCTACTTTCCCTATATATGCTCATATCTGTATTGTTTGTGGTCTTTGTTTTGTGTACAGTAGTACATGTAGTAAGTGAGTAAATCTTACCTACTTATTACATGTTTCACAGTACACAACTCTGAAACGAAAGCTTGCATCATTTTACTATCCAACATGGGAAGATTTTGAATAATGCACCCCTATGATGCATGCTGCAGACAATGCCTACGTTTGTTCATGTACTAGAAAGAACTCTGTAATGCAATGGTGTTTATAGTAATGCATTGGTTAATGAACTATTTCTGTCATAGGTCTTTCAATGATCTCTGATAGTTTTCTGCCAACATTACAATGGGGGTGGGACTTTTAGTTGGGGATGGGGGTCATGGGGCTTAGCTTTTGGTTGGGGTGGGGCTGATGGGGCATGTCCCATCACCCCCACTCCCCAGCCCAGCCATTATTTGCCCCGTTATTAAAAAGACTGCAAATGCCCAGAGGCCTATTGGCCTATTTTGCTTTTGAACACCTCATTTAAGATTTTTGTGCGTCATACTGGGGCGGATCGAAGGAGCATATTACTCGCGTGTCAGGAAAAACCCTTTCCTCTGCTGGCCTACGCTGATGATATAGTGATCATTGCCCGGACACCAAATGTCCTGCAGAAATTGATCAATACAGATTTTAATGGCAGGTTTTGATCTAAAAGTCAAAACACTGAAGTCTGCTACCATGGTGTGTGCTGATGGCTGGGAAAAAAAACTAGAAATGCCAAAGATATATAGCAAGGGCTTGATAATACTGAGAGTGAACGTGTTTGATTACCTGTGAATTAACTTCTCTGAGAATTGGAAGGGTTTAGCACACATAAACAAAGGAATAAGATGTGCCAGGCACTGGGGGTTTGGGGTAGATCGTGTAGGTATATAATACACAAACCAGAGCAGCAACGAATTATGGGGCATCACCCTGGGGGTATCAAAATGTTGCATCAATACAGACTTTGGGAAACACATTTTTAAGAAAAACCTGCATTTACCGCTTTCGGCACAGTCTGTCTTGGTGCATGCAGAGCTTGGAACAAATTAAATGATAGATGAATGGCACCAGGCACCTTTCCTACACTGGCTCAACATTTGGTCAAACCTTATAGCAAATGTAACACAAGATCTTATTCAAGCATTAAAGGGTAGTGAAGCCTGGAAATAGATCCCCTGGCTAATGTGTATTTCTGTTTGCATGGTCAAGCTAAATGGTCAAGCTAAATGTTGCAAGAGTGTTCCTACAGACAACTTTGATGAGCAAGGAGGAGATGAAAGCCCACAACAGACATTTTGCTTCCTTAAACAAGGAGGGACGTGAATCATGGGGGCTCTCTTTGACATCGAACAGGAACCATGCAATAGTGTCGAAAGTAGACTTTATGCAACCTTACTTGACCGGAATAATACCAAAATGACACCTCCAAAATTCTGACTTGTTCATTACTGTGCATTTGCACAGTAATAAAATGCCACCCCCCTCCCCCACACTGACTAATGAGAGAAGGGGTTGGGGGGTGCCCCCCGCTCCCCTTTGTCAGTGTAGTGGGGGATCAGGGGTGGTGTGGGTGTCCCGCTTCCATTAGATGGTAGCAGGAACAATAATTTAAAAAAAGGACTCTGCAACCTCAGTTCAGACCCACGTTAGTGGGTGAGAACTGACGCTGCATGGTCGGCGGACAGACGGCAGAAATATGCTGCCGCCGAACAGGTAAGTGGGTAATGGGGGGGGGACTGTTATGGGACTGCAGGGCACAGTGATCTATATGATTATTGATCTTCGATGGTGATCTCATGAGTTGAACTTGTTGCTTGAGGCTGAATTCCTTCCATGCAGTGAGTATGCAGTGTTGTACATACTGAAATAAGTTGTCCTTAAAATGGAAGTATGATTGTGGACCAAAACATGTCTAGTAGCTACAATCAACATGATTTGCTTCCATTCTTATTTCCAGCATTGGGAGTATGTGGAAATTCGAACCCCTTCGGTCTCTCCATGTGATCTAGAAAACACCCCCAGTGCTTTTGAAATTCATGGTTGCTCTTATATAACCCATTTACTTTAGGTTCTTCGTAAAGTACTTCTGTGCCGGAAGTCAGCAGAGCGCTGTGCAAAAGGCATAAGTGTGCAAAAGGAATAATAATGCAAGAGCTAAAGTAATTGTAAAAGAGATGAGAAAAAAGTTGAAAATAAATATAAATAAATAAAATACAGACTGGGACTGGGCTTGGGATTATCTTTCTCAATAGAAACACTTTTTAGAACAGCTATATCTAGAAATGGAAGCCCAACCCTATTAAACTGGAACACAGACATAAAGGCTCGATACTGCTACCCGGGCAATTTATGAGTTTGCCATGCCTAAAATATTACAGTTTCTAACTGCCTAATCTTTTTCAAATGGGCAACTCTGCAAACTTCAGTTATGATATGGTGACAAATACAGTTTTGGGAATCAAAGCCAGATCTGCGGTAGTGTGTGTTTTTCAACTGGAGCCTTAATATTTCTTAGATCCATGTTTCTCCAAGATGTCAGTGACATGGCGCCATTTTCATTTAGCAACCCAAATTCAGCATTTCTAAGTTGTTTGACTTTGTGCAATATTGCCCCATCAGGCCCTACAGCGAACTTCATCCTTCAAACTCCCATCCCAGCCACTCCCTCCAACAAGCCCCTCACCACCGCCCAATCACCTGTGCTCCTTTTCTATCCTTGAATAAAAATAAAGGGGTGGCACCACTGTGCGGTGGCATTTGCACCTCTCGTTTGAGAGTTGCTTCTTAAGTAAAAATGAAATCTAAATCTAGCTAACACTATTATAATACTTGCCCAGGATGGATTTCCCTTTTATTTCAGATCCACACATTCTATTTAATGTTCATGATGGAAAACCCATATGAATGGGTTAATGATATTTTTGTGCAGTACATTTTGTACACTCGCTCTGTAAATACGCACATAATGTACAAAACCTTTTAAAAAAGATCATTTCTCTTTCTGAACAAACTCCTCCTACTCAAATTACTCCTACCAGGGCATCTGCCTTCATGCCAAAGACCGAGCTTTAACTGAATAAACCATTTGTCTAAAAGGGAAGCCATGACCCCTATATTATTCGGAGTGCATATAGCGTATGAGTCGTGGGTGTCTTTTAATCTGAAAGTGCAAACCGGTGACATTTTTGTCTTCCCATTGCTTATTCAGCCCTTACCTGCATTGTTAGCAGTTCAAATATGCAGTGAACTCTGAGCTGTTCCACATTATTCACGTGTTCTAATCTTTAGCCCCAGGAAATAAAATATTGCAAGCCCTTTGGGTGAACAGCAAAACATTTGGCTGGTTCCAAATTCAACGTAGTGTTTGTAATATGACCAATTGGGAGTTTAATGTGTTCCTTCTGGCAAAGGAATGAAGGACAGATGCACTGTAAATTAATAATCAAAACAAGCATGTCTAACTAATCACTTATTTTGTTATTTGTTCTTCTTGCGCTACAGGTCATGACTGTTGTGAAACCGTGAAAGTGTCCCTTTGTGCTTCAAAGAAGGGTTCCAATTTGGTGGTTGCCGAAGAAACATTCCAGTTTGTTCAGGATGAAGCATATGATGCAGCCCAGTTTCTAGCAGCCAGTGCAGGAAACCAGCAGGCCCTAATATTCACAAGATTCCTAGAGAGGTCGAGACCACCTTCTGGTGATGCCAGCGTTCTTGATGAGAAGATTACATTGGCATTTCGCCATCTCACTTTACCTGAAGAATGGAATGTCCTAGGAACAGGGAAAAATATAAATGGTAAATCCAGACAAAAACCAAAATGCTGCTACATAATTTGATATCTGTTGTCTTATTTCTCAAAGTTTTTCTACTATGTTCTATCATGAAATGAAGAACTTGTTTCATGTGGGTTTTAACATTTAATGATTTATTGTTTTTGTTTTGCTGTGTGAAAGGTATGAATGCATGTATAGCACACAATAAATAAAAAAAAAAGAAATAGGCTAGAGCAGATTATCAAGGTCTAGTCAGTATACATTTGCGTTGTTAAGTGAGAAAACAAATGTCTGGTACTGTGAGACACCTAAGGGTGTTCTCACTCCTATTCCCCATGGATCCTCTGCACTGGTGGCCAGGGAAAAGCTATTGTTCTTCGATCCCGACCCTGGGGTGGACAAGCAAGCGGGTCTTTGGGGACTGGGATTTGAATGCCCTTGGAAGACATGCATTTTTCTTAGGTTAAGTGTGTAAACTAGGGCATTTGTCCTGCAGATCTAGTTGGAGTTTAAGAATGTTCGAGGTCTGTTTAGTGCAATAAGTTGTGGGTTCCATTTATGTAGACATGGCCATAGAATTGCTGGTGGCTGTCTTGGAAATAGTGCGTAAATGAAGGTTAAGAGTTGAGCATAGACCCATTGAAGCTGAGATAAGCTTACTTTTATAATGGCTACTGACAAGGAGACAGTTCCAGAATGGTGGGGGCTTTGTACTATGGATTTAGGAGGCCAGGGAATAGGAGAGAGTTGTGATAATGGTCTTTTTGCTGTGAACATATACAACTAAAAGAGCTGATGGCTGTAATGTGAAGGTAAACAAGGGGGAAAATTTGATCTAAACAAAAATCAGCTGTAATGGGGAAAACGATTAGAGCGAGGGGGTAGGGTGGATGGTAACTTCTGATTAATGTGAGGAGTCAGGAATGAAAGTCCGACACAAGTTTGCCATGTTTTCTGGTTAAAGACTTTAATGAAAATAAAAGGGGTTGGGAAAAGGCCTCTCTGACACTGCTCCAAGAGGGATTTCCCTACCTAAAGCAAAACTAAGGAACTGTCCTTGTCAAAAACAAAACTGTCCTGTGTCCAAAGATCTATTCTGACTCTCACACTATAAAATAAACTCTAAGGTGCAAAATGGAAATGTCTTTTAACCTTGGAAGGTTTAGGAAAGTGTTCATAAAGGAAGAATAAATGGTTCAAACCAAGTTCATCAAGGAAGAAAGTATTGACTCCAGAGGGTAGTTCCCTTCCTCTGGATTCTTCTGGACTCATTGAGATTTTTATATGAAACAGTTCTTTGGGCCTCTCTTGCTAACTACTACACTTGCACACAAAAACTCTCTGGCTGTACAATTTTGGTTTCCTTCAGGATACCTGGTATTTCTCTCTCACTTGGTGTGTATTTCTCTTTCCCGGGTGGTGTGGTTTCTTCTTTCTTGTTTAACACAATCCTCTTCAATTGCCTGATGTAGTCCCCTGCCAAAGCTTCTGTTTCACACACCTGAAATTACTTGATATACTCTCCTGCCAGGACTTCTTTTCATTGAGGGCTTTTACCCACTCTAAAAACTGCTAATATATAATGTCACATAATGTATCCCTCTGATAGATTATCCTCTCCCTGCTTCTCAATTATTTGCACTGTGTACATTCACACATTAGAATAGGGGGTGGTTTGTGATTTAAGTTACCCCTTTTCAATATTTTCATTGTTTAGCTCTTTCTCAATTAAGTGGATCCCAAATGTTGTCCGCAAGTGGGGGGCTCGCTGATACGCCCGGTGTGCTTGTTGATTCTGGGTGGACTCACCAGTGTTCTTTGGCGTTGGTTAGTTCCCTCACTGTCTGCAGATGAAGGATTCCCATCTGCATCCTTCTCGCTGCCGCCTTTGCTTCGCGCCGGCCCTCTGCCCCCTCCACTGGACACTCCTGTTTTCCTATTGGCTTTGGTAAGTGGCTTCTCTCACCAACTCCTGGCATCCCCTCAGCTTATTTCTTCCCTGTCGGTGAGCTGCCTGGCTCCACCACGGCAGTCCCCGCTCTTCGGTTCTACACTCCTCATAGAGAGGTGCAGCGCTCTCTCTCCCCAGTCGCCACAGCATCTGTCCTTGATTCTCGGTTTGGACTGCTTACATTTCCTGTGTGCCCAAAAACACTAGAGCGCTCGCTGAGCTTTGCTCCACATTGCTCAATCTCTCTTCTTTGTCCCAGTATTTTGGGGATTCTGGGAATCGAAATCCATTGTTGACAAATGACTTGCGGAATTGAAATGAGCATTTTTAAAAGGTTTTGATGGCAAGTCAGTTCTGATTGATTTGCTAGTAGAATTGAAAAAGATGATTCCATCAGATTGGCAAGTTCGACCAAAGTTAGAAGGTTGGTTCATTGATTCAGTGAAAGGGGTTTCCCTGTTCATCATAGGAAAAGGAGTAGATGCGTGACAATAGGCCATTAGGGCAAAATGGTGGATACCATGTTTCACCTGATGGAACCTTGACATCCTCCCAGGGGGCTGTCTCCTCCTGTGTGATCCTCGCTCATATAGCCGCCCCCAGGGTCAGGATCAGGTAGCGGCTGCCGTCCCCTGGCCACATGGGAGGAGATTACCACAGGGAGATCAGTGATGACTCCACTGGATTCATCACATTAAGAAGAGGTTGATACCAAGAGAGGGGAGGGTAGGGGGAGAGGCAAATAGGCATTTAGACATACTGGCACAGGACCGGTCTTCCTCGAATATCAAAGCACAAAAGCAAGTGGAATGAGGCAACATTTTAATTTAATGTACCTAATAAATAGAACTCAAAGCAGAAATATTATGGTTCAAATGGGTGCATTTTTTTTTTTTTTTTTTTTTACTTGTTATAATTTACAAAAAATGTTTACAAGAAAAGAAAAAGAGAGTATGGTACAGTTCTCTACTCCAGTTGTCTCATCACTTCGTCTGTCTGGTAACATCAGTGGTTTCAGGTAGCACGTTGCCGGGTCTTTTCCTTTTTCAGGTCACCTACCCCAAATGAATCCACCTTGTATTCAAAGTTTCAAATTCATAAAAAAGTGGGAGACCGCTATTACGTAGCTGATGTTATCTCCCTCTATTAAGCGATTCCACCAGTCCTCCTCGTTGCACGTCCTTGACTCCTTGAGTAAGTGACCCAAGTGTGCCATTCTCAGCCTTATTAAAGCGCTACACACTAAAAGTAGGTGGCGCAGCGTCTCTGGTTGCGTCTTGGTTTTGCAGAATCTGCAACTGTTGTCGGATGTTAATTTTCTGATCGCTTTGATCTCATTTGTAGGCAGGAGATTCATTCGCACTCTTAGGAAGGTTTCACGTACCGTTTTACTTGGAAATTTTTTAAGTAGTTCGGTAGGTCGTTTAAGCCTCTCGTTGTTGGTGGCAAGTGGCTTATCAGTTTGCTTCTTAGGTCCAAGGATGTTGTCTGCATCCAGTCGTGTTCCTGTAGTTTTCGTTTTACTTTATTCGGGTTTAGAATGAGTTCTTCCTCAGAGCTGTTTATTTCCACCAGTTTTTTTTTATGTTCTGTCTTCCAGCACATCAGAATTTTACTTTTCTGTGCTTCTATTTCCGTGTGGATAAAAGACATTACATTCGGGCGGGTGCTAGTCAGGGATTTCCTGTATAGCATTAGTGAGTTTCTCGCAACCGTCGATTCCAGTGATTGCAGACACAGTTCCTGGCGTATGGTCTTGGCCGGTGTGGATTGCGGTAGGTTCAGCGTATGTTTCCAGAACACGCCTTCCAAGCGTTTCCAGAAATCTGAAGGTATCATCAGTAGTGCGTCTGCACCGTAGGTCAAGGACGGGACCACCTTCCCTTTGTAGAATTGGATCAGTGGGATTGCTGTAAATCGGCCAAATCTTCTGTCGATTATTTTTGCTTGACGTGCCAATTTTTTTGCCTTCTCTAGGAGGTGCAATTGCATAGGGTGTCTTGTTTGCTGTTGCTAAGGATTACCCCCAGGTATTTGAATTGTACCACTTGTTCTATTTTCTCCCCTTCCAGGGACCAGCTAAAATTCTCTATGCGGGTGGTTTGCTTCTCCATGATCATCACTTTGGTTTTGGCCCTATTGATCTCCAAGTTGTTCTTCTCTATATATAGTGCCAAAGCGTTTAGTTGACGCTGTAGACCAATCGGTGTGTAGTCCATTAAAATAAGGTCGTCCGCATAGAGTAATCTTGGGATCTTTACCTTTCCTACTGTAGGTGGGAAAGACCGTATCTCCTGTCCGCTTTCTTCGATATCCCAGAGATAGGAATTGAACAGTGTTGGTGCAAGAGGGCATCCTTGCTTTACACCTCTCGCCGTAGGGATTGACTCAGTTAACATCCCTTCTTGATTTAAACGCACTCTTATAGAGGTGTTCTGGTGCAATGCTTTAATGGGCCCCAAGATGTTTTCTGGGCAGTTTCTCGCTGTTAGTTTTCCCCAAAGTGTTTCGCGGTTTACCTGATCGAAAGCCTGGACCAGGTCAATAAAAGCAAGGTAGATCTTTTGGCCTCTTTCTTGTGTCTTGCTTTTTAAGGTGGTTAGTAGGAGAATGTTTGGTGCCGTTCCCCCATCTTTCACAAACCCTGATTGTAGGGGGTCCTCAAGCCCTGATTCTCTGGACCATTTTTGGAAGTTTTCTAACACCAGTGAGCCAAACACCTTCCCAACAACGTCTAGCAGTGCAATTGGTCGGTAGTTCTTGGGTTGGTCTCTTGGCCCCGACTTGTAAATTGGGACAATTGTTGCTGTGGTCCATGATGCAGGGATCGATCTTGTTTCGTTGCATTTTTTAAGTACCTCGTGTATAAAGCTTGACCATTCTGCAGCATGGTCCTTCAAGTCTGCGTTAGTGATACCGTCGGGCCCCGGGGCTCTTGAGTTGTTCAGTCTGACAAGTTTTCTTCTTATGTCCTCCTGATCCCATACATTTTCCCAGTTTGAGTTTGGCAATTCTTGGTTGTCACGCAAAGAACCATGTACATTGTTGGAAAGGTCGACGTAGCTCTTTTTCCGGAATACATTCGTAAAGTGGGTTGACCATGCTTCTTCTCCCACATAATTATTTATCAGATCTTTTTGCATATCTGACGTGTTCCTGATTAGGTTCCAGAAATCTCTGGTTCTCCTACTACATATTATCTTCAGCATGCCTGCTGCGTCGGCTTGGTTCATGGTTTCTCTGTGTTGTCTCAGCCAATTTTTGTAGGCCCTTGTTGCTGTTTTCATTTCCTTGACTAGTTCAGCAGTAGGTGATTTCTTGACTTGTTGCTTTAGTTTCCTCATTTTTTTCCTTTCTTCCACAATTCCTTTATTAAATTCGTGTCGGTGGATTTTTGATTTATCATTTTGCCGAAACTTTCTTTTGACTTCATATATTTTTAGCAAAGGTCGATAGTCAATATTGTTATTCGTGGTTGCTTGGTTGTTTACTTTACTGGTGTTTTTGTATGAGTCTGTTAGTTCCACAACTGATTTAGCCGACAGTCTTAGTTTTGTACCACTGCTGTCAGCCTCGATTTTTGCTTCCATGATTGGTTTTGTTTTTTTTGTACATGCCCATTTTATCTTTAATAGGTTGTGATCACTATTGGTCGTTCTCACGACCTCGTACTCTGTTATAGTTTTAAGTAGCTCATCCGAAACGAAGATATGATCTAGGTTTGCTGCAGAGTTATCTCTCTCCCATGTCGGTATTCTCGTGTTATCTGTGTGTACTGATGTTTGTACACTCTGCAGACCCCAGGCAGTCATTGCCTTAATCCAAAGATGCCCACGTACCATATTCAATGGCATCTTCTTACAGGTCCCGTATTTCGAGTTGGGCTTTGGGCAGATCGCGTTGAGGTCTCCGCATAGGATGACAAATTTCGGTGTCCATTCCAGGTGTATTCTTTCTAGGATGTTATCCGCCATTTCCAAGTAGTCCTCGTTTTTAATCACTGCAGGATTCCAGTATGTGTTCAACACAAATATAACTTCGTCCTTTTCAGTGTGTTTACTGTTTACTGACGGCTGGTTCGACCAGTTCAGTACAGATCCCTGGAAATGGCTGTTTGAGATAACCGATTCGACGTGGTGAAATCCCGATCCAGATCTAATGGCGGTCAATAGGCCCGAGGAAGGGCGCCCTTTGTTTGAACAATCCGCGGGGGCTAGGTATGTTTCGTATCCCTCCAAAAATGGCTTCTTAGTTAGCCACGTTTCCTGCAGACAGATGATGTCAAACTCTCCCAAGTTGACGTCACTCTCTGCCAGGAGGTGGCTGAATCCCCGAGTGTTCCAACTTGCCATGACGATGTTATCCTCTTCCAGAGGCCTCACGATGACAGTCCCAGGTCCAGCCTTGGTATCCTTCCGTGCCTTGCATGGCTAGCTTCTTTTTCCTGGTGCTTTCGCAGTGGCTGTCTTAAGGTTCCGATCTTGTCCACTTCCAGGGTTGATACTTGCTGCTGGTTCGTCGTTGGCTGTTTCGCTAACTTCTTGAGCAAATGTAATTTTTATCCTCCGTAGGGGACCTTTTGGATATCTGTCGTTGTTCACAGCATCGTGATCAGTACTTGCGTCTACATTCGTGCTGTTTGATTTTACTCTTTGATCGTATCTGTCCTGGGTGTATGTCTGCTTCTCTCTCTTTGTTCCTTCCTTACTCTGTGTCCGCTCTTTGGTTGACCCGAAAGTAGTCTCATCCCGATTGTTAAGTGGATCTTTTTGGCTTAATCTCAGGTTTGTATTTTGTGACTGTTGTAGTTTCGCGCCAGTTGTTCGGCAGTCCCATAAGTCGTAACCCAGCATTTGAAAGCTCTCTTGTTCTGAGGACAGCATTTGTCTAATTACCGGTGAGGGAATGTGTAAGTAAACACGGTCTTTTTTGCCCGTGGTACTGAACTCCACGATCTTGATGTCTTCAGTGTTGATCTGCCTTAGTTTTGGAATGCAGTTAAGTAGGGCCATGATGTTTTTCCGATTCAAGATCAGGTTGTCTCTGTTCTCTCCTACCCGTTCCAGTTTGAAAGTTCTTTCGCTGCCAAGCTTTTTACTGTACGGGGTGTGGGTATCTCGTTCTCTGGCTTGAACTTGATTTCTGTCCCTCTTTGTGTTACGCTCCTCAATTTGGTCCACTATGAATCTCCTCTTTTCCTCCTTGTTGCTTTGGGTTCCTGGTCGCAACTTCTCCTCAGTATTACGTTTGATATCTCCTTTGGTATAAGGGGCTGCAAGTTTCAGGGTGGTTGATGTTGCAGCTATCCTGATGTTCCTTTTGAGGTCATTCTCTGAGTTCCCCAGTTCCAGAGGATATTGATTTGAAAGTTTTCTGCCGTGTGCCTTAGCTACTTTTTCCCGTCTTTCTGCCAGAGTAAGGAAAGGGCTCAGGTTTTGGGCATCTTCGTTTGCTTTGATTCTGCAGTCCTTTCTCAGGACGTTCGTTTCTTGTCTCTCTAGTAGAGGTTCTGGTTCCGAGTTTACAACCGAGTATACCGACAGGTCTAATAAATCGATACTTTCTACAGACTCATCTGTGATCTGATAGTTCTTTGTTGGGCTGTCGGTCGAGCACGTTTCTTCTGTATTTGGTGGTTCCGTGACCTGGAAAACCACCACTCTGTTTTTTTGCTCTTTATTTTCCATAACTTTTGTTTTCTGAATATCTCTTTGGTTCTTTTCTGATGCTACCTTGAAGGGTTGGAGGTCTTCAGTTGTTACATTTTCCACTCGCTTGTTCGGCAGACTTTTTCCCTTTGAGAAAAGCGGGTATAGTTTCGTGGTCTTCCCTCGATTATCGAGTTCTTTTTGATCCCTGAGTCCGGGATTATTTAGTCTGTGGGGTTTGCTTTGTGGCTCTGTTTCCGGTCTCTCCTCAATCTCCTCTATTATGAGTGAATCGACTTCTGCAAACGTAGTTACACAACCATTTGGTTGATGCTTTTTGGATAAAAGCGGGGCAGCGTGCCTCTGTTCTTTAGGTGCTTTTACAGGCTGCAATATTTCCAGGGTTTTCTTGACTTCCTCTAAGGGTTTTGGTTTTGCTACTTTGTTCTGTTGTTCCTTCGGTAACTGCCCATCATCTGTCATGATTATAACTGAGGCTGCATTTGTAGGTGTCTTTGTTTGTCCAGCCAGCGTGTTTTGCCCTAGTATCGTCTCGTTCTCCACTATCAAGGCCGGATTATCCGTGTTTCTTGTGGCATCACTTTGTGATTTATTAACTGACGTGGTTCTCCCATTTCTCGTTTCTAATGCTGTAATGTATCCTTCGATAAATGTCATTTTTGTGTAAAGCATTGCTACAAGAGTTGTCTGATCCTTTAATGCCTCATGAATGGATTCATACAGTTTGCAGTATGGTGTCAAGGCGATAGTTATTGCCGACATTACTGTCAGAATGTCAACTTGTTTTGTGGACGCTTCTTTCTCGTTGTTCGAGTCCAGGGTTGAAGATCTCCTCTCCCTCGATGGAGTTTCTGGTTGGGTAATATACACGGTATTCGACCCCTGTTCTGTGTTTTTTTTGTGTTTCTCAGCGTCATTGATCACGTTCCATGGAACTCCCGATGGTTGCTTCCTTTGATCCACGCCAGTCCTTGGGGTTTCCTTCAAGCTGGGCCTCGAATTTATTTCTCTTAATGGGAGGTCTTTGTCAAATGTCGTTGTGTGGAGAGCTTCTTGTCTAGGAGTTGATTCAAGGCTCTTGCCTATATTTGCCATAATGTTTTCTCTTTGGGTCAGAAAACTTCCGTTTGTCGTGTGGTTTTTGTTTGACCCCGGACCATCTGTCCGGTGCCTCGTCAGGTCTTCGTCTGGTTCATTAATTGTGACCCATTTAGATTTTTGGTTCCCTTCCAGTTGTAGTTCGGGGTCTTTGAAATATCTAATTCCTGTTTTTAAGAATGGACTGGAAGGGTATGTTTTTGTACCTGGCCGTACACACTCCCCCCTTAGTGGGGATTCGTTTATAGACATACTATTCCCAGCCAGTAAGTCCGCATCAGACATTTCATCCAGCATCGTTAGGTCTTTCAGCGTCGTTAGGTCTTTCCTTAACGTGTTTTGGGAGAGTCTTGTCGCTAGGTTTAAAGCTGTAGTCTTTGCTCTCCCTCTCGGGATGGTTTTGCGAGTTGCTCTCCTGTTGCTTAACTTTGAGGATTCAAAGAAGGACGTTATGTACGTCACTTTAGCTGTTCTTCTTGTACTGCCTTTTCTTGCAGAGTTTTCCTTAAAGTGTTTTCCTTTAGGGTTTGGTGTCGTTGGTTTATCCTCTAGTAGTGGGGAGTTTTTGCTTTGTTCTGTTTGTTCAAGTTCGTCTCCATTACGGTCTCCCAAACCATCTTCTTTGTCTGTGCTTGTATCCTTTCCATCAATAAGCTTTAGTGCATGCACGGCCCCTGGCGCCGTTTGGTTTTCTGTTCCAAGTTCTTCCCTTGGACTTATTAGGTCTGGTCCTGGCGTTTGATGATGGATCTGAATAGTAGTGTTTGACACGTTGTTTGGGTTCACTATTGCTGTGTCAACACCTGCTATTCTCTTAGGAGTTGCCGCGCCCAGGGTCTGCACCGCCCCCTCCGCGGGCCGGCCCGGCAAGAGCGACTCCTGGGCCACGCCCCCCCCCCCGACTCCCGGCGACGACGGGCCCTGGATCTCTGCTCCCCCCGCCTCGCCAAGTGGCTCCGCCGCTCCCACTGTTTGGACTGGGCTCCTCTCTCCCTCCGAGCCCCCTCCCGACGATGTCCGCTGCTCCCGCGCCGGCTCCAGGAAAAGGGGTGGAGACGGTTGTTCGTCTACGCCGGGGAGCACCGAATGACTTCCTCCCGCCCCGGCTGGGAGGTTGTCGATCTCCCCCGCTCCCGCACCCCCGGCCCCTTCTTCAGACTCACCACCAAGTGTGGGAGACTCCACGGTTCGGCGGGAGGATTGAATAGGTATTTGTGAGTGTTTTGAGGTAATGTTTATGTTTTTGCCGCCCATGAGGAAAGGGGAGGGGGCAGGAGAGGAGGAAAGAACGTGCTCCTGAGCGTATTCCACGTTCTCCTTTTCTTCCTCATTTGCTGTTATGAAATTTTGAAATGTTTTAGTTGTTTCAAATGTTTCTACAAGTGGTGGAGGGGCGTGAGAGGTTATGTTGTGAAACGGTGATTTAGGAAAAGGAAAGATGGTCTGTTGCATACCTGGCTCCACCTGTATGTTTGTAGATGGGTCTGACGGCGAGACTAGTCGTCGTTGGCGCAGTCTGAGTAACTGCTTCAGCGGGCTTCTCTTGTCCAAACCGGAGTCCTCACGACCAGGTCGTTTGCTCCGCGTACTTCGTCCAGTATCCTCCATTTGGGTACAGGCAACCGGGCAGGCCCCCCCGTGCAGCCCCGGACTGCACCAGACTGCTTCCACCTCAGCTTCCAACTCCGCGACCGCTCCGCGGTGTTTGGTGGTTTTTCAAGGGTGAACTCCTCCTTCGATAGCAATGGACAACAGACTGCTTAGCACAGGGGGGACTGCACCAGACTGCTTCCACCTCAGCTTCCAACTCCGCGACCGCTCCGCGGTGTTTGGTGGTTTTTCAAGGGTGAACTCCTCCTTCGATAGCAATGGACAACAGACTGCTTAGCACAGGGGGGACTGCACCAGACTGCTTCCACCTCAGCTTCCAACTCCGCGACCGCTCCGCGGTGTTTGGTGGTTTTTCAAGGGTGAACTCCTCCTTCGATAGCAATGGACAACAGACTGCTTAGCACAGGGGGGACTGCACCAGACTGCATTATTTCTTCACCAAGTAAAGTGTAAATATCAGCCATATTGATATTGAAAATGAGTTGCAGTGAATCTTCCCCAATGTTGCTGCATGCAAGAAAAGGGATGGGCTCCATGCACTCACCAAGGTTTCTGGTTGCAAACATCTACAAAGTTGACTACCATCTGTGTATTTGCTCGGCAAGCACCACCTTTTGCACATGTGTAAATTTCCCCCATTATATCGATTAGTGTTAAATTTAGAGGTCATTCCTGCTCTACATCATCATCCATTTACATTTATTTCATACTACTTTTCAGAGAGCTGCGGAAGGGCAAGGATAGGGAGACATAAATATGTTGATAGAGTAAGTCTTGCCAGTCATGGTATAAGTCAGTGAAGCCATGGGGTAGTATTGCTGGTGTGATTTTTGTACTGCAGCTGTGATTTTTAACACTAGCAATAACTATTAAGGGCACACTATCCCCTCGTGATACTTTTAGGATTGTGCTATTTCTGCATATGTTACTTTTGGTTTTGCAGGTTGCAGCATTGCTGCGAGGCTTAAAGTTTAAATATTCTAACCTGTCAAACAATGTGGCACAACTGGTGGAGGGCCTGCTTTCAACTTTGCATAGCGATGTGTTAGTGATTGGAATTAAATGTAACACTGATTATCTGCTGGCTTCCTTCTTAGACCCACCCATTGACCTTCACAACCAGACTGTCTTTAGGCAATGATAAATGGATGAGCAGGCCAGGGATATCTGCTTGCACCTTTCCATCAATTTTCCTCCTGCACAGTGTGGTGCACAAACTACTTCAAGAGAAGGAAAACATGGATTCTTGCAGCACCCATATTGCCATGTGTGTGGTACCAACACTTACTACAAATGGCGCTAGAGCCACCAGTCTAACTATACAGCACGTACATTTTGCTTACACCGCACAATCTCCAGATCACTCATCCAAGACTAAAAGCATAGATCGCAGCAGCTTTGCTACTGAAGTAACACAATTTGGCCACTTGAACCTTCCACCACATTGTATGAAAATACTTTGTCAGGAAACAAAACCCATTGTTAGTGTGTTACTTTAACAAATGATAATGGTTTGCCATGTGGTGCCAGTACAAACCGATCAATCTATTCACTGTTGTTCAGCAGAGATTGTCACCTATTTGTTGTGCTTACTTGATGCTGGGCTAGAGTTTAATTTCCTCAAAGTACTGTCTTGCAGCACTTGCTGCATACACCACGTTCCAATGCAAGGTACGTTTTCACTGTTTAAAGCTTTCATGGAAGTGGTTAAATGCATTTCTGGAGCTTGTGAATTTGCTTGGACTCACATGCTATGCCTAGTCTGCCATCTGTGGTTGGCTCAGATTGTTCCATCGTTTTCAAATTCGAAAAACTGTGTCGACAGACAGGGGTGTTCCTGCAACACTATTCCTAGCCTACATGTACAGGGACCCACAATCCTTCCCACGTCGACATCCTCGGATTGTTTTTTTTCTGCCATCTGTTGGCAGCAACTTTGAGCCGAAGATATGTTTTTGATGCCATTTTAGATGCAAGTTTGGAAGATTTGAGATTGAACGAGAGCAGCGGCTACAGCGTCAAGGTGTACACTAGTGAGAATGTGGGGAGACTTTATACCAATGGCACATATTATAGACATTACCCATTAAAGAATGCAGATCACTGTCGTATGCCGTGTTAAGACCTGCATTCCCTTATCGAGAACATACCATTTCATTTTTGCCCACGTTGCATTTCTAAATTCCCCTGCCGGAATACACACAAGGTTTGTAATAATTGCTTACCCTGGGACCATGCCCAGGACCGCTGCTGTGTGTGCCAGAATTTAAGTCAACCTGGGTTCTGCATACCTACAGATAGCATGGATCAGCAAGCTTTACAAGGAGGTAGTGGGTTTGAGGAGGCGTGGGGGGTGGATCGAGAATGTGCAAGGGAGAAAAATGAGACAATGGGTAAATAGAAAAGTAGTGATAAAACAACAAAATGGCTAACAATAGTTTTTAGACTACATTTGGAAGCTGTTTCCATTTATGTGAAAATCAATATAGAATATTTTACGTTTACATGAAACCATAGAATCTCCTCAGAATTTGAACATCACTAACTTACACCTATAGCCATTAGAGTAGCTGTGCTGAAAATGTGAGTGGGGGACGTGACATCTGAAGGAAAGGAGCCCAGTGGAGGAATGGAGTGTGGCTGTAAGGGATAGCCCTTAACCACTAGACCGCAAGAGTGCTTGTTGACGCTGTTATGACTTTCATAAGACTGGCGTAAAGACACTCCAGTCTTATGAAAGTTATAACAATGCAGTTCCTTTAGAGTTAAATTCTGAAGACACAGCAGACATGCCCTGTTTAGCCGAATGTAGGTAGAAATTCAGCTAAACACAACAAATAAGTCCTGTATAGCTGAATTTATACTTGGATTCAGCTAAACAGGACATGTTTGCAGATAGTAGGTGGAAGGTATATTCAGCTGCTTAGTCTCTGCATGTAACTCAAATCGCAGGTTACAAGCATAGGTTATGTACGAAAAGCAATTTAAAATGCACTTTCTAACAAAATGAACCCAAAAGTGGAATAAAAGCTGGTGCATACTTATTTTGTCCAGTGCGGATAATGAGGAACCCTGACTATCTGGGGGGAAAAACACTGTCTCTGGAGAACAGTAAAGCGCAACAAAACATGAATTTGCTATGCCTTAAACTCCTACTTACAAAGAAGAAACCAGGTAGAAGAGCCAGACAGTGTGTAGCCAGTTAATACTTTAATCATTACCTGAACAGGATTCATTTTCATCAGCATAACATTGCTTAATGTTGTGATTCCAAGTGAGATGCTGTGCTGACGTCTTATCAGAAGTAGTGCCTGATATGCTCCCTCCAGCCCAGCACTTGGCAGAGAACTGCACCCCCACCCCTCCCACCTCCACAGAGGAGATGGCCAGTTGAAAATGTCATGACAGACAGTTACACAGTTAGAGATGACTAAACTGACTGCATCAAAACACCAGTCTAGTCGCATAATAACACGCATCATGCTTGCTTTATCATAGATGCCACAGTAGGAATGGCTAGAGACTGCTGCATCAAAATGCCAATCTAGCCATCTAATAACAATTATAATGCTTGCTTTATCATAGATGCCCATAAAAAGTCATGCCTGCAGCCTCTTGGATACACACACAACCACTATTCATAGTCATTCACATCCTATTATGATCTTCTGACATTTTCACACACACACAACATAACATTCACACACTGCGTTCTCCACGCACTGGCTGCGCACCCAAAATCAAAACAATTCAATCTCATTAATTCACACTTGCATAACTCACGTATGTGTTGTACACTTACACCCATACACAACATTCAACTGCACTGTGCACACACACATATTACAAATACACACACAGATTTTCACAAATTGAAATTAAAAAAACGTGCCTGTTTTTCCAGTGCCTGCGCCTTGATGCTCCATCGTTCTTGGCCTTGTTTCCCCAGTTTAGCCACACACACACAATGCGACAGAAACAAGGAAGCTCTACAGGAGAGCTCCCTGGTTCCTGTCGCACATGAGCGGCTGCATAACCGGAGAGTGACATGCTCCGCGAACGCTTGGCAGTCGCCAGTTAGCTGCATCGGGGCCCAGGCCAGCAACATGGCGTCTGACTTTAGTCAGGCCAGCCATGTTGATACGTGAGACCTGAACATGCCTGCGCAGCACTGCGGGCTGGGACTGGGAGACAGGGCACTGGTCCGGGCGGCGGGTGGGGGGGACCCGTCCCTGCCTCATATGAGTGATAAATTGGTGTGCCACCAAAGTTGGGAGTAGGCAAACACTCTTGTCCCCCCAGAAATGCCAGTAACTACAACTCAGCCCTTTGCCTACACACTCCTACGCTAAAAGCACGAGCCCTCCCCCTTCTGGACACACAGCCCTGGATGCCTCCTACATTTCACACCTAGAAAGCTTACAAGCTAGCAGATATCAGGGTACTTCCCATCTGCAACCTCAACACAAAGCATAGCAATGTTGCGTTCCTTGTCCTTTCAACTAACCATATGCACCCACTCTTTTTCAGTTCTGCCAAAGCTCATTGAGACCATGCAAGTAACAGCAGTATGTGTGGTACAAATCCTGGTGGTCGGTCAAAAGGCCGAAAAATATAAATCTCGAATAACAAAAATCTCGAAAAAAAAGGCCGAAAAAAAAAATATCGAATTATTTTTTTTTTTATATATGTATTTTTTGGGTCAGGTAAGTAAAAAAAAAAGGGTTAACATAAAAAAATAGAAAAAAGGGGGTTTGGGGGAGAAACCCCCCATTTCGAAAAAAAAGTCAAAAAAAATTCAATATTTTTTTTTTCGTTTTTTTTTCGAGATTTTTTTTTTCGAGATTTATAAGTTCGGTATTATGACTATAAACCACAAATCCTAATCACATAACCAAGAACAACAGCATATTACAAATGTTGACGAAGTTGATGAGTACCGGCCAAAACATTGCAACTATACGGTTGGACATTCTAATTATAAACAACTTAATAGTCATCACCAAGAGTAGAATAGACTCGGGTGGTGATCCTCAACGACTCCTCGCCTCCCCCTGTAACCCAAACTGGAATAAACTAGCTGGCATTTCTTCTGGGGTTCTAGATTTGGCTTGTTTATATCGATGAAGTGAGCATAGCTGTTGAACGAGTGGTGTTCATAAATGCCTTCTTTATTATTTTAAAACTATGCAAGTAGCTTGCTGTACCTTTCTTAGCATGTTACCTTTGCTATTTCTTCCAGAGGATGTCCCTCAGGAGACCTTGATGCATTTTGCTGTAAGGCTTGGCCTTGTCCGACTGGCGTGGTTTCTGTTGCAGCAGCCAGGTGGAAGAGACTCTTTGAGTGTACAGAACAACGAGGGAACTACCCCTATAAGCCTGGCCCAGGAGAGGGGATTTCAGAGGCTACATCAGCTTTTGACAGAGTAAGAACATAATTTGATCCTCTTTTTGTGGTGTGCCAATGAATCAATCATTAAACTGTGTAGGGTTATTTTTACGACTTTGCTATCTCGGTAAATTCACTGTTAGTTGGTGGAGGGGGCAAACCTGTAGAATGCATGAATCCTGTTTCTTCCAGAGATGGAGTGCTGGTAATAAGTCTTCTCTGGCATTAGAAAATGCGAATCTATAATGGCATTCTATGAGAACTTCCTCTGAGATCCTTGCATTCTCTTTTGTGAAAGCACTATTTTTAAAAATTGAAATAGCAGTATTTGTACCATATTTGAGAATGTTTCTTAAAAAAGGAGCGCATTATGCTGAGGTTTGTCAAATAATAAGAATAATATCACATATTTATATAGCACTTGATGCCAGGTTCTACCTTCTTTTAAGGTAGATATTGCCTAATTTTAATAGTACTTCTTTTTTCAATCTCATTATGGTGAAGTTGGAGTCGTGATGTGTTTAACACCTGCAAAGCCTTCATGGTGCCTGGTTTGAATGGTTTCTTTATCATCCTCATTTATAACTGTTTAGTGAACTAAGTTATATGTGCTAACCGACGACGGAATACATTTTTTGTTGCCCTGTGGTAAAAAGTTTGAGTATCTTGCAATGGTGAGCCTCTGGGTGAAATATTTATTCGTTTTTGCAAGACACAACAACAATGTAATTTTGCGTTCAGTCGTGTGATGTTCTATTTCATGTGGCGGGGTATTGCTCGCGTAGCAAACTGTTCGCCGTAAAAATAACACATACCCATCTTTTTAACGTATGAGGTCTCTAGTTTTGTCACCAATCGAGAGACGCAAAAACCACTTGGGCATGAGAAAAAGTGCTGCTCAATGTCCACATGTTTGCAACTTGGTCTGTAGTAGTTGGTTTTTGTGGTTGGCGAATGCTGGAGAGGAGAGAGCGAGTGAAGAAGAAAAGAGCATTTCTTCTCTTTTAAATGACACTACCAGTTTGGTGTGGCGGTTTCCTGGAGTCAAAACAGAGTGCACCCCGGTGCAGGCTCGGATTGTTGGAAGTCTTGTGCACAGGGGTGTTGCTAGGTCTGGAAAAGACCCGGGCTACGCTGATGTCATAACTGTCGGGACTGGGGGCTAGCTAGCCTTTTGGTTGTAGCTCCAGAGATTCTATCCAGGGCTACAACCAAAAGATCAGGGGCTATAGCCCCCTTACTCTCCCCCCCCCCCCCAGCAACGCCTCTGCTTGTGCAGAGGCATTACAGGAGCAATTTAGGAAATCACGGAGGTAGTTCTTCTTTAAAGGTTAAAAGAAACGTATGGTGCCTGAAAAGAAGCAGTAACAATAGAAAACGGGACAAGAGAATAGAGGAAGCAGTGTGTTCACCAGTGTTGAGTGCACACGGAGAACGAGCAAAAATGGTGATGCAGAGTGAAGGAACTCAATAGTCATATCAACACTAAAAAGTAATAGCCATGCCCTTTCTAAGACCCTGGTTGTGCAGCAGTTTCTCAGGCTGCTCATTTCACTGGCATCCTTTCCTGCAGAGGCGATCAATGTCCCGTGATGAAACTCCTTTAGATCAGTGGTGGTGTTCATCTGGTGTCTGCCTCTTTGCTGGGATGATCCCATTAATGTCAATGTTTCTGGGTTGGAACGAGTCTAAGGCGGCATGTGTCATTAAGTCAAGGAGGGATCTGTTTTGCTGCCTCGTGCAGGCTATACCCTTTTTATGTATATCTGGTACTCCACCGTAGTGTGTGTATGTATATGTGTGTGTATATATATATATATATACATATATATATATATATACACACATATATATTTCTGAGGCTTGTGGAATCTGCTTAGATCACATGCTGTGCATAGGCCGACATCTAGTGGAAGCTGCGGAGTATTACAGTTTGTTTTTCGAAACTCGAAAATGGGCGTCGACACAGGGCGTGCCAGTAATACTATCCCTAGTGTGACGTCCACTGTACCCAAGATCCCTCGCGCGTCTAGGATCCTCAGATTGTTTTTTTCCGCCATAGTGGTCGGAAGCATTTTGCGGAGTCCCCTCGCCTTAGCCATACTTTTGCTAAAAATTTAAAATAATAATCTATTGACATCCTTCCCCACCCCAACGTCGAACTTCGACACTCGACGCCGGCTGGAGAAGAAATCGACCGTCGGCTGCTGCACGACGGATTTGGGCCTCGGAAGGCAGCTGGCCTCGGCCCGGGCTTGGAAGGCCTCTGGCCTCGGCCCTGCAAGTAGGGAGTGTGGGGGGTGGTACATACTCTACACTCTTGGTATATAGGTACACCTTATACATTTCCTACACTTAACAGCCCGCTGCCTCAAGGTGTGTATGGAGGGTACCCCTTTTCAATTCTGCCCCAAGTGCAATCGCAAATACCCTTGGGTCGACAGGCACGCCACATGCAATCTCTGCTTGCCGAGGGACCACCCCGCAGCAAACTGCAGAGCGTGTAATAGGTTTAAACCTAAGACACTTAAGGACCGTTCGACAAAGCGTTGGGCCCACCACGCCAATCAGGCGGCCATGGCAGCGGAGGGCGCCTTCAGCGACGCCGTACTTTCGGACGGCGAGGGCATTACGGCGTCGAAAGACAGCCGAGCGCAGGTCCCAGACCTCAGAAGGTCGTCCGGTAGGGCGGCTATGGGGAAGACCCCCGGCGACACAAGCGCTTCACATACTACACACACTAAACACACTTAGTCCAACCGAGACTCGACGTCGAGTTCTCGGAAAGAGGCACAAACAGAATGGTCCGATTCGGTGTCCTCTGGGCGCTCTCGATCAAGATCGCCGCATGACTCCAGGCAATCATCCACTCTTGCCAAGAGTGCCTCGCTCCCTAGGCTAACAGAAGTTCGTTCGTCGGAAGACGAGGACGACTTCCACCCCCAGGCCGCGCTCCAGGAGTCGGAGCCCGCAGTTAAAACCAGCGAGGCCCCACGCTCGAAGGACAGGGACACCACCCCCGATCCTCGACGCCAGGCGTCGAAAACCTCCGGAGCCACTAAAGGACAGGGAAAACATTTTTCCACTCACGGGGAGGGGGGAAAACAGCAAAAGAAACAACCTTTGCACTCTTCCCCACCTGTGAAACACACCACTCCCCCTAAACAGACAGACAAGACCAGGTCTGCTGATATGTCTAAAACCAGCAAAGCTACTCAAGATAAATCCCATAGGCTTGCTGAGAGAGTCATCCCCAGTTCCAAAAAATGGTCCAGTGAAGACATAGATAGGGTCATGTCAAGAATGTTGTCTTTGACAGATTTTTATGATAAAAATCCAGAACATTTCCTCTCGTATGATCCACAAGGGGCGACTCCCTCAGGCTCTAATGATCCTATCCCCCCCGAGTAAGAAGCCCCGGTTTGAAACTTCCTTTTGTGAGGACCAAGAATTTGGTATGATAGAAGAGCAAACCGGGACGGGCTACTATGGGGATGATGAGGACCAGGAAGAGGAAGAGGAGGACCCGGAAACATACAGAGTAGATTCCCCGGTAGAGAACGAAGCCCCGGTTACCGACTCCCCGGTTGATAACCAACCCCTCCTAATCGAGGTACTCGCACGCGCAGCAGAACATTTCCACATTGACACCCACGGTGTCCAGGAGGAAAGGGACTTCGCAGAAGAGTTAGTTGGAGAAAGGAGGCCTGTTGCCCAGACCATCCCTATCCTTAAGTCCATTCGGCGGAGAATAGATCCGTCCCTGGGGAACCCGAACCTCACCAGAGCAGTCAATCCCAGGGTTGAAAAACTTTTCAGGGCGGCCCAGTCTGACCCTCTCTATTTAAGAGGACATCTGAAGCCATACTCCCTAGTTGTCACCAACACTCGTAAGACGGCTGGAACACCCTTGTCATCGTCCGAAGCTCCTCCCGACAAGGAGAGCAAAAGACTATACGGTTTCGGCAGGAAAGTAGCCTCAACGTCTGCCTATCAAGCAAGGATTGCCAACTCCACCATTCTGTTGGCCAGCTACAACTGCGATCAGTGCTAAGAAGTCGCGGCACTCATAGCCTCTGCTCCTGAACCTTTAAAGGGCCAGTTAGCTCGGATTTCCGCAGAGGGTAGAGCAGTGTCTGGTTGCATTTTGAAAGCAACCTTCGACGCCACGGACAACGCAGGCAGATTGATAGCGGAAGGCACTGTTATCAAAAGACATGCGTGGTTACGGCAGTCTGGTTTTAAGGCAGAAACCCAGGCATCATTGTTGGACAAACCGATGGAAACTGATCTGTTGTTTGGTAAGGCGGTCGAAGACGCACTGAAGAATGCCAAGGACGAAACACTCAAGTCCCTTGGCCAGTTAACCAATAAACCCCCTAACCAGAGAGGGAATAGTAATTTTCGTCGCCCACGCGGCCAAAATTCCCAGAGAGGATCTACCTATTCCCAGGGGCAGGGTACACAGTGGAACAACAACCAACAGTCTACCCAGGGTTACGGCAGGGGTAATAGGAGAGGTCGTGGTAAAGGCAGAGGCAGCCCCAACAAGGGAGGCGGCACGCCTCCACTAAAGCAGTGACGCTCAGTTCAGGGTCCCTTCTCACGCAACCCCAGTAGGGGGACGCATTTCCAACTTCACCCAGGCTTGGGAAGGGATCACATCAGACAGATGGGTGCTGTCAACAGTATCCACAGGATATTGTATAGAACTACTGCAGCGTCCCCGGAACCATCCTCCATGACAAAGAGTACACTCTTTAGAACATCAGAAGATTCTCCTCGAGGAGATCGCCATTCTGCTAGAAAAGGACGCGATAGAACTCGTCCCGGGACACCAGGTAAACAAGGATATTTATTCAACTTACTTCCTTGTGCCAAAGAAAGATTTGACAATGCGCCCAGTATTGGACTTACGGCCTGCCAACAAGTATGTCAAGCCCCAAAAATGTCGTATGACCACGCTACAAGAGGTAATCCCCCTCCTAAAAATGGGGGATTACATGGCAACCTTGGATATGAAAGATGCTTGGTTGGCGAAACAGTGGTCTCAGGCAAGTGGTCAGTGGGACGATCTAGTGGTCGTTTCACCAACACTGGTACAAAGCCTTCACTGGTGGACAAGAGAGAATCTCGCACAGGGGAAACCCTTTTACGATCCCGAGGTACAGGCAATAGTCACTACAGATGCATGCCTTACGGGGTGGGGAGCTCACCATCTCCACCATACAGCTCAGGGTCTCTGGTCTCACGCAGTGGCCAAGAACCACATCAACCTGCTAGCGCTTCTGGCAGTATTCAGAGCGCTTCAGGCGTTAGAGCCCCACCTACTAAACCTGTCAGTGCAAATCCGGACGGACAGCACAACAGTCATGTTCTACCTGAACAAGAAAGGAGGGACTTGCTCGCCAAATCTGTCCACGCTTGCCCAGAAAATCTGGATATGGGCACTCAGACGGAACATCTTCCTGTCATCACAACATGTTCCAGGGGAGCTCAATTCCCTAGCGGATGCTCTGAGCAGAGACTCCCTCCCAGAGGAACACAAATGGGTTCTACACAGAGAGGTCGTAGAAGATATCTTCTCTCAGTGGGGTTTCCCCACTATAGACCTATTCGCCACAAGCGAAAACAGACAATGCCCAGGATTTGCATCCAGGTTCCCCCAACCAGACTCCCAGGGGATCGCCCTGTGGATGAACTGGTCAGGGATGTTTGTGTACGCTTTTCCACCAACTCCTCTCATCAGGAAAGTGGTGAACAAGATGAACAGAGAGTCGATGACGCTCGTCCTAGTTGCTCCCATGTGGGCAAGACAACCGTGGTTCCCACACCTACGCAGGATGGCGGTGTGCGAGCCCATCAAACTTCCAGCCTGGTACAACCTATTGTCCCAGCACCAAGGTCACAGTGCACCAGCAACCCAACTCAATGAACCTGGCAGCATGGCTCCTGAGGTCATAGAGTTTGGACATCTCAATTTGCCACAGAGGTGTATGGACATCCTAAAGGAATCTAGGAAACCAAACACAAGGCACTGTTACTTTGACAAGTGGAAGAGGTTCGTTATCTGGTGCCAGAGTAGATCGATCAACCCCGTTGATTGCACTCCTTCTACTATTGTTACATACATGCTCCACCTGCTGGATGCAGGATTGGTTTTTAACTCACTGAAAGTACACCTGGCAGCCCTGTCGGCTTACACCACTTCCCATAGCAAGGTTTCGTGGTGGAAAGTACCAGTAGTTAAAGCCTTCATGGAAGGAGTAAAGATACTTCACCCTCCTATTTCAAACCCACCACCAGGGTGGGACCTTAATGTGGTGCTAGCCAAGCTCATGGGCCCCCCTTTCGAACCCATGCATAAAAGCAGTCTCAAACACCTGACTTATAAAACGGCCTTCTTAGTAGCTATTACTTCTATAAGAAGGGTCAGTGAAATTCAGGCTCTGTCAGTGCAGGATCCCTTCTTTACTGTCCATAAAGACAAACTGGTTTTACGCACACACCCTAGGTTCTCACCTAAATTTATATCTAAATTCCATGTAAACCAGTCCATCGAGCTTCCGGCTTTCTTCCAGGACCCGCAAAGCTCGGCTGAGGTGAAACTACACACCCTAGATGTGCGTAGGGCGGTCCTCTACTATGTAAATAAGACCAGTCCGCTAAGAAAAACAGATCAACTGTTTGTCTTCGTAGCTACAGGCAGAGAGGGGGATCGCGTCTCTAAAGGTGCCATCTCGAAGTGGATTATTAACTGTATCCAGCTGTGTTACTCACTCTCTGAAAGAACTCTGCCTTTCACGCCAAGAGCCCACTCTACTAGAGGCATTGGGGCCACTCTGGCTTTCATTGCAAATGTACCCCTTGACACCATTTGCAAAGCAGCTACTTGGAGCTCTATTCACACTTTTACTCAGCATTACTGCATTGACACCCATTCCAAGGCAGATACACAAGTGGGACAAGCGGTTCTAAGACAAAGGAAAATACTTACACTCTATAGATCTGTGACTCTACAACATAAGAACTCTTTATACGAGGATATAAGAGATCTGTTGAACTCAGAACATTGTGAATACTTAATGACCTTGAAACAGGATGTACAAAATATTTTGACAGTGTGCGATGAAACAGAGACAACATTGATCGACAATCCAGACCAGGTTAAACGCTCACTGATGACGATGGAATGGATCAAAGGCGTCCTTTTCTGAAATTAAGTTTTTTTAAATGTTGCTATTTGTGATAACTCAATAACCTATATTTTACCATGCATAAAATGATTTCCCTAATCCCAGATCGAGAGCTGAACTCTCACACGATTCGTATGTCATGTTGATTGGCTTAAAACCGAAGAATTCGGGCTAAGCCAATCTGCTGGGGTGGAAATCTTGTCATTAGAGGTCTTGAAATTATTAAATGAGTTGCACTTTATAAAACAAAATGTTTAGTTTATCAATAGATACAGCATTATCTTACAATGTATTTTGGAGTAATAGGATGAATTGTATTTGTTTTTCCTTTTCTTGTGTTTTATCTTTTTTCTATTTTTTTATTTCTTTTGTTATATTTGATTCAAAAGATGCTGTAATTGTGAAAAGTCAAATGTGTGACTGATGCACAATAAAAAGATAAAAATAAAAAGAAGATAAAGCAGTTTTAATGGAAAGGCAAAATTGATCTCACTTTAGAGTCTATAAAGCTAATTTTGAGCCATGTGCCCCTTTAGCCAATGGGCAATGTTCCATTTATCCCCACCTCTGGCTGCCATGTCCATGCTCTTTAACCCATGTTCACTGTTAAGTCCTCTCCAGAGTTGTCACTTTCTTCGAATTCCTTTTGTTCTTTTTTTTAAAAAAATGTTATTCTCTTTTTTAAAAATAATTTAGATTTTTAAAAAAATAATCTGTTCAACTACAGTGACAAGATTGATCTCATTTTACAACTGAAGAGAAGTACATTAACTCACTGTGTACTCCCTAAAAGTAGGGGCACACGTTTTCTGGTGTTCCCTCAGGTTTGAGTACATTGAAGTGTTTTTCCCCATCACCTCACAATAGCTGATTTCCCAAGCATAGGAAAAGCCTGTTTAAAGTGTGCACCACATGTAAGCCAAAAAACATCTTTGTGGAGGACAAGCATGAGGAGTGCTTTTACTGCCTCTACCATAGCCATAATATGGACACCTGCTCTCTCAGTCCATAAGAACAACATGAAATACAGACAAAACACTTATTGGATTGGATGGATGGCTGGGTGGATGGGGCTGGGGAACTGTTGCCTCACACTCTACTTCCGTGAAAGGCTGTGCCTCGCTTCCTAAAAGGTCACTGGAGACCACTTTCTATTCCAAAAGAGCATGATCCCACAAAGCCATCTAGGGCCAAAAGGGTGAGGAAGGAAGATTCCATCTGGACTCAGCAGGGTGTATATAAAACCCTACCTGAATACTAAGCCTGATCCCCCTTTGGGCCAAAAACCACACAAGCCATCAAAATAGTCTATGAAAGATCAGCCCACAAAGCCATTGACGCCAGTTCCTCCATCCACAAGGTAAATGGTTAGCCAGACAACGCACGCCAATGACAAGCAGGGCCTCTCAGATGTCTCCATCAATATTATATAAAAATAAGTAATCCATGACATCATTAAAGACAAGCTAGTTAACGACTTTGGTATCCAAACCTTAGGTGGTAAAACAAATGGTAGGTTTGTTTTTGCAACCGCAAAAACCTATGCCCAAGATCTAAAGATGCTTCAACTCAATTATCAAAGTACACTGAGACAAAGCATTTTCACACTGATACCATATGTCCCTCCTGTAATATTGGTTCCCTCAGAAATCCTTCTAGAGAGCATCCAACAGCATGAGATAGACTTGGACTTTGGGGGTCTGGAGAGTGACATCTCCGAAGCAGAGTTAGAGATCAAAGAGCCTACGTCACTGTCTATACAACTCTACCTACCAAGAGCACTGCTAAAAGCACCATCACAGCGGATAGGTCCATTTATGCAGCCAATACCAGCTCTGCAGCCTGAAACAAATGTATCTACCAACATTTTAACCTCCTTGAAGATCTTAGTAACCAAAATGCAGACAAGGGTGCCCAGCATCCCTCATAAGACTGAGACTACCCCAGAAATGCTCTGAATGAAGAAGGGCTCGGACAACAACCTGTCGGCATACTCTCAGACACAGATTCCCAGAATGGGATGCTTCACAATATGGCCTCAGTCTTTGTCTACAGATGAATTTGATGAACTTGTCCCATGTGATTGGGTACCAGTGGACTACCCTCACATGGATTACCACCGTGGACGAGATCAGGGCATTTCATAACATCATGGCTAAGGCCCCAAAAATGTTTGACCTACTCCCTACAGAACAAACAAAATAGGGTTTCTTGTACCAGCGATAGGAGAAATAAAAAAAGACTGTAATGTCAGTAGCCATTCTAGAAGACATCTGGGAGGAACGGCCTTGTGGCCACCAGGAGTCCTGTCATCACTACCAAAAGGAATCACCAAGGCAAGAAGGGCATGCTGATAATGTCACGGTGTGTTTAAGGACATAACCAAGCCTGGATTCAGTGGTCTTGGCAGCAGCTGAAAAAGCCTGCCAAGCGTCCACCCCTGGGCTGTCTGTCTAGACAGGGGAGGACAGACAACTCAATACCTTTTGGGTAAACTGGTCATATTCACAGCTGCAACGACTATAAAGGCCACACACTGGCCCTCCTGGCTCTACATGACAGGGAACTGTGGTATACAACTGGCCCAATTCCTGACCTACTATAAAAAAATCATTGCCACTGTTCAAAGAAGGGAAAGCAGAGTTTTACCATGCTATATCTATTGCCTTGAACATAGCTGACACCGGTTATCAGCCAATGGGGAATGGGGGTTGTTCTTCACAGAGATTGCTGGTTGAAAGCTACAGATTTCAGGCCCTAGGTTCAATCTAAGGCGGCCGATATGCCTTTTCACAGAGAATGCCTTTTCTGGGAAAATGGCATGTTACACTTTGCATGCATTAAAAATCGACTCGGATACAGCCAGGTCGCAGCATACTCAACAGCAAAGGTGCCAGTAGCATTCCTTGTAATCTAGAGATTGCTTTTCAAGGTCAGGCAGAGATTCCCATTCAATGTACTGCGCCCAATCTTATAGAGTATGGTACAATTTAAGATCTCAGCCTTACCTCTTACCATGAGACAGCAGGCTAAGTGGCATATTGCAAGACAGATGCCAATCAGGCCAGAAAGCTTGACTGCGTAGGTTGTCCCCGCGCCCAGTGGGGGAGTGCCTGTCATTTTTCATGAATCAATTGGAGAAAATAACAATGGACCACTGGGTGCTTTCAGTAATGGTGCACAGACACACCTTCAAATTTTTGAGAAAGCCATGGATCATACCTTCCCCCTGCAGAGTAGAAAATGTGTAGGTGCTAAAAACAGAAGTACAGGAAATACTTCTAAAGGCTATGGAGCGTGTTCCTTGTTTTCAAAGAATATGGAGAGTCTCTTCCTGTTAATTCCAGATTTGCAAGAAGTCTGGGTTCCTGGTGACACAGCCTTGCCCTCTGGTTCCTGAGGTTCCGAATGTTCCAGATAGTTTTTTTTCAAAATATCTTGGGTCCAATTCACAGTGGAGATTTCCGCTCGTAAATGGAGTTGGTGGATGCCTATTTCCACATCTACATTCACGCAAGGCACTGCAAATACTTTGCTTTATTGTGGCTGGGCAACATTACTAATTCAAAGTGTACCATTTCATCATAAATGCATTCGCAAGGGTTTTTGCCAAGTGCCTGCTGTCAGCCATGGCAATTTTCAGGGGGGTAGGCCTTCACATCTACCGCTCCCTTGGCGATGGGTTGGATCGGGCACCAACACTGGAACAAGGCTGGCAGGACAAGAACAATACAGAGATGTGCTTAACATTGTTGGGCTTCTCAAATTACAAGAATTCATCCATGACTCCATCAATTATCATGGTTTGCTGGGGGTGGCTTTAGGCACCCCAACTTCACAGGCAAAACTTGCGGACGTCCAAATTCAAAACATTCGGACCAAGATCCGGTTGTTGATCCTTAAGACAATATCAATCCAGACAATCCAGTCCCTCTTGGGCATTCTGTCGTCATGCATACCCCTAGTACAAAACTGCAGACCTGCATGCCCTTGCTGCTGTAGCTCCTGGACTCTGGAACCAGGTCTCCAGCCACTGAGAACACAACATCCAGCTCACCGGCATATTTCACCAATGTGGCAGGCAATACAAATCGGAGAAGGGGGTGAACCTTTCACAGAACCCCGCCACGTACTGACTGTGGCAATGGATGCATCCATGCACAGTTGGGGTGGTGAAACTGAACACCTTCATGCATGAAGCTGCCACAAAGGCGAAAAAACTACAAATCATTGTTTCAGAGCTTAGAACAGTGTTTTGTCTGCTAAAGCCCTTCCTGCCCCAGCTCAGAGGGGGAACTGTGAAAGTGTTCGCCGACCACACTGGCAATGTTTTATATCATGATATAGGGTTAACAAGGACACAAGTCCTGTCCATCTAAGCAGTAAACTGGAAATGGGCACTGGTTATTGGGATTTTTCCTATCTCCTTGTCACCTACCAGGTGTCACAACTTGGTGGTTGACTCCCTAAAGAGGGAGATGTGCTCCTGCCACGAATAGTTCATCCAGGACCAGGTGGACTAAATTTTTCCAAAACTGGGGAAAGCGGGAAATAGACTTGTTTGTGACCAAAGAAAACATCAGGTATGATTTATCCATCAGCCGGCTCAGCAGGTAAGTCTGCGAGACACATTTCCGATACTGTGGGACAACAAATTCCTTTATGCATTCCTGCCACTTCCACTCATTCTGAGGGCTGGGGACACAGACAAATAGCCGTGCAAACTGATCCCGATTGCACCAGCTAGGGTGAGGCAGAATTGGTTATCGGGCATGACAGCTCTGTCCGCTGTAGAACCAATCGTACTGTCACCTGTTTAGGACCTGTTGTGCTGGGAAGGGTGCAAAGTTCATAATCACGGCCCAGTGCCCTCCATCTCAGGTCCTGGCTCCTGAATCTTTGAAATGTGGCTAAATAAACTTCTCTCAGGGCTGCAGAGAGGTTTTATCGAGTGGTAGGCCCACCATCAAGTGCTACAGTAAGAAATTGAATTGATTCAGTATCTGGTGTGGCAGCAACAGCATTGATCCTTTATGGTTCCAACCATAGCAGATATTCACTTAGTTGTTGCTCCTAGTAAAAGGTGGTCTATCTGTTCTCCTGTATCTCTGTTGAATTTGCTGCAATTTCATTTTACACTTGGAAGCCAAGCACATACCCTCACAGTGGTCCTGCAGGCTCATAAGCACTCAGGAAGACAGTTTTCAGGATTTAGTCCATCTTGGCAAATAAAGCCTGCAATGTCCAAGTGAATGGTTCCTTCATTTGAACCATCCACAATGCTCTAGTGAAATTTGTTTCCTGGAAGGCGCTATTTCTGTATGCAATCTCTTCGGCCAGGATTGTGAGGGAAATTCAACCATTGTCTTCAGAACCATCATATCTAAACTTTCAGGAGGACAGATTAGTTTTACGGACCAACCAGAGGTTCATGGTAAAAGTATCAACCTAATTTCACGTAAACTAACCTCTGGTATTACAAGTTTTCTTCAATGCTCCGACCACGTCCACAGAAATGTTATTGAATTCGTTGGATGTAAAGACGCCTCTCAAGTACTACATCGATCTCACTAAGGGCTCCCGCAAATCCACAACTTTTAATTGGTTTTTGGGCCTAATGGAGTGCCCAAAAAGCAATTAAACGTTGTGGATTTGCAGGAGTAAAGGACTCGGAATCCTCCCATCTCTATGTGACTATCAACATACATTTCCTTTTGCTATTCAAGGGCGAGCATATTGCTTTCAACTGGCAACATGGAGTTCCCCGCATAACTCAATGAGATTTTACTGCATCAAAAATACTGTTGAGGAACACGGGATTTGAACTACAGTTGTGTAGCCAGTTCCCCTGAGGTGAGTTTGTTTCTCCTTCTGCCTGTCTGTTGCAGATGATTTACTTCTGTGTAACCTATTCAAAAGCATGTGAATCTATGAAAGATCCAATGCTGAAGAAGGAAAAAGTTACATACCTTTAATTGCTTTTCTCCAGCATTGATACCCTCCATAGATTCACATGCAGCCCGCTCACAAATCCCTCATGAGGCTCCATATGGCACTTTTCTGTGTTTCAGGAACTTGAAGATTGCTTCTAGGGGTGGAGCTAAAGGGAACAATGCCTATTGCTAGAGGGAAAATGGCCCAAAATGTGTTTAATAGAACACTTAAGTGAGTGAGGTTTACTTCTATTGACATTGATTAATCGCTGCACTGAGAAGTCCCAGCCTTTTGATGGGGAAATATTCACAGCATGTAAATCTATGAAAGATACCACTGTTGGAGAACGAGTTACGTGTAAGTAGCGTTTTTTCCTTATTGCATTTTAATATCAAAATGTTTTGTCTTGCCTGTGTGGCCTACTGTGTGCCTACAGGAACCAACGTGGCGGCCACTACAATACCTTGTGGGTCTTGCAGGTGCTCAGTATACTGCCTGGGCAGGTTGACAAGCCTACCTCCCGAGCACAAAACGATTTAGGTAACATTGTGCCGCTCTGTAGCACAATTGACTGTGCAGCAGCATTACAGTTTGCAAGAGCAAATAACATGACTGAAGGTAAGATGGTCTCTATTACTTGACCAGATGGTAAAAGAGTGCACATTGAAACATTTGCTAAAAGAAGCCCTCCTCTCATGAGATGTTGTCACTTTGCAGAAAAATATACCATAAAAGAAAAAAGAATACAGATCACCTATAGGACAAGAACAGATCCTTAATTTAGAGTATATTATCAGCCGGACTGGTCTGAGAGGATTTATACTTTTTAAAACCCACATAAGGGGTACAGATTAGGTAATAGGTACATTTTTTATAATTTAATAAGGGAAGTGCGCTATTTTGCCATACGCGGTGTGACTAATCTGGGCAATTCATCCCTTACAAGGGGGGAGCCACCCCATTTAAAGCTGCGGAGGTGAACCCGCCAAGCAAGACCCTCCCAAGGGGCCTGGGACAATGGGACCTCACTGGTAGTGACTCCCCTCTAGGGGACAAGGACTCCCCTTCCTACCGGGAACTAACTACAGTGTCTGCCTATATGGGAATAGAAAAGTCTGATATTATTATTGTGGGTTGGCATACCCAACATACTAACATTACTCCCAGATATTTGGCTGAAGACCATGTTGGGATCCTCATGAAGTCAACAGCTGATGGAGATAAACAGGCCCTGTGGGACTACGGCAACGAGAATAAAGGGATGAGTAAGCTGGGATGGAGCAAGAAGAATCCTACGTAGAGGTAAGCCTCTGACATGAGAAAATCCTGGAGGGGGGTTTCAAGTTATTTTGCTGAAGCAAATTACTTCGAGGTAATTTACTTTAAAGTAATTACTTTCAATTTGTATGACATTTTTTACATTATTTGGGTGCCTCCCCTTTCCCTCGTCTCTTTCACTACTACCCTACCTCAAACACCTCCCCACCCCTACCACACAGAAGCCATGATGCACCTAGGGCTTCTTAGGTGATACCTAGAGCAGACAGCAATGGGGATATCAAATCCCTAGTCTCCATGCGAAAAGTGTAGCGACTTCAGAGCCGGCTGGCAAAAGGAAATGAGCGCTCCTGAGAAGGTAAAGCAGCACAGAGGGCCGGATGGTAAAGCAAAAAGGGGCTTAACTTAAGAGTGTGAGACAAGAAGCTAGAGAAACCAAAAGGGTTACAGGAGCCAGAGAAAGCCAATTGCTTGACATGGGCAAATGCACAAGAGAGACCCTGCTGAGTTTAGGCAATCAAAGGGCAAGAAGGGTATCCTTACAAAATATCCCCACCCAAAATATTGCCTTACATATGGTCGTTTGTCTCGCCATAGGCGATATTTTTGGAGGGGATCATTTGTGGGAGCGGGGGTTGCGGTGGTGATCATTTTCTATTTAGCTTTTTATGTGGACCACCCCAGTCTAGGCATCAGTGCGCACTGCACATTGTTAGAGAAATTAGCAATGTGTTCAATAACAGCTTTAATGTTTTTGCAAGTGCAGTAAATAATCAGTTTTATTATTACATGATAGTAGTAATTGGAGTATAGAGTAGAGCACAGTACGGGGGCTGGGTTGAGAGAATTGGAGAATGTTGTGTTGATCGGCTAAAAGTTTTTCTCTTTAATTTGCAAGGAAGGGGTATCTTAACAGAAGACAGTTGTTCATCCAGAGGTCTGTAGTGGAATCCGATATTGCATTCTTTTATGATGGACCCTGAAATGGCAGTGTGTTTTTTTTTTTAACCTAGAGGTCTACACTCGAACAATATATTAATCAAACTATATGATGAATTATTACTTGCTGGGAAGCACTGTCCCCAATATTATGAGTGTCACAACTTCTTCAGATCCACGGGCCTTTCAAAAGGTTGAACTAGAGAGGGAAGTGTGCCAGATGGTGAATACATAGGAAATTTGGTAGGGTCGAGGGAGAAAGACATAACACCACAGGAGGTTCATAAAACCCAGATCTTGAACTGGTAATTAAACACTGATAAAGGGACAGACGTACATTAAAAAAACTGCAAATCTAAATGCTGATTAAACAACCATTCCCGTCACTCACTGGAGCCATTGGTGAGAGAGGACATACAAAGCCAAAGGACATACTAACCGATGGCATTCGGAAAATATGGATCATGTCTTCCAGGGGTTGAGGAGAGGGAACAATGGATATTAAACTTTGCGAACTGTAAAGTTGCTGCAAAACATTGTAAGCAAGAATGAAGCATACACTGGCGTAGAGAAGCCCAATTAAGAAAATAAAGGGGGTGACATGGAGGACATGGCACAGCAGCGTGAAGAAATCCTGCACCGAAAAGAAAAGTGAAGAAGCTGTGCGGGACAAAACTCAGATTATTTAGGACATTGTACTAGGTGGCCCAACTATCATCGGTTGTCTTGCTCAGCTTTTACTACTCCAGCCTTGCACACCAGAAGGGCATGAGTAGTAAATACAAAGAGTGAGCAAACTTATGTTTGTGTCTCAAAGTTAAATCTACTTTAACTTTTGAAATGCCGGGAATCAAATCCCAGGCCAAGTCTAACAAATGCCAAGATCGAGAGAAGCGACACAGTCCAGTCAGTGGACTAACTTTGCTGAAAATGTTGGGGGGGGGGGGGCATGGCATCTGAAGAAAAGGTGCCCCAGCCAAATGAATGGGGACAAAATGGTGTGCCATGAAAGTTGGGGGGACAAACACCCCTGTCCCCCCTAAAATTACGCCCATGAGTCCAGTGCCTTAAAGTAAAGAGATCTGAATACTTGAAACGCAAGGGACCAAATTGCAGGCCACGTCTGAGAAATGTTGAGCCCACGGAAATGCATGCATTCTGTGAAACTAGAGTTAGAAATTGCCAGGATTTGGGAGCTATTTAACTCCTGCTTGTAGCCCAGAAGAGCCTGGTTAGCTTCATACACATAGCTACCAGGAGCCACTAGCTGATGCCATTCATGCATATCTTTCTGACATCAATTTTGTGTGTTGGGAATGTGTATACATGAGCATTTAGGAGACATGTAGAAGACATTTAAAGCATATTTTGTCATGTAAAATTGACAAATTGTTATAGTGCGGAAGTTAGATTTGCAACTCTGTGTGCTAGCTCCTGGTTGCTCGGTGATGCCTGATATCCGTGAGCTACTTTTATTTACTGCTCATTAAATCCTTATTCTACCCCGATAAGTATTCTTTCAATGATCATTAAATCAAACAGACTATGTAAAGTACGTTGGGTAACAAAGCCTTCGAAGACAGTTAAGAAAGTGGAACATTGTCTATTCTAAATATAAGATTCATTGAAGGAATTAAAATTAATGCATTTTGGAAAATAGTTTATCCAGTGTAGCAAAACACACTGAAGTATTTGGGCACCAAATTTAATTCTAAACTTAATGTTCATTGAATGTATCCAGGGAGAGGTACATTTGAACACTAATTCTAATTTTAAATCCAAACATCAATGCAAGAAGTATATACCTAGTAGCTATCGAAAACTAGTCTAGCCTAAGCCTTACAGACAGACTATCCGATAACAGCACTGGAATAGCAAGCCACTTATTCATCTATTCATCTGTAGTCTTAATCAAAGCCCTGAAGGAGGACATACAGAACATAAGTCTACAAGAGGCTGACCGGGAATCACGGATTTGATAATATGATTTAAGTCATTTATAACGCACATGTACTCGAGTGTTTCTAGGCGCAACAAGGTAAGGGAGGGAGGACAGGAGGAGGAAGACAAGACAAACAATCTTACTAGGCCTTGTCATTCAGATCGTGCAAGTGCGGGGGGGAAGGTAGGGGGGAGTGGAATTGGGCAACATAGCTCTGAGTAAGTGTGTGTCCAGTGCCGGGGAGAGAGAAGTGGGAGTGCAATCAGGACAGCATTGCTCTGGGTAAGTGCTGTAGGTAGGGGACTGCAGGGGTTACAGCCCCCTAAAAGCATTTTAGGAGAGGAAGGAGAGCAAAATGTCATCCTCATAACACTGAAAGTTAGAGGAGAAGGTAGAGATCAGGTGTGCCAAAGGGGCGAAGTACACATTGAAGAGCCAGAGGGAGAGGCTAGAGCCCTGAGGAACACTGCATGTGGCGATAGATGGAGAGAAAGGACACAAGTTGGACCTGGGAGGGTCGGTCCAGTAGGAAGGAGGTCAACCACTTCAGGGCCTGATCCGTAATGCCCAGATTCACACACAGTCTATTGATCAGGATGGCTTGATTGACCGTGTCGAAAGCATAGGGAAGGTCACGGAGGATGAGGACAGAACGAAGGCTGGAGTCAAGATTAGAGAGCAGATCTTCACGGGTGTTCAGGCGAGCAGTTTGTGCCTCTGGCTGCTATGAAGCCAGACTGGTGGTCATGGAAACAACCAACAGATTCAGTGTGGAGTAAGCTGGGAGATGGCAGGATTTTCTAGGCGTTTGCCCAGGAAAGGAGTGATGGAGATAGAGCGATAGTTTGCCGGGCATGTAGGATCAGCAGAAGGATTGAGGAGGGGGTGCACAAGGGAGTGCTTGTGGAGAAAAGGGTAAGACCCAGTTGAGAATGAGTGATTGCAGAAATCTGTCAAGGCTGGAGGAAGGGTGTCGATGTGGTCCTTGATTCTGGAGAAACAGGGGCGCACCTGTTTGGCAACACTTTAATAGATCGGACTTGTCTAGAAACATTGTCAGGTGTTATCGGAGAGAAAGAGGAGAAAAGGGAATGAGAATGAGAGGGTGAGGTGGCCAGAGGGGTGCCGAAAGAGGTAGGGAGAGGGGAGGTGTAGGAGGCGAGCGAGGACAGGATGTACTGAGTTTAGTGGTGAAGTGAGAAGCCAGAGCTGTTGAGAGGACCTGGGAGGGAACAGGATAGGTCGAGACTGCAGAAGAATTTGCCAGCTCCTTGCAGACTTTGCAGTGTTCGGCTGTGTTGTGACAGGCCACAGAGATGCAGGCTTTAATGTGCACGGTCTTCTTGGACAGACAGAGAGTATGTATTGCCTTTGGTGCAGGGGGCAGACCAGTTTGTCAGAGGATGTGCCCAAAGCTCTCCAGTTCCCCTCAGTCACCCTGCACTTGTGTTTCAGGGCAGCGAGGTCTGAGTCGTACCAAGAGTTGAACTTGGAGGTAGGCTTCAGACGGCTTCTCGGGGCAGGGATGAGAAAGATGAAGGTTAGAGAGGGCTGTGTCAGAGTGTGAGTCAGCCGCAAGAGTCTGAGGAGCAGAGAAAGTAGAGGCAAAGGCATCCACTGACACAAGCTTCATAGGTGGGAGAAAGCGGAAAGTGGTTGGTCCAAGATAGAGGAGTGGTGAGAGTGTTAGAGAGGGGAATTTCTGAGGAGATGAGACAATCCAATGTGTGTCTGTGTGTGTGTGAGGGAGAGAAGAAAAAACACACCATGTCTTGGTGAGCGTGAAGACCTCCATGTCCAATTCTTTGCGGAGGTGGCAGATGTCGGAGGAGTGTTTCACAACAGAGCAAGAGTTCAGACTAGCGACGTGGAGCAGGTTGCCACATATGAAAGATCTCTGTGGTGGGATACAGGCTATAGAGGTATGCCCTGTGGAAGTGGTAGAATGGGCAGATGTGGTAGAAGGAGGTGACGTAGCAGCCAGAGAGGCGGCGGAGGATCCACAGATGGGTTAATAGGAGTAGCAGGAGAAGGAAGAAAGCTGATAAGAGACACCTATCGAAAAGGAGGTGATTGGGCTGAGGGCCCTGGAACTATGGCCCTGGATCTGGTGCTATTCAGATAGACATTAATGATGGTCTTGGAGTGGAAGGAGGCCAATAGGACATCCCTCCGAGTGCCACCATTAATGAGAGAGGAGGAGAAAGGAGAGAGAACAGAGACCATATGAGGGGTCCATAGGTCTGGAGAGGGAACAACCAAGAGGATGTCGGTGAAAGTCTGTCTGGAGGAAGCACTGACATAGTTATCAGCGATAGTGAGGCCTGGTTTGGAAACCCTCTTGAACTTCTTCCTACCCGACATAGTGAGAGGGCTAGGATAGGAGATAGAGTAGCAGTTAGGGAAGATGGGGTGGAAACAAATCACCATAGAGGGTGCGAGAGGAAGTAGGAGGAGGAGGGCGCGAAAGAGAGCGGAGGGGTGCACAGCCCTGCGCCACACAGCACGGATGCGCAGAGTGGAGGGGGGTGTTGCACAGTAGGAGCAAACAGTACAAGGTACTCACAACGGTGTGGGGACCTATGGAGTGGGACGAACCTAATGAGACACAGTTAACAGTACAACAGTTACCTCATAGCCGAACCAGATTCACATTTTCCTAAAAAGAGGGGGAAAGGCCTAGTTTTAAACACAGCAGCAATGCAAAGAATGAAACTTTCCTGGGGAGATGAGCGGCAACACTAAACAATACAATTACATGGATGATTTGAGGGGATGGAGGGTGAGTCAGTTTAGTGGGCTGCATTAAGTGCTGTCCCCCAGACCACCTACCTGAATGGTCACAGCAGGTTGATGGCTGCAGGCTACTTGCTTCCCTGGCGGACACAGGCAGACATCTGGAGCAGCTTCCCCTGGAGCTGTCCTTAGCCTTGGGGGTCCTTTGCCAAGCGGGCTGCCATGGCAGGGGCTGCCTAGTGTGGATGAATGTAAGGGCCTGTTAGCCAATCAGAGCACAGTGGGTGGGAGGGGGTGGGGAAGGAGAGACCAGGAGGCGGGTTTGCGAAAGGCGGAGATATTGCGCCACGCCGCAGCAAAGGAATTGCATTTTAAAGTTAAAGGTACCCAGGAACGGCACCTCTCAACCCCGGCAACGAGATGGGAATGGTGCAGAGGGGCTGGGGAAGCGAGGACACTCGCAGCAGGCCTGCTTGCCAACGGGAGCGTAGTGGGCGGGAGGGGGTTGGGGAAGGAGAGACCAGGAAGCTGGGTCGGGGGAGATCACACGCTGCAACGCAGCAAAAAAATTTGAGAGGTAGAGCATGTTGTTGCAAAGGGTAGAGGGAGAGGTGGGAGGCAAAGGAAACCCTTGTATACTATACAAAGAGACAGTGAGTTCTTAGATAAAGATACCACCCACTGTTTCAATCAAATTCGTTGAGTTTTAATTTACAATTTGTAATTCTTTTTTTTTTGGTAGGGAAAATTGTCACAACTGAGCCTGTGAGCATCCTAAACGTACTACCTTATCACAATGTGGGTTGGTTCGCCTTTGTGTGTGCATGCTTGACTTATATTCTGTTACTCTTGAGCAAGTTATTGGGATGTTTTCATAACCAGTTTGGTGTGATCAGATTGCCTGGTGGCTGGCTACCTGTAATGGCATGGCAGGCTGAAAAATGATGGATGGTCTCGAGGGATGCCTCGGGCAGTTGCCAGAGGTTACATTGATTTATAATTTTCCAGCCATCAAGACTATTTTGCATTTGTTACCCCAAGGGAACGTGTAAGCCCAGAGGTGGGTCCTGAGCCTGCTGTGCATAAAGACCTAAGCTAGACCTCACGGATAATGCCCAATAAGGGTGAAACATATCTCGAGTGTCTCGCGGCTTCATGAGGAAGGAATGTGACCTAGTAGTTCAGGCTGGACCTCCCCTTTTGGGGTGGAATGGGGCCGATTTGCATGTAGTCTTCCCCCTTCTGTAATGCAGAACAGTTGCTAGTGGTAAGATTAATTCATTCATATCCTTCAAATCCTTCCAGCCATCAGCCTTCAGTTTTGTCATCCTCAGTGGAGCCAGTATGCTGTGCTGTGACGTGGGTTCTGTGCCTGATGTACCTAGAGATCGAAGCTACACAATGATGCCCAGTGAGGGTGAAACATGTCTGGGGTTGTTTCTGTCCTAGAGAATGTAACCTAGCAGTTTGGGCTGGACTATAACCCTATTAGGGCTGGGCCAATTCTGATTTTTATGTGTACTTCCCATTTTGTAATTGGCATGGCAGGGTGGGAAATTATTTGTTGTGTTGTCCAGAGCAAGTGCCGGTGGTTATCATTAGTTCATAACCTTCCTGCCATCAAAGTTCCGTTTTTCAGTGTGCAAATAAGGGCATTGAATAATCAGGCTGTGCATCCTTTTACTTAAGGATCGAACACATTAGTTTGAAGGGGCGAAAGGGGAGGACTCCATGGGCTTTGTGTTGATCTGGCTCCCTGAACGATTAGGCCTCGACGTGGAAGACAACCCTATTTATGTGGACAGATGCTACAGACTCAAAACATCAGGACCTAAATTGAAGTTGTGGTCGCAAGTGGGCCCTATGCTGCTAGTGCGACTGAGTGACCCCCGTGACAGAGACTGGATCCTGAAAGCGGCGGCGGCCAAGAAAGTAGTGGAATATCAGGGCCACAGAATCCATCTTTTTCCGACCTCTCTCTGCCACTGACAGGAAAAGAAAGGCTCTAAATGTTTCGAAGAAAGCTTTCCTTGAGCGTGGGGTCAAAGCGGGCCTATTCCACCCGACCAAGCTCAGGGTGGCGCTGACACAGAGGGGGGCGAGAAACTTTTAAACACCATACCCGCTCCGGCTCCACGAGATGAGGGTACTAGGTGATGGATTCAGGCCTAGCGGATTGTTCTTTGTTCTGTTACTATTTCTTTTTGATCTCCGCCTGTACAATGTGTTTGGTCATGACGCTATATTTTTGGGCTGTAAGCAACCTCCACGCATTGGGTGTTTGGCTTTTCTAGTATCTGTTGAAATCTTATTCACGTTCTGTCCCCTGTGGAGCCTGTTATTGCTTTGGACTGTGATCCTGTCTGTACTCTGGGCGCCGCTTGCTAATGCCATTTTAAGCAAGAGTTAAGATACCGGTCCACCCCCCTCCCATACTGAATGTGGACTGGCGAGGTTTGTACTTTCTGACCTCTGTATTGTTTTTTACAAGCTTTAAATCAATAAAGATGTTTTAAAAAATCAAAAAATAAATCAGACGCGCGGTTTGGACAGGGCTTTTTGAAGAAACCTTTTTGCTAATGTGGGTTCTAATCAGCCAGAACTTCCTCCTTCAAATAGGCTCATATTTTAAAATAGTTACGTGAGTCTACTCTAGAGGAAGAGGGTCTAGATGTGTGCATGTTTGTAGAGTGTTAATTTCATGCTAATTTTGCGCTTGGCTCTAATCAACCAGCGATTGAGTGGAATGCTACCGATCTGCTGCAGAGAAGTAATAGAGCATTACAAATTTCCTGACGATCTGAACGAAGGCTGACCGAGCACTGTCTACAGTTATCCAGAAATAACAGAAGTACAGGTAGAGGAATGCTAGGCAGGAAGAAACATTTCAGAGTAACGGCTGATGAAGCAGCAATCCACCAGTGGGAATCGACATTGGGTGTGACACGTGGTTCAAATGAGGGCAGCTCGTGAGACGCGAGTGCTAGGTGGGATGAAGGAAGCACTTTATTAAAAGTGCATTTTTAGGCGGTTTCTGAACACGAAGCCCAGGGTGATTGTGAACAGGGTTGAACAACCTGAGTGGTTTTCTTCTAAATCCAAATCAAGATTTTTCTGGACACTTAACCCTGGGTGGTTCCAGGCCCCAGGGTTAGGATGTTCAAGATGTATGGTTGAAGAACTGGGAAGCATCTTTCAGCACTGCTGTTTTGAGACTTAATATAAAGGCCTTCATCAATTGGACCCTGTGCTGAAATGAGAAGAAATCTACGAAGCAGCATCAAAATTTGAAATAGTAAAAAGCAAGACCAGGACACAGCACTCGGCTTGTTATTTTAAAATGTTTTTAAAAATAATCTGAATCAATAGGACTCAGATTGTGTTCTTTTGCTCCTGGGGTGAGACAAGTGTCCAACGTAGTTGGCCAGATGTCGGAGGCATCTGGAGCAATTCCTGGATTAGTAGTATTCAATGGAGCTGGCCAGCAGAGCCTTAATCCCCATTCATTCAGTGCCCTAGATCAACCATGCACTCTTACAACCTCTCTAATGCTACACCCGGATTGTTGCTAAATGAATTATGGTCAGGGGTGACCATACAATAAAAATGTAAGACCCTGGGCATGAATATGACACACAAGAGGCCTTATATTGATGAGTCATGGTGGGCTCAATTGGGGGCAGGGGTCCTTTGGTACCCCAAGTCATTGCAGGGGATGAGGTTTCAATGGGTGCTCTGAATAGCTTGAGTTGACCTATTTAAGATGGATTTCTGCCAAACCTTGGCCTGATCCCCAATTGGTACAGATGCCCCATCAGAGTTGAAGGCCACACATCCAAAAGGATAAGGGCTGTATACCACCTTCATCAACATATTTGAGCTCCTATGTATAGGTTCAACCACAGACTCTGTGCCCCATCCACACCTGAAAATCAAATGGGATTCCTCAATATAAAATTGAAGTTGAGACATCACTTTGGTCTCTAACTGGGATTGTGAAATGAGGTGAAAATTAACCAAGTCCCAAGGATTTATGTTTTTTTCCTTTTAAGCGAAGGGTTTACTACCATGCTTTTGAGGGGTGTCTGTTGCAAGGCCAATTCTAAATGATGCATTCGTGGTGAGCAGAAGCAATTCAAGGAATAGGCTTCATCAAGAAGGTGGGCGGAACCTGGCTCTCAGCAGGGATTCTCCTTTGGGGGTAGCGGGAGGACATTATTTTCAAAAGGTGGGCTTCCATGAGAGATTAAAAATGGGGGAGGGGGATTGAATCCTTGGTTTTGATGGCCTCCTCCTCAGGTACTTCCGAGCAAAGCCCTGTTTGTAAATCGGTAGATTTTCCTACAAAAAGCTTGGCTATATTTTCAGTCGTTTGGTAGTTGCTGGGGTTGGAAAAGAGATAGTGGTCAATAGTCCTTTAAGAATTCTATGTAGTACCTGGAAGACATTTGTGCTGTAGAAAATTGTGCAAAATGTAGTAGCCCCTGCACTGAGATGCAACATGGCCAAATAACCTGCAATATGGGATTATGAGACTGCCACTCAAGAGTGTCAAGGAGCACATTGAAGCTCAACTTTTCAGAGGAGAAATATCCTTTTGCATATCTGTTTGGTCCCACCCACAATGCAAGTCCAACACCAAATGGCCTGGCAATCCTCCTCTGACCAAGAGTACCACCAGCAACTCCAAACATGCATTGCTGCCGTGTTGGGCATAGTAACTGCGGTATGTGTAGTGCTGTCTCTAGGCACTCAGAGCAAGACGTCCACATTGCATTACTCATACTGACTTAGGGGGAACTCCCAAATGAACATTTCGGTTGAAAAATAATTGTTTTAGGTAATGGGATAGATTTTATGTGCGCACATTCTGTGATTACATATAGTACTTGGGTTTTTGTGATATTTAGTGGAATGCAGTGATTACATCGAATAGAAAATAACAAATACAAATGTACAGAAAAACTACTGAGTGCTAAATAAATAGGGGTTGGGGTAAGTGGTTAAAAGGTGTAGGGGTGGTTCGGGTGGGGTTAGAAGCATGGGTAAATGGGCGGTTGGGGGTGGACCCCTCCCCAATTTAAAAAAAAAAAAGAATTCAATATTTTATATTTTTTCGATAAAGTTGCATTTGTTATTTTTCAATTCGTTATAATCACATGTAACCATATTTAGTCTGTGAATAGTACTCTGATTGATTGGTACACTGTGTTCCTAGTAATGGATAAACCCTTATTAGCAACAACATTTTATTGGCGGAGGAATTCAGGTGCTTAAGTGTTGGAAGGCTTGTCAATGCAATTATTTGGTCCTGAAACATAACGTTCTGCAGCGATTCCAGAAAGAAAGTATGTAAACATGTACTAGTCTGATAGGTGGGCCAAGTGTGGAAGGGTTGGGTTGGGGTATGATGTGGCTGCTACCACACACCACCAACCCATCACCAGTTAGTAAAAGAACTCATTGTGGTGATTCTTGAACTCCCCTGGCCTCTGCCTAGTCGCCACTTTATTATTATGGCAAGATGGAGGAAACATATAAGAGGAAAGTTGAGGTAATGGGAGACAGCAGGTGTATGGATGGGTAGAGCCTGTTCGAGAGCATGTAGGTGTAACAATATATTGGGAGGCCACACTCAACATAGGGAGTCTTCCCCCAACCCCTAAATTAAGAGATCCCACAATATATAATTCATTTGGATTCAAGAATCACTATTTAGGACTCATATAGAGCCAGGTCGATCCCTCCCCCTTGTGCCAACAATGAGCCAGGAACCAGGCCGGGGTATAGTGAAAATATATATTTAAGGTATTTAATTTTCTATTTTTGTTCTTGTGCTAATACCATGCAGAATTGCACGTGCGTTGGTGAAAAGTTCATGTAGAGCATCCCCAGATGGACTTGCACACTACTATTATTATATGCTTGGGAGAAACTTGAGTGCTGTGGAGGTCGCACAGTGTCATTTGAGTTGTGTACGAAAGCAGATGCCACTTCCTGTGATGTCAAATGGCGAAAGGCTGTGTGCTACCATCACTGGGAGAGGGGGGGGGTGTCAAATGACATCACTTCCTGTGATGTCATTGGAGAGGTCAAGGGTCGTGTGATGTCACTTCCGCTACCTTTGGCATTTTTGGTGAAATGACATCCCTTGCAACAGATGCGAAAAACATGGAAGATATTGCATTTAGAGACCATGGCCAGATAAGCGTTGGAGATGGGATGCCCCTAGTGTGTCCTACTGAGCAAAGTGTTTGTATTTTGTCCACCCCAATGACCAAGGTATCGGCATAATGTTATTACAGACTTTCCTTAGAGATTTAGCTCTGGAAATGGAGCAAACTAAATAATACATTACGCCTCATCCAAGACTTCAATGGGATTTGAGCTCATCAACTGAAAACAGTTTCAAAGGTGTACTTCATGTTAGAAAGTAAGTGGTTTGGTTGATGTGGGTCCGTTGAGTGCATTTTTGCAATACCAGTGACAGGGGGCAGTCACCTCCCATGCTATTTTGAATCGTGCTCCCTTCTGACACAAACAATTGTATTCTTTTCTGGGACGCATTTGAACGTGAAGGCTTACTTCACTTCCTTATTACTCACTAGCCCACGTGGTTACATGCACAGCCTCTTCGCAGAGGTGAATGCACGAATCCAGGAGAACCTGTTGAGAGAGATCTGCATTTGTCTGTGGTTATTTTTGGCACTAAATATTATTTCCCCAAGATTACCTTTTTATGTCTGGCTAATCCCGGGTTGAAGGAGTAGGCTGCCTGTTACTTGCTGCCGTACCATTAATCAGGCTGGAAGCCGAGCATATGTTGCCAGACTGCCTCATCTAGCCGGGGTTTACATATTAACAACGTGCTGCCTTGTGTTTCAGCAGCGAGCCAGCCAGCGAGCCGGACTCCTGGAGCAGCGTGTCCCGTGTGATCCACTCGGGGGATGAGGTCTGCGTGAAGCACCACCGAGGACTGCAACTCTACACGCTGACGGAGCGGCTTCAAGGAGGGCCCCGGGGCGGCTTGGAGGGACGAATAGGGGAACTCAGGAAGCACATTCTCAGCCACTCCCAGCGCACGGTAAGCAGAGCCGGCAAAGTTTCTGGTGGGAGGGGAACAAAGGGGGCCTGTGCGTTTACACAGTGTCTGCCATCTTATTCGCCGTGCCCTCCTGCGGCTGTTCACTAGAAAAAGCAGCCTTTTAGTTTTGACTTGATGGGACATGGCGCGCAAAGCTAGTGGACAGAACGTCTGGTGCTCTGCGGAGCTTGCTTGTAATGAAAGTACACTGTCCCCCGGAGAGCCATGAAGCCCCCCCCCCCCCCCGCCGGCGTAGGGCTCTCCAGTATACCTTAATTCCCATGGGGACGTGGGCTGACGCCACTCTGCTTATAGCCGCTGCGCGCTGCCCAATGTTTACATATGTCAACACCGCGTTGCTCGCCCTTAAGCCAACACAACAGCTCATGGCCAATTCTTATAAACGAAGATTTTGAACTCTATAGATAGGACCATGCTAAAGTCGCTGCATTAATAGGCAAGGGGGATTTTATTTGGCAGACTAAGATTGCGCTTGTTTTTAGTGCTGGACTGTAAGGCGTGTAAAGGCCCAAGGAAACAGTATTTTATAGCAGTGCTTCCGAACCTTAACGTTTATGAAGTTCCCTGTGATGTAGTTTTTACCTGCACTGCTTCAGTTATTGGTAGCAGTTCTACCTTTTTGTTGTGGGGTCATAGTTTAGTTTGTCTCTGTTTGGTCTCTTCAATGTTGCAGGTCCGACATTGGCAAGACTGTCTAAATAGATAAAATAACTTCCCTTTCAGTTTGAATTCTGGGTGTGTTTGTGCATATATCAGGACAGCAATATTGTCTATTTAGACTACTTGTGTTGAGCGCGTGAATTACATTTTTAATCATATTTTGGGCTGAACCTTATAGCGTGGTGGGGATCTTATTTAATCTGAGCAGAAAATGGTACAGCTCTAATGGTTTATGCGCCAGACTACACGTGGGTTTGGTTGAAAATACTTACACAGGTGAGGCCATCAACATCACTCTGGAATGTAGTGCCCATCCCTCAAAAAGCCAGTCTCCAATTTAAGCCGCTTGTTTACATTTGTTCATAGTGACATTGAAGTGCCGTGGAGCCCTGCGAATGTATTGTTTGCAGCCGGTGTTGGCTTTGTCATCTTTGATTCAGAACTCCATTATAGTTTTCTGTTTAAAATTGGACAGGCACACAATCGGATTATTTGAATTTACGTTGTGTTTTCTGTTGCGCATGAATTTAAGTGTGCAGGGTTGGTATCTATACACCATATTGGTGTTACTTCTGCCCCTGAAGAACTACTGATTATAATGCAATAAAACAGCCCATACTACAAATGTGCCTGCAATACAGAAGTATTATCTATGCATCTAGTTTGGCTAATGTAGACAAACCATACAGTCTGCTTTTCCAGTAGTTCCTCAATACCCCCTACCCCCAACCCTCCGTACCTAATCTGCACGACAGAAGCCTCTTCTGACCAATGCACCCTTTGCTTTTCTTTCTTCACTGCATTCTCTAATTACCATTACTTTTCTCCAAACATTTACAAAGCGATTTCAAAGGGTGCTGCAAATGCAAGTGACATTTCATTGTTAAACCAGCTAGAGCAGCACAGAAAAAGAATTAAAAATATTGTATTCCTGCAGTTTTAGTGTTTTTTGTTTGTTTTGGTAATGAATTTTTTGTGTAACTTTATTGACCAGCATGAGGAAAACTACATACCTCCGTTGCCTATGCCATCTGGGTGATATAATACACCATGTCTCGATGTCCTTTTGTTTGTTTGACTGGCCATGCCTATCTCCCTGTTTTAATGACAGTAAATGTAAAATTGTGACAGGGCAAACGTACCTGAATAAATAGGCCGTTGGAATCCGCTGTTAAATAAATGGCGACAAACACTTCTCCGTAGATGATAAAGTCCCACACAGAAGGATAAACCACGAAGAGAAAAGAATCCCACTTCCACAGCAGTGTCCCACCACAGGAAAAATGGCCGCCATCATGGTTCGACTTTATGTGCCAGAGTTGTTGCCAAATGCAACATCCTGTGTGTCTGAGCATTTCAAGCTCCCCATTCAGTGTCGGCAGAGCCATATCCATCACTGCTGCTTTTGTTATGTGCTGTACAGCATTCTTGGCAATAGCGCTCCAGATACCATTATAATCCCAAATATTACAGTGCTTTGCGGTAACAAGTGACCAGAACTGCTCATACGCCTATTACAGCAACTCACCTTGCTTTGGGGTAGAGGAAGGGAGTTCCTTCCATAAAGAAAAAAGTAATCTGGAGGCCTTATCAAGAATCCCACTTGCGTTATATTATGCTGCTCGCTGAAAAGTAATACTTTAGCCCATCTTAAGTGCTACTGTTCAAGATTATATACATTTCAAATAAAATCAAAAGGTGGTGCAAAGGGATTTCAGCGAGCAGATAGTCTACTAATTAAATATGGAGTACATTGTGAAATTTAGGTGCCAATATGCTATCCAGCAGTAATGACAGCCTGTGGAGTGCAGTTTACAGAAGAAGAATAACTGTGTAAAAACTAACAAAGCGCTGATCTCTTCTGTGAGAATTCACTGTTTATTCTACAATGTTCAAAAAGCTCAGACTTGGGGACAATTTTATCTTCTGTAGTCATGAGTATGCCGAATGTTGGATTAGCGTACAACGGAAAAGCCACTTTGTTCTAAAAGATACGTAAAACATTGGTTGACAGATCCCTCAAACCGGTATAATGTCTGGGTTTCTTCCAAATAATGCACCTGTACATCCTGCATTAAATGGTGCTGACTACTTTTACACTTCATGGCACTTGAGGGTTGGGGGGCAGGCTAGCGAAAGCGCCCTAACCTTGTGAATCAAAATAATTCTCTATCTGCATCATTATTGACTACCAAGATTGTGCGGGTGAAAATCCTAGCCTCACAATGGTAAAGTCTAGAGGAAGTGGGTGGATAGCTGAAAAGTCTAGGTTGAGAATGTTCAATTGTCGCAAATTTCCCTCCAGCTTGCACTCCTTATACTCTACTTCAAAACAAAACCAAAAAAGAAACCCTGCCTCTAACCACCACTGAGGTTGAGCAATGTATTATATGATATGATCGTTTATTTATATAGCGCCTATACACAATGTGTTTCAAAGCGCTTCAAGGCAAGGGAGGGAACAAGGGAAAATACAACCACATTCTTACAGGCCATGAACAGTAAGGATGTGAAATTTACTATCGTACTCTGCCTGACGACATTTCAGATAGTGCAAGAGCTAAGACATAGATAAGGAAGGGAGGGGGAGAGTGGGAAGGAAATGGAAACAGACAGACGACTACAGTTCTTGGCCTGATGACATTTCAGGTAGAGCCGGAGAAAATCAAAAGGCGAGGGAGAGGGGTGCAGAAACAGAGGGGAGAAACAAAATAAGTGACTATCATACTAGGCCTGATGACATTTCAGATAGTGCTGGAGGGGTGGTTGGGAGGAAAAAAACAGTAATGGGAGGGTGGAGGAAACAGACGAGGTTGCTATCATATTAGGTCCATGGACAATTCTGATAGAGTAAGTGCATAGAAGAAAGTAAAGGGAGGAGATAGAAAAAGGGAGAAGGGATAGGAGGAGAGAAAAGAGAGTAAGCAGTCAAAAAGAGTGGAGAAGCAAGAGTGGAGAGCGAATACAATTGCAGAAGTCCGTAGTAACACATAATGTTGCAAGCCAGGATACAAGATGAAGATGGGAACAGCATGATTCAGGGCCACCATGAGTACAAGATGCAAAGGAAGTCCAGCATGAGAGTTGAGAAAGAGTGACACACTGTGAATCAATGCAGTCCATAAAAGTCAAATCCAGCATTGGCCACAAGACACTGATGGTGAAGGAAGGCACCAGGTGGGCGGGGCTTGCTAAGTGTTGGAAAAGAGCGGCAAGCAGGAAGGCACCAGGTGGCCGGGGCTTAGGCCAGGTGACCTAGATCCACTTGCACCTGCTCCCCATCTGCAAAGGAAAAGAAGCTGGAGGGCTCCTTAAGTAGGGAAACAGAGCGGCAAGCAGGAAGGCACCAGGTAGGCGTGGCTGTACCATTTTGTTAATTAACAAAGCATTGTTTGCCGCAGCAAGGTGTTGGTCATTTGTACAGCCCCATTGTTGAATTATGGCTTAAAGAGTGCTCTAGGTAGTCTCCTTAAAGGAAACATTGTATAGGTGATTGTGGGATTTTAGCCCTTACATATCTGTAATTTAGTGAAATGTTTTCTACAACCAGGGTTTGCTTTCTCCAATGTTACCACTACAATGATCCCCTCTTGGTCATTGTTATCCTCCTCCCACTTATTCGAATATTGACCCAGTGCCATATTGCGGTTATATTGCTCCATCTAGCTCCTTTTGTAATTGCTCTTACATGAATCTATTCTGGGTGGTGTTAGCACACGCATTCAGATACATCCTGGTATGTCATGTATTAACAAGTTTTTGGTTTAGGTCATATGGTGTGTGTTGAGCATTTTGGTTAGCTTGTGTCTATTGCTTCTATGACTCCAGTGGGTAACTATAGCCATATTAGTAGCCCCAAAAGGTTGGTCCCTTGTCGTCCTGGTAACTCACTGAATTAGTTGATTTACAGTATCCCATGGGGTCGGCTTCTTGTGATCGGACCACCAATCTGAAATATCCAAGGACAGGGTGAAACAGAAACCAGTGTTTTAAACTGAACTGTAAGAAAGGGGGCCAGGACGCCTTTCAAACTGTTTTGTTCTAAAGTGTTGGTTAATGGTCAATTTTGTCTCGGTATATTTCTGGTTTGAAGGCAAGGATGGATGGTCCTGATTGACGTTTGAGTGTTCAGATTTTGACATAATGTTGGTTCAGGGCGCTTGGGCTATGGCCAGTTTTTTCTTCATCTTGTCTGTTGTATGTATCACACCTCAGAAATTACATCTGTTTGGTGAGGATCAGAAGGTGGTCTTATTACTTGGATGGTGACCTCTGTAGAGTGAGTTAGCAACATCCCTGGACCAAGTTTCATGTGCCCAGAGTGCCTGAATTAGATTTCATTGGGAGTGCTGATTAATATCTGCAAGACGTTGTGTGTGTGTGAAGGGCTGGAGGGGGGTTGATGTTGCCCCCCCTTGGTAATCTGGTCTGGAATAAATACTAGGCAATCTGATGGATGCAAGGAGTGGTTTAGGAGTGGAAATTAACTTGGAACTCCATGCACTACTTGCATTACCTTTTAAAGGCGATTTAGAGATTGAAAGATGGCAGTGTTGGGTATCCCAGATATGATGTGGCAATCTAATTTTGTCAACATAAAGGGACTACTGTCATAAATCACCAAGGTATCTTTTGAAAAGGATACAGTAACCAACAAGGATACAATTGGTAGGGCTCTTGCGGATCCTTATTCACACGACTTGATAGTAGTGAAGTCAAATTAGACCTTCCAAATGATACCACTCTCTGACCGATGAAACAGGCAGAGAGAGGGATCACTGGAAAGGGCGTGGGAGCTTTATAGGAAGTCAGCCTAGGATAAATAAAGTATCAGAAATGTTCCCAAATCAACTGACTATAGAACAGCAATATCACTAGTTAACAACACTGACCTGTGGGCTTAGAACTGAAGTCTTCACCAAGTCTCTGAAGAAATCCAGGAGTTGAAACAACGAAAAGGAAGGGAAAGTTAGTAAGGGAGACTTATCCCGAACGGCACGAGGCTCACGCTAGATACCGGGTTGGTGCACCACAGGATAGCGTCCAAAGTACTGTGCACAATCACCTTCAAACGAAAAACTTCATTTCCCACATAGAAACAGAAATATGATGAACTGAGTCCACCTGTTATCTCCTCACAGGTGCCAGGGATTCACTCCAAAGCAAAGAGTAGTATGCGTGTGGAATTACACGTTCAAACAAAGTTCAAAAGTCTGTGTGCAGAATTACACGCGACAGAGTTCACGCAGCCGGGACAGCCGCTCTTGCCAGCGTGAGGATTCACACGCAACACAAGGACACGCAACTAGGACCACAGCGTGTAACGAGTAGAGTAGCTCGTGTGCGATAAGCAAACAAAAGAGCATGCATTCAGAGCAGCCGTACCTGAAGAGTTCCAAAATCCGCGTGTGTATTACCCACGAACAAAGTACACGCAGCCCAGGACAGCCGCGCTTGGAAACCGCGTCCGCGTGGGATTACCACGCTACCAACTTCACGTAGTCAGGAAAGCAGCATGCGAAGAAATCAGGAACCCGCGTGTCCAAATACACACGACTGAAGAGCACGCAGACAGTGCGGCCAACCTGTGACTTCCAGACAGTAGCTCCAGGAATTTGCGTGTGGAAGGAAACACGCCGAAGAAGGCAAGGAAGTAACTGAAGAAAATGCGAGGACGCAGATCAAGGGTTTCAGCTACCAAACGCCATAATGGTTCAATCAGAAGCAGCAAGCGACGTATTCACGCTGCTTATGAACGTACTGCCAAAACACACGTGACTAACCTAAATCACGTGAATTTAACGACGTGAATAATGCAGACGTCGTTTTCCCGGCAGTGCATCAAACAATCTCCAATTAGAATAGAACGGTCTAGCAGTTCTATGAGCATAACTCGTTATGCATGAAGATGTTGTTCCAGGTCCAGGGTACTATGTCCAGCATGCATGACAGCTACAAATAAATCAAGTTGTAGTTGATCACTTTCTCTGCATCATTAATGGACAACCTAGGCCAGATATTCCAGCCAAGGTCTCTCTGAAATAATTTTTTTTTCTGATTTTTGGCATGTAACTCATACGGCCATGATGACATGACTGGAAAGTTCTCACTATGGGCTACTGTTGATTATTTCACTGTACATCTTTCAATGTACACACCAGGTTGTAGCTCCTCGTAGCGGGGCATTCCACCTCCTGAAGGACATTGCTAAAATCAAATTTATCCCATTTAAGTCCATGATCTTATCAGGGCTGGCTCTTTCCTTGTAAACTGCTGCCTGACTTTTGGATGTTTGGGAAACGTTTTGGATCATTCATTTGCTGTCCTAAATTATATTAGTTAGCTATTGTTAATAAACAAGCATCCTTGATAGAATAAACATTATTTGTTAGATAAAGATTGTCATCAATTTAAAAAAGTTACTGATATTAAAAAAAACATTATTTGACCATAAAACGTTAGAGGAATTGCTTTTTCTAATTGTCAAATTAATATATTTTCAGCTCTGTAGGACGCCTTGTGCTTGATGCATGGTACAATACTCCATTTGCTAGTTCTTCTGGGGACTCTAGGCAATTTCAGAATCTGGTCACACGTGGTTCAGATCCTAACTCTCTTGATGCTTTAGCGGGAAGCAGTGCGAGTACAGATTGGTATGGTCACTTTCATAGATTACAGAAGAGAACAAGGTCAGCACTGGTAACAAACTGAAACCTAGCCTACCCCAGGGGTTGTATGTGGTGAGAATAAGTTTAACTGAACAATCAATTTAAGGTAACACCAGCTTTTTGGGCTCCCTTTTGTTAAATGCATTTACAAGAGTTCTTCCAACTAGATATTAACAAGAAACCTAGGTTACTCATAGCATTGTTTAACATTAAAAAAAAGGATCACAAATGGTGTAGGCATATATCTTTGAGTGCTCTTTGGGGGAAGTATTCTTCAAAAGAGTGCTGGATCAGGTAGATTTTCAGCTGGGATTTGAAGACTATATGGACATGCCAGAGTAATGTCTGACCTTATCTTTGAGTATTGACAAGTACCATGGAGCCAATAGGGATGCAGTCCCTGTTTTTTTTAGTAATAACTGCAAATTAACAAAGGTGTGTTTATTTGATTACCTGGGTTTAAGGGTACAATTTTCCTGTTGTAAGCTCAGTCACTTGCCTCTTCAGTTTTCCAAATACGCACAGTACATCATTACTGACTCACCAAGAGTCAGCGATCACTAGCCATTAGCAAGTGCACATTTTGAGGGTTGTGTGGCGAACCAGGAGGAGGACTCGGACCAGAGAACATGTTTAGAAGTAGTTTAACTTAAAAGTAAAACATCTCACTAACCCTATTGCTAAAGGGAATTCCCTTTCTAACAAAACTAAACGAAGATGGTCGTCCATAGTCCAAATCGAAAGTAGTCCTCGGTTCAAACCAATATCACCAAACTGGCCCTAACATCTAATAAAACATCAAAGAATGTAGGTGGCATGTCGTGCACTCTTTGTTCTCATAAATGATGAGCTTGTCAGGTTTTTGAGTTTACACGTCGTTTGAAATGGACTTTCTCCTGACAGCACGCAGGGATTGATCCTGTAATTAGAACACGTGGTACCTGACACCTAAACTTTCACCTTTGAATGACAAGACACTACCTTATATAGCTTCATATGTGACTTGCAATGCGAATATAAGGACATTGGACATTACGTCTAGCTTCTCTAACCATCTATTTGAAACTCAAAAACCTGACAAGCTCATTTATTTGACAACTTGCCTTGAAGACGGCCCAGTGGTGGTGAAAACATGTGTCGGCTGTACTAATCAAAACATTAAAGGATTTTCTCTGCAATGGAAATTTTGATATTTTATTGTTATTATATAAGAATCTGAAGAATTATTGGAGAGGGGGAGCGCACACTCGATAACACCTCGTGTGTTGATGCTCACTGTCTGAGACACACAAGTTCTAGATATCTTTGTCTAATTGCAGAAGATGCCCGTGCTAACATATTTTTTTGTAATGTTTATAACATTACAAGGCATACATTAGTTTTCCAAAATTGATTAGAAGAATTTGTTAGTTAAACTTGTCTTGATTAGCAAACAAATCCATTACATTAGCAATGTTGTACTAATATTTTTAATGCCAGCAGAAGTTATTTGTACTCGAGACATAACATGAGCAACAATACAGCTGTTTTGTGTACCGCTGAAGTAAGACATTAGTGAGATGAGTCGGGCATTGCAAATTCTTTAAAATTCCACTAGACCTGCAGATAGAGTATCTTAGTTTATGTACTCGACCCATGGCAAGCGATGACAGCAAATTTCTGTAAAATGGTGCATGTCACCACAAAGCTGCTTTGTTTGGGACACTGCTGCCACCCTGAAGCCAGCCATGCACAGTGAAACCTTTATTCGACATTTATTGCAACCAAAGTTGATGTTTAATAAAAGTTTCAAACATCCCCTGAAAATGGTGCTCGCCCTTCATAAATTCTACTAGACTATTCAAGTGGGTGAAAAGACTTTACGAGCCCTGGACGAGTGCCTGTAAAATGTAAAAGGTTGGCTGCATGAATGGGCGCAAATAAATAGTTCTCCAGCATGGGGTCTGGCATGGATTCACATGCTCATGAATATTCCCCGTCGTCAGGCTGGGAATCCTCGGTAAAGAAAAAACCAGTATCAGTTTCGTTTCTGATCTGTCTTTCGTAGTAGTAACCAATCACTGGTCTCTGCGTCATACTGACCACAGCCAATGACTGCCCTCTACCTAAGCACCGCCTCTGGCAGCCATCTTCAGATTTTTACCGCACGTTCATGTGTTGGGATCCTCGTGTTATTGCTCTCGAGCGTTAGTGCTATTTTTTCACGTTTTTTCTCAAAAACTTCGTTTTTTCGGTCAAAAGAGCCTCAAGCTCCACCGACTCTCCATCCGATCAACGGGGACCCGTTTCGGATTCGTCTGCGCCCCTCAAGGGTGAAGATTTCGTCGAGCTACGCTTTTGGAGGACTCCAGAAGTTTCTCAGGCCCGGCCATGGCCCAGCAGAAGGGAAGCTCGACGCCCGGAAAGCTGTTCAGGGTCTGCCCTAGATGCCAGCTGCAGAACGTCTTCAAGGAGGACGAACACTCTTTTTGTCTTTACTGCCTACATGAGGACAAAACGCACGTGGAGAAGGACTGTGCGTTTTGCGGCAACATGTCGGAGCGGACCATGAAGGACCGCCATCAACGTCTCGCCAACTGGCTGGGAGGGAAGAGCCCGTCCGGCGAGAAGAAGAGGAAGAAATCCGAGCGGTCTTCTAAGACCTTTGAGGACGCCCCGGCGACGGGGGTCCAACATAAGGCCAAGCACCACGAGTCCGCTGGCACCGGGAGCGCCGAACAGTCGGGCTCTACGGGCGCCAGGCAGGGCGCACCCTCCCCGGCACCATCAACCACGAGCCAACGCTCTGGGTCGGGTAAGAGGAAGGCCGAGCACCCGGCGAAGCTCCTGGAGAGGCCCCGGTCGAGCTCGAAGGCGGAGGGGGAGCGAGGCAGTGTCCCCCCCTCAAGGATAAGGCGGTGAGCGCACCTAAGGTGGTGAAGGCCTTAATCCATCCGGCCAAGCCCTCTATCGAAACTGTCGCGGCGGCCCTGGCTCAGCCTGTGGAGGCTACACCAGTGGTGGCGACCTCGGGGCTCAGAGTCTCCCTGCCACCTCGGAGGGAGTCCTCTTTTGTGCCCATCGATAGGACCCCCGTGAAATCCCCCGTGGGGAAGAAAAAGGGGGGGGCAGGGCGTCGTCGTAGATTCGGCCTCAACCTCGGAGGAGGAGCTGGTCGAGGTCTTAAGCCACGGCCTCGGCGTGGAAGAAGACCGGCCCGTCGGGATGGATCCCGACGCAGGTGACGACGACATTGTCGAGGGTACCGACGGGGCCCCTGATCGCCCTTCGGATTCCCCTCTGCCAGCGCCGCGAGACAACTCGGCGGCCATTTTGTTGGCTATACAGTCCTTATGCTCAGAGATAAGGACGAGACTACCGTTGCCGACGGAACCTCTCCCGTCGGGGGACCCAGAACCGGGACCTTCTGGTGTTCCCCCTACCAAGAAAAGAAGGATCCACCCTCCGCCTCCTTTTCAGCCGTCGCGCCCCTTCCAGCCGTCGCGCCCCTTCCAGCCCTCCTCCCCGTCCACCCGAGGAGATGATACGGGGACTGACACGGCAGCGACGGGTACGGACGACGAGGTATACGACGAGGATGTACCGTCGTCGCCTCCCACCAGGGCTTCTCCGCCCGACGAGATTGGATCGTTCCACTCCATGATCACCAGGGCATCCGAGCTTCTCCAACTCTGCCATGAGGAGAAGAAGAAGGAAGGTTTCCTTTATCAGCGGCGCGAGGCCAAGAGGAAGACGGTCCTCGCAGTGCCTCTATTGGACGACATTTGGGATGAGGGCCTCTCCCTCCTCAAGAACCCTTCCACGACGCCAGCTAGAAGAGACCGGTACGAGAAGAAGTACCGGGTCCCGGACACGGCCCCCCTGTGCCTCTGGGCGCAGCCTACCCCGGACTCCGTCGTCTCCGCGGCGGCCAGGAAAAAAGCGGGGGGGGGTGCGGCCTCCACATCGACTTCCCCACCGGACGGCGAGGGCAAGAAATTGGACGCTATGGGACGCAGAGTCATCTCGTCTGCGGCGACGACGATTAAAGCGGCCAACGCCTTGGCTATCGTGGCCCGCTACGACGGGGAGCTCTGGTACAAACTGGCTCCCCTGCTGGACTTCTTGCCGGACGACAAGAGGGCAGAGGCCCTGGAGATCCTGCAAGAAGGTGAGGTGGCTTCCGACCACGCCATTACCGTTGCGACGGACATCGCCGACACTGGGTTCCGCCAGTTGGGCAACGGCGTTTGCCTTAGGCGGCGTGGATGGCTCAAGGCTACGGACTTCCGTCAAGACGTTCAGACCAGAGTCCTGGACATGCCCTTCGATGGGAACAACCTGTTTGGGAAAACAGTGGACGATTCCCTTCAGGCCATTAAAGCGGACACTGAGACGGCCCGGGCCCTTGGAGTTCTGCAACAACGACGGACGCCCTTTCGGAGCAGCGGAGGCAAGGGCGCCTCCAAAAGTTCCGGCGGCGGTTTCTCCACCTACCGTCAAGCGGCCCGCTCGTCGGCTCAGGAGGCCTACAGAGGACGAGGCAAGTCTGGCGGACCCCGCCGTCGTCGCCAAGGAGGTCAAGGCGGCAAAGCCTCGTCAAAGCAGGATTGAACCGGCCGTGGGGTCGGGCCCCCACCGAAGCACCCCGGTGGGAGGCCGGCTGGCGAGCTTCGTCAGCGTGTGGGAGTCCATCTCCACCGACCGTTGGGTGCTGGACACCTTGGCCCGGGGCCACGCGCTCGAATTTCAAAGAAGGTGTCCGTGCGTCCCCCCCGTGGCCAGGAAAGAACTTCACGTCCCTCAAATTCTCCTGGAGGTAAAGGAGATGCTCAGGAAGGGCGCCATCGAACTCGTCCCAAAGAGGCTTCGGGGCTCCGGAGTGTACTCGAGATACTTCCTCGTGAAGAAGAAGACGGGGGGATGGCGCCCCATCCTGGACCTGCGACGTCTGAACAAGTTCATCAAGGCGCAAAAGTTCCCGATGGTCACCCTCCAGCACGTCCTGGGTCAGCTGGAGGAAGGAGACTTCCTGTCGTCGTTGGATTTGGAGGATGCCTACTTCCATATTCCCATCCTAAAGGGGCACCGAAAATTCCTCAGGTTTGTGGTCCAAGGGCGTCATTACCAGTTCAAAGCCCTCCCCTTCGGTCTACGGTCGGCACCCAGGGTGTTCACCAAGTGCCTCGCACCGGTGGCGGCGCAGCTGCGCCGCGAGGGGATCCACGTCTACCCCTACCTGGACGACTGGCTCATCCGAGCCAAGACGAGGGAGCTCGCCGTGGTTCACACGGCAAGGACCGTCCAACTTCTCACGGACCTGGGATTCTCCGTGAACTACGCCAAATCCCACCTGGTAACCGCGCAAGACGCTCTGTTTCTGGGAGCGAGGCTCAACACAGTGTCCCTTCTGGCCTCCCCGTCGGAGGAGAGGACCAGGACCAACCTGGGCAAGGTGCAGCGGATGTTGGTGGCCGACGCGGCCAAGGTGAGGTCCATCAAGTCCCTCCTCGGAATGATGTCTTCCTGCATCTACCTCATTCCCATGTGCAGGCTCCGGATGCGCCCGTTGCAGGAGTTCCTGGACGCGCGCTGGATCCAAACGACGGGCAGTTTCGAGGAAAGGATCACACTCGACGAGAGTTTCCGACGAGCGATCCGGTGGTGGGGCACCCGCGCGCATCTGACGGCGGGCATGGTCTTCCAGACCCCAGCCCACCAGGAGACCGTGACCACGGATGCCTCCCTGGAAGGGTGGGGAGCGCACACCGAAAATCTGCACGCAAGAGGCCTTTGGCTCCCGACGGAGAAATCCCTACATATCAACGTCCTGGAGCTCCGTGCAGTGTTTTGGGCCCTCAGGTCCTTCCTTCCGTCCCTCAAGGGCAAGGTGGTGAGGATCTTCACTGACAACACCACCACCATGTTTTACATCAGGAAACAGGGCGGAACCAGGTCCCCAGCACTGTCCATGGAGGCGCAGGACCTGTGGCATTGGGCCGTCGCCCAAAGGATATTTCTGGTGCCGTTTCATCTGGCAGGGATAAAAAACACCATCGCCGACTCACTCAGCAGGGAGCTGCGCTCGTGCCACGAGTGGGAGCTACGGCAGGATCTAGTGGATCGCCTCTTCCGACGGTGGGGCACACCCCAGATCGACCTGTTCGCGACGGCGACGAACTCCAAGTGCCTGAGGTTCGCCAGCAGGTTTCCCCAGGCGAGGAGCATGGGCGATGCCTTCTCGTTCCCCTGGGAGGGCCTGTTCCTCTACGCGTTCCCTCCTTTGCCACTGCTAATCCGGCTCGTCAACCAGCTCAAGAGGTCACGGTGCAGGATGATCCTCGTCGCACCTGCGTGGCCGAGGCAGATATGGTTCCCGGACCTTCTGGACTTGTCAGCGTCCCCGCCAATCAAGCTGCCGGTGGACGCAGATCTACTCTCCAGAGAAGGAGGCGCCATCCTCCACCACGACCTGAAATCGCTGAACTTGCAGGCCTGGCTCCTGCAGCGCTAGAGTTTGGAGGATACGACATACCGGCCGACTGCAGAGAGGTTCTTGCGAAGGCCAGGGCGTCCTCGACTCTTAAATGCTACGGACACAAATGGAAGAGGTTCTCTGTCTGGTGCCTCGCACAGAAGATTAACCCTCTACGGATTACGGCTCCCCAAGTACTGCTGTACCTGCTGACGCTGGCCAAAGCTGGACTGGCACACGCGTCCATCAAGATTCATCTTGCTGCGATCTCCCGATACACCAGAACCACGGGCCGGACGTCCTTGTGGTCTCATCGTCTGGTGAAAGAGTTCATGAAGGGACTGTTCAGATCGTTCCCGCCGGTGAAGGCGCCGGCCCCGGCGTGGGAGCTCAACGTGGTGCTGACCAAGCTCATGGGACCTCCGTTCGAGCCTCTGCACTCAGCCCCGTTGAAGTTTCTGTCGTGGAAAACAGCGTTTCTTGTGGCCATCACCTCCGCACGACGGGTGGGAGAGATCCAGGCCCTTTCCTGCAAGGCCCCGTACTTGACTTTTCACGACACGAGGGTGGTGCTCAGGACGCACCCCTCCTTCATGCCCAAGGTACCGTCGGACTTCCATCTCAACGAACCCTTGGTGTTGCCTGTGTTCTTCCCGTCGCCTTCGTCGCCGGCTGAGAGGACTTTGCACTCGCTGGATGTGGCTAGAGCGCTGAAGTTCTACGTGGACCGCACAAAGTGTTTTCGGAAGACGTCACAACTCTTTGTGAATTTTGGACCTGTCAATCAGGGGAAGGCTCTCTCGAAGGCTTCCATTTCCAGATGGCTCTCCGGCTGTATCATGTACTGTCACCGGTTGGCAAACCGACCGCTGCCTGGCCGTCCGAGAGCCCATTCCACCAGAGCGATCGCAGCTACCACGGCGTTCCTTTCTGGTGTGCCCCTGCTGGACATATGCAGGGCTGCTACGTGGAGGTCGACGCACACCTTCACGAAATTCTACTGCGTCGATCGGGATTCCAGGGAGGAGTCCAGGGTCGGCCAAGCAGTGCTGCGCAACCTGTTCGCCTGAGGTGAGCCTGGTGAGGAGGTAAGATGCTTAATGTTGAGTTTGATGTAATGCTTAATGTTGAGCCTTTGCCACCTCCCGTGGTTGTGCATGTGTGTACTGCTATGTATTCTTTATTCATGAGCATGTGAATCCATGCCAGACCCCATGCTGGAGAAGGAACAAGTTACTTACCTGTAACTGTTGTTCTCCAGCATGGGTCTGGCATGGATTCACATGCGAACAGTCCCGCCTACCCCTCTGCGGCTCTTCACTTGGTCATACTGCCACTTCACGTGCTTCCAAATCTGAAGATGGCTGCCAGAGGCGGTGCTTAGGTAGAGGGCACTCATTGGCTGTGGTCAGTATGACGCAGAGACCAGTGATTGGTTACTACTACGAAAGACAGATCAGAAACGAAACTGATACTGGTTTTTTCTTTACCGAGGATTCCCAGCCTGAATATTCATGAGCATGTGAATCCATGCCAGACCCATGCTGGAGAACAACAGTTACAGGTAAGTAACTTGTTCCATATGATAAAAAGGCTCTTAAAGCAGTTTGGCTAGCTCTCTCCCGTTGGTGCTAATTTATAATGCAATCGTAATCATAGAGCATTGTGCACTCTGTCGGCCAACTATAATCTATGGCAGCGCAGTAGATCTGTGGACGTACAGACTGGATGGAACTTTTGATCACTAGTTTGTGTAAACCTTAGCTTTGTGTATTCATTATGTAAGAGTAAAGAAGGTAGGACGCCAAGTAGAGTGGATGGTGTTGCAGGCAGAGAACGAGGCACACTAGGTTGAATATTGTAGTTTGCGGTTCTCAGTTAACATTTCAAGGAGTATGCAATTTGCTCATGGGTTGAGCACAAGTTGCAAGATGCATGCAACCAGCAAGTTACAAAACTACATTTGCCATCAAATGTATTTGGCTGTGTGATAATGTACATTGTCAAAAGTGTTCACACGTCGGTATGATGAATCTTCCCCAACAAAATGAAATCTAGTTGACGGATAGGGCCTCATCACGAGTTAGGGGGTAGCCCTTAAATGCGGTGGTGTTACAGCCGCATTTACCGCTCCCCCCAATCTCTAATCTGGCATGTTTACCCCAGCACATAGCTGGGGGGGTAAACAAGTTGGAAAAATGACCATGACGCAATTATCATCGGTGGTATTACCGCACAGTAATTGCACCAAAAAATTCTGATTGAGTCATAACGGTTGTCGCCCAACCATGATCTGGCGGTAATACTGGCGGATGGATGCGCGCTAAGGCATATAAAGTGGGGCAGTATCCCAGTCGGGATACCGTCCAACTCTTAAATGGGCCCTATGAGATCAAGATACACTAACCTAAACTTTACTGTAAAGCATGGAGACAATGCAGTGTTTAACAGCAGCAATACTGTAATTGTGTTATGTAACAACTTAAATGTTTAGGAATAGTATTGCAAAGCAATCTTTAATAGAAATATAAAGTTAACACATACTGGTCTTTGCCAGACAGATTATAGTTTACTTAAAAAAAAAAGTACCAACCTGATTACTTCTGGTTTGCAATTACTTTGAAAAGAAAACAAAAACCTTGCCCAGCAGTCCCACATACGCCTTTGACACTGAAGCATGGAGAAGAGTACTACTGCTGCACTCTATATATTATCCCCTTTAAACTTGCAGTGACCAAAGAAAAGACCTTTGAGAGAGCCCTGAAGCTAAGAGGAATGTGAGCGAGCTGTGCTTTCATTGAACAAGGTAACTTAAATATCTAGTTTAGCTACCCATGTGTTAATTTAAGTACGAAGCCTACAGAATTTCATAGCAAATTAGTAAGTGACACTGCTTATTTTATGCCTAGCATTATGTGGAGAAGGAAGTCCCAAATCTGAAAGGGTCTTCTTGAATCGACTTACTACCTCTTAAGATGCTACAGTTTTGAGAAGTGAACTTCTAGGGCCTTCGCAAATTCACTGTCAATTCATTCTACTTCCTAACCCGTTTGCAAGAATATTTATAGCATGTGCAGCCTCATGCATGAAGATCCCTAATCTGGAATAGGTGGGTTTGATATAAAGCAGTTGTGATAATGGATACTGACATGTTTACCTGGATGGCAGTTGGTGCATTATAAGCAGGAATTAGTTAATGCGCGTTAGCGATAGTGTAGTACACAGTTCGACATGTACCGCTCAATATCCACAAGTTTGATGTTGCGTTTTATTGTGTTGGACGTGATTTATAAATTGAGATTATATGTGTATAAATCTATGAAGGTCCTGTAGTAATTGTCCATCACACTGAGAAATCATGATCTAATCAATGTATCTCATCCAAAGAGCCACACAGTATATGATGTCTAACAAAGATTAACACTACGCATGATCTATCTCACACCAGGCCATGACGAGGTTGCCATAGAAGTAAGCAAACCCAAGACACATCCCAAATCCCTATTTCTGTAGGTAGTAATCTCTGCCAAAAAAAGAATTGGACGTGTGGGCGTACACCTGAGCAGTGATGTCAACATAACCGAGTGTTCTAAAAACGCTAGATGATATATTGCGCAATTCCCGTTGAGCAGCATGGTTCTCGAGGTTTCCTTTTCAGTTTGGATCTGAAGAACCCCTTTATAAAATGCCTTGGCCACACAGTTCTGCAGAGTACATTTTGTCTTTCCCTGGAGTGGTGTGGCGTGTGGATTCTCGCACGTTGAGGACCAATGCATGTTTTCTTTGTCGACTCCCAAAGCATTGATAGACCAGAAGAGAAATGATCGAGTAACAATGTGAGGGAAGATCCACCACTGGGTGCCACAGCAAGTGGTAGACTGTGTCCTAGGTTCGCCTTACAGCCACCAGTACCAGGCAGATCTCAGTGCTTTAATGCTGACAACCAGCAGTGAATCTCCACTAACCTATGATGCCACATTGAAAAGAATAATCCCTAGCAGGCTGTAGAGGTTGGGGGGAGGAACTTATTTATTTATTTATTGATATGGGGAATATAATTTCTCTTTTAACTGTTCAACAGCAGTTCAGATATCAAACACAATATCCACCTGGGGAATTGCTTTCATTCAGGTGAGCATACCTTAGTAATGTCTTAAGAATATCCAGCCAATAGTTAAAATGATCCCAGTGGCTAACACCCACCTGTTTTATAAGGTTACCGAGCCACCTTCTGTTCTGAGAGACATTCAAACTTTCATTTAGAAATCACATATTTTTTCACTCATTGCTCATCTGCTTTAAAAAGGGCTTTCTTCCTTTTGCTCTAATGCATTTGAGACCATGATTGTGCTCTTAATGAAAGCTATGTAGGTGGTCAAAATATACAATTTAGGAGCCTTGTGGTTATGGCCGATAAGTGGGCACCTTTTTACCCTTCCATGCCATTCTCCTTCCTGTTATCTCTATTGTATTGGGTGGGATAAGAAATGCTGCACCCAGTGTTTTAACGCTGGCACTACAAAAGGCCTAGCGACCATGGTTGGAGCACTCGTGCTTGACCTGAAAATGTCTCTTTTCGGAAACCTTCAAATTAACCCTACAAACTGAAAGGGGCTTGAGTAGATTTTCTGACTGCAGAGCCCATGCAACCCATTCATTTTTGACCAAACAAAAATAAAAACAAAATTGATTTAAGGATCTTTTCAGATTGGAAATTAAGCCATAATCGCCCATTCAGAATGCAGTATCAGCTGGTAATCATTTCATTTTCAAAGCTTTATTTGGCATAAAAAGCAGCTGGTAGTAGTCCTCGGGGCACGTTCTGTGCTTGAGCGAAGTGAGGGCATTTAAAGAGGGCCATGGAACGATACCAAGTGAAGGCAGAGGGGGGAACATTATTGCTATTTAAACGTTTCACCCATCCATTGGCCGTAGCATGTGCCTTTTAAAAACTCAGAGAAACTAAGTAGCAAACATTTGGAATGTTGGGGCAAAGGGTTTATACCAGCTATTTTTGCCGTGTCCGTTGCAATGGAGATGCCAACATTTTACATTTCTAATTCAGATAGAGTTGTGTCCTCAAACGGAATTGCAAACTGGGTGTATGATTAAGAAGCCAGTCCTAAAAAACAGCGAACCCTCAACAGTACATGCCACTTCAAAAGAATATCACAAAGTCCATCTGTACTGAACAAATACCACTTTTCCTTTGAACGCACAATCTGGAAAGAGCACATAACCCCCTGCTCCATGAATTACAGATGGGGTCACCATCATACAGAATATCAGATCATATGCTGCATTATCCCTTTCATCACATGCATTCATTCGCCAACACTGCACAAACCCTCAGCATGCATGCACCATTGCTCACATTCCACTCAGCGTGACTTAAGTCTCCCTGCCCATCAAACGGGACCACCTCCTGCTCAGAACACACTTTTCAGTACCTCATACCCAAGGCATCAGATAACACATCACCAGGCACAAATTAGACACAATCTTCATCCTGGCGGCATGGCTTACTGAGCCACTGCGTCACACATTCAAGTCCTAATCCCCTTAGGTCACAACATACAATGATTTGAAGCTACATGGCTTGCAAAAAACAATACAAATAATTGACTTCAGTTACTAGATAGGAGAAGGCCTTAACATTTTTGCATTGAGAGTTCCAGATTTCCCTCAACTACATGGTGATCTTGACTTGTCACTTCCCTCTCACCAATCGGAGAGGACTATGCAATATATTCCTACTCCAAATCAGCAAGATCTTTGTAAATGTAATCAGTTCTCATCAGAACAAGATTCACCAACCACTTCAACAATTGTTTCTCCGAGACTTAAAACTCCCAGGATGCCCTGCTACCAGGAAAACAAAATATCCACACTTCTGCCCCTCCACTGTGCATCCAACATATCCACTTACCATTTATGTAAGGTTTCCCTATGTTGACCCACTCTCTGAGAAGTGCAGGATTAGATGGGCCCTTATTCCGGTGAGTCACAGAGCCAATGGGAGGGAGGAGGGGTGGCAATATAAGACCCAATGTCTGGGGTGTAAATGACCTGCACAGACAAACAGGAGTGAACGGTGCTGTGGAGGTGGACTGAAAGGCAAGGAGGTGGTCCAAAGTAGAGCAGAGGGTTGAGGGCTGTACGGTAGTGATGGATGCAAGTGCAGGTCATGTATTGAGGTGAGAGCAGTTGGATTAGAGGAAAGTGGAGACAGTTGGGAGTAGTTGATTGAGAAGGGAGAGAGAGCGCGAGAGCCGAAGGGGCTAGAATAGAATAGAGGAGGTTGGAGATGCGCAGGAGTAGTTTGTGGAGGAGAGGGCGAGAAGGTTGGAGGGACGGCAGAGAAGGGGGTGGGAAGAGATCAGAGGTAGGTAGAGAGGGGAAGTGTCAGGCTGAGAGTTATCCTGTGTCCGCGGAAGCTGCTGAACCCCCGACAATCCCCCTGAAGTGTAATCCTCAGAACCTGATAATTCTCAGCTCTGTTAACTACACCCCAAAGGGAAAGGGGGAAGTGGATAACATAAGAAACACCAGGCTGGCGACGTTCTGACTAGCTGATGCGGAACCTGCAGTGAATACAAAAGAACATACAGAATCCTCAAATTACTTTACTACCTTTAAATTATGAAAACTTTATATCCTTAACTAAAATGTAAAGAATCATACCTGGTTCTTCTCTTTTAAGATCTTAGAGAAGATTGGAGTAATAGCTGATAAAATCTTTCTACCTTTCTTGTGGCATTGAAAGTCTTGAAAATAACAGCAACTCCTTTGATTATTGAACTCTTAAGAACCTTGACTCTTGCCTTATAAACTGTTAAATGTTCCAGTTAAGAAGACTTAGATGAATCCTGTTCTTTCTTTTTAATAAATAGAGTTCATAGTCTTTTGAAGAACTTGCAAACTTTTCCAAGTCCGTTGAAACCTTTTCGCGCACACGTGCAACAATTTACCCGCGCAAAACACGCGTTGAAGAAACCACGCGCCAGATAAAAAACACACGCTGAGGAACACACGTGCTAAGAAAACACGTGCTGAAAAAAGTCACGTAGCAGTCTTTTCTTAATCTTGCGTACATGCGCTTTAAACACCCGCGCTATGAACCCACGCGCTGTCGAAATAACGTAGCAGTCATTTCTCGCGCACGCATACTCGCGCTATGACTACACACGCTATGAACACACGCGCTCTGAACACTCGCGCTGGATCACACGTGCTATAGAAATCACGTAGCAGTCTTTTCTCGCGCACGCGTACACGCGCAATGAATTCACGCGCTGTAGTTTTCACGTAGCAGTCTTTTCTCGCGCTCGCGCACTCGCGCTACGATCACAGGTAACAGTCTAACATTGCTCGCGCGCGCTTAAAAATTAAACGTTGAACTATAAACAGAGTAACATCAGTTCTTCTTTTGAATTTTCATTTACAATCTCCTAAAGTTTCTAATGAATCTGAGCAAAGATTTACATATCCAAATAAAGTCACTTAGCTTAAGAATTTTTTCTTCTCCAAAAGAACTTCCAGAAACTCTCCTGCGAACCTGAATTCTTCTCCTGAACAACCCCGCGTAAGTAGCCGCTCGACTGCCAGGATTTGAAAGTTCAAATCCACTAGGCCCAAGACTTCAGCAGGAGCAGCTACAGACACGTCCTCTCAGCTGGGGTTACGACGATGAAAGGCCAGAGAGTGACAGTTTAGAACGTTCATTGTTGTGCTGCAGTTCTCTCTAGCCAATCAAGGCTTCTATTGTAAAACTCCAGAGCCAGGAATCTGTATAGAAAGGTCAAGGCCAAACCCACACAGAAATAAAGGGAAATAATTAAAGGGAACCTAACAGTAATTAAAGGAAACCGGATGACAGTAATTAAGAAAACCTGACAGGAAGGAGAAGAAAGAACAAGGAGAAGAGAGGGGTAGAAATTGACATATGAAGATCAGTGGCTGAAAGAGAGAGGAGGGAGTAGGAGGAGAATGGGAGAATGGAGATGCAGCAATGATGTCAGGGAGAGGTGGACGGAGGGAGGGAAGGAGAGGGGGGAGTGGAGAGGAGAGAGAGAGAGAAAAAAGAGAAAAAAAACTCACACCCTTAAGTCATAGAGGGAGTCCGACAGACAATTTGAACGTTTCCTCATTCAGGCCCTTGGCAATAGCTTAGGCTAGACTCTACAATGGATGTTACCCGTTTCTAGTGTTGATATTGTCCTGGTGTTATGAAAGCCTTGGTTAGAGTGGAGAGTCCCCGCAAGAGGTCAAGGGACCATGTAGGGAAGCCACTTATGGAGTATGGATTTTTTTTAGGCCATCCATGAAACCCATCAATCCTCACTATCGTTTCAGCATTACAATCCTCATCACACACCTGCCTCCCACCAGAGTCCATTCTAACCCACGGCCTGCATTCTCTCTCCTGTGGAATTTCCCATTGATACTTTGAAATAAAACCTAATCACCAGAGCATATATCATGGATCCCATTCCCAATGTAAACACCCCAAGCCATCTGCACCTTGCTATATTCAGGTGCTCACAGATTCAAAACATGCCTTTCCAAAATATGGTGAAGGAATGTGTTTTACAAGATCAGCTCACCAAACTGAAAACAACCACTCATTAAGGATATACAGTAATCCCAATGTTTAAGCTAAATGACACCAAAGCATGTTAGAAGAACTGTTTAATAGGAGCAGATCCCTATTAAATAACCAAGCAGTACCCCCCTATCCAACTGCGATACCCCAAAGAGGATCACCTTTAAAACACACTCCGCCCTGGCCAACATCCTAATGTCCAAGAGGCCTCCCCATATAGAGACTATGTCCTACATTGTGAAATACCACTCTAGTAAAGCAAGAAAGCCCTCCAAAATTGACTTATATTTCCTCATCCAAGGGATCTTCAACAGTGCACTGATAACCAGAGCATATCCCCCACTTTGCTGAAGTCCACCATGAACCCACACAACCTCACCAACGACCAAACTACTACTTTTCCCAAGGAAGATATGTGAGAATGTAGTATGTGCACACACTGAAAGAATGACTCATCAACCCCCACTTGCATGACTACTAATCCAGCTTCAAACCAACATGAACAAAAATGGAGATCATCCAAATCATTGATGGTCAATTTTAACCACTGTCTCCTAGTCCTGCTCAAGCCCTTGACCTGCTTTCTACACGTTTGAGCATTAAGCCCTGGTGTGGATATCATATAAACATGATTCACAAGTCGCATTCCAAATCTCAAGTGCAAAGTCACTCAAAGTAGTGATAGACTTCAGTCTCACCTTCAAGGCGCACATTGTCATGCAGAACCAAATGGCCTGATGCCAGCACTGGCTCTTGTGCAGAAAACAAGCATCTCCTCGAACAGGACTTCATAACCACCTTCCCAACATTGTCTCCCACGCTACTGCTGGGGCAACACCCTACATGCACTGTCACCATCCTCTCTTTAAAGAGCATCCTTCTTGCAAGGGCCTGATCTATCAATGGACAGCACAAGTAAGGCCACTTAAGCTGCACTCTGAGTAACACATGATGTGGGCCTGTCCAAGCCTGCGTCATCTTTAAATGTATGCTGGATCACCAACAACTCTGTTACAATCAACATATATCCCTGTCTCGTCAAGAAAGAAATCTCTCCAGAGGGCCGTCCAACACAAGAAGCCACAACATTGCAGAACCCAGAATTTCAAAAAAGAACAGACCAGTAGACCAGCCTTGTCAATCCAAGTCCCCTCCTTTATAGTTAACATCACAGTAAACAATCTGCATCTATCTCTCCATATCAACAAGGCATTGAAAATGCATCCCTTAAAGAAATGTCTCATCAGTCCAATCACACACACACACACACACACACACACACACACACACACACACACACACACACACACACACACACACACACACACACACACACACACACACACACACACACACACACACACACACACACACACACACACACACACACACACACACACACACACACACACACACACACACACACACACACACACACACACACACACACACACACACACACACACACACACACACACACACACACACACACACACACACACACACACACACCCTCTTCTCTCTCCCACGATAATATCCTGCCACACTTCCAAGCTTCTACACAATCTATGATAGTAAAGTGTGCTCTTCTGCCCTCTAGCCTAGTTCCGTACACAATCACTCATCCCACAAGTGGCCCCTGGGTGATGGGGCAGAAAGGGCGGTGTTGACTCCCTGAAATACGGGAACATTTCATAAGGGCAAGTGACGTCAGAAACCTGATGGGCCTACTTCCAATAGTGATTTCTAAGACTGCGATTCGGTCATCTGAAACTCCTCTCTGGATCAGAGTGCCCTTTTCAGTCAATAATGCCGAAGTTTGTCCCAAATAACGCTAGGTCTCTGAAACAGACCCAGATTGCTCTGCACGTTTTGAACCTTACTCAAGCTGAAACTGAGCCCCAGTGCTGGGCTATATGAGAATGGTTCTTGTGATGGCATTAGCAGTGGCATTCTGAAGTAGCCACAGTCCTGGCAGTAGAGAAGTGGGGAGGCAACGGCATTGACTATTGGCATAGTCATCATCACTATCGTGATGCTTTATTTCAGATATATAATCAAGAGAAAGAAAAATAACATGAAAATACACAACAGTGCCAAAAAGTATAAACAGGATCTTCCAAACAGTTCATTTGTCAAACCCGAAGTGTTATAGCTATATGTAAAACAAAGGTTCTGAAGTGCCTAATTTTTTTAATAAAATGATCATATCATATCATGCGCTTTTATGGGACACTAATCAGCTGCGCTGATGGCATGCTTGGAATTGCGCCATGAACGCTGGGGGATTTAGCCGCTTCGTGGCCCTAAGGATTCTACCACATAATGCAGCCACCCTCTTTTTGCTACCTTTGATGCAGAACACGGTTACTCAGCTTTCTATAACACACAGAGCGTTGCATGATAGTTCCCTTGCTGGCAGTCCTGCAGCATTGCTAATCCCCTTTAAATGGGATAAAGTGGAATGGTAATTGCCTAATTGAAGTGCACTGGGGGTCATGCTAAAGTAAAGCCCAGACTGTTTCTGTTCGAGGGCGCAGCAATGAAGCTCTTGGCGCATAATAAAGACGGACATTCTCTTTCCCCACTCCCTCTGCAAAGGCTGCCTTACCTAAGAACAAGCCATGCTTTTGTTATTTTCGTTTCCTGGCTCGGTTTGTCTGAACAACACCCTCTTGTGTTGCATGCTGCGGAGATATCCTCCTACCAGCTCAGCTGGCACTCCATTTGAAGCTCTTCATTTTCGGGAAATCGATTGCACTGCATATAATTGACATTTTTAAGATGGAAGAGATGTCCAGAAATTTGAATTTTCTAGCTCGGTCACAGTGCATTCATCAACATCTTGAGAGGAAATCCTCGCTCATGGGGCGAGCAATATTAGCATATGACCCATGAAGGAGCGTTTGGTTTAGGTTAGGGTAAGTTGCTTCTATAAAATGGATTCATTTGCAGTTAGTCAATCTCTGGGCCTGTCGTCAGGGGTTGCAATGTAGACAGAAATGGTGTGTAGTTGTGAAGCTGTAGGCTGGTCAGTAATGCTGGCAAGAGGATAAATAACTCTTGGTGCATAATACGGCCTTCTGCATTGAGGAATAGGCACATACAATAAGACCCTTCCATTCATAATTGTTCTCTTTATGGCCTGCTATATGATACTGTTTGCCCCATACCCAGAGCTGGTCCTACAGTAAGGCAACATAGCAGTGGAAAGCCGGGCCTAATTGAATTTGGAAGATAATTGAGTCAACCTACATCTTTCACATGCCTTGTTCATACTGTCCTAGTTCTTCGTATCTGGGCTACCTGGTAGGAACTACTGAACACAAGCCAAGAACCACACCTATAAATCTATCCAATATGATCTGTTCTCGTTGTATGAAAAGGAAATGATGGCACACGTCCTACAAACTTTACTAAAACAGGACCTGTGGTGTTTAAAGAGGCCATTGGCTAATTGGTAGATAATAATAGTAATCTTTTGCAACAATGATTAAATAATGAGGTCAACGGTTGCCTAGTGCATTGGGTCTTGCCTCTCCCAATCCTCCATATCCATGATTGCATCTTTTTTTATGCCAAATGTTGAGGATTAAAATGTTGCGCTTTCAGTACCCCTGGAATCCTGACTTGTTTGCTACATTCATGTGCCAAATCAACCAAACGTTCAGCTGCCAGCCCTGCAGATTCTGTGGAAGTATGATCTCTGTGGCCACAGATCAGCTAATAGGCCACACACATGCTGCTTGAGATAGTAACTTCTGCTTTTCTTACAAATGGCACCCTCAAATGGAGGATGCTGGGGAACCTATTTACTCCAGATGCACTTTAAAGATCTTCGGTAACAGGGAGAGGTGCTTTAACTAACACCTGTCATCCCACTGTGTGATTGGTTCCATGTCTGTTTGCCAACGCACATTTTATGTAAGTAATTTTCTTCGAAGAAATGATTTCGTAAAAACTCATAACTTTTTTTAAAAAAATTGGCGGAGTGGGGTGTTCCCCCCCCCCCCCGCCTCCCATTTTCCTATACTTTTATCCCTGCCTCTTTTAACCCCTTAGGCCCTATACATTTCGATTCATTTTTTGAAAGTAGTTTCTTTGAGAGTAAATCATCCAGGGCTTAATCTACTGTGAAGCTCAATTAATGACTTGGGAATTTCTTTTTACAACAATATCCAGTAGGTCCTTGCATTCTCTGCAAACCGAGAACTTGAATGGACAAGCAATCTCGAATTGCAGGCTTCATTTTATTCAGGAGACACCTTAACCTGTTCTCCATAAAATGTACTCCCTCATTATTTTAACTGGTGCATGGAACTGCTGTATTACCCTGAAAATGAAGCTGTGGCTACATGTGATCAGTTAACATTAAGACCTCTCCTGTTTTGACAGAGGTAATCCACACCCAAAGTGGAGACCAGAGCCTTGGATAGTGCTTGCAACATGCCCTGGTTTATTTGTATAGAGGAGCAGGTAAAAGTTCTCAAGGTGGGCCATATAGGTTCCTCCTATTGGATGTGTGACCTCTTTTCCTTTAAACCCACCTTTACTATTTTTTGTCTGCCCCATTTGTAGGAAGGTGAGCAAAATGTGGGTGAAGCCTACCTAAAGAGGGAGCAAGCTGTCAGGCTGGCTGATATAGCTATACATGCCACACGCTGCCCAGTATCAGTGGAGATCCTAGTCATCAGCTGTAAACAGTATGGCATAGTGCCAGTCAAATGATCATTCTACATGTGTAAGATGCACTTTGAGGCAAATGTCAATGCTGGTTGAAGATTAATTTTACAATGTTTGTTAAATGTATTTATTTATTCGAATTTGTAAAGCACCTAAGCCCAAAGGCATCAAGACGCTGTTGCGAACTAGTTACATGCTACATGTACCTGAAACAGGAGCACTTAACATTCAGGAACAAAGACACAAGTGGACAAGAAGCAGGCCTTGTCACTTCCAAAATCAAATGTTTGTTAACCTAGTTACTTTTTCATTTCTTGTTTGTTTGTGTGGTTGATGTGTCTATGCTTCTAATGAAGGTTACCTGGCTGATGCCTTTAGTTGGGAGATACTGAGGCCTATTTTGCTCTGCTGCTTGGAATTGGAAAGACGGAAAACACTGAGCAGATGTAGTCACCCACTGTCAATTATTTCAGGCATTTGTCGAATGTTTCCATCTACTAAGCCACAAGGGTAGTAGGCTTGCATTCACCCAACTGATTGTCTTGCAGCGCCTACTGTAATACCAATATGCGCTTGTTATTATTGCGTTCTAATTTACGGAAATGTACAGATAAAACTTTTGCACTTGTGACACTTCAAACATCAGGAGAACTAATACATACTACATGTTGCCATGTGAGGGAGAGGGATCTTTTCCAGGTTTTTTTTGTTCCAGTGTAAAAGACAAAAATAAAGTTTGTATTTTGGAAAAAGAACCAATTAACATCAGACGCCCCCCACCCCCTCTCCTAATTGCATTTTAGCCTCATGCCTGTTATTTCATGTTAGTGAACTAGGAATGTGTGTAGGGGATTTTACTTTTAAAAACGTGCATTTTGATGCGAAAGTTGCTAAAACTGATCCGAGCTTGAGCTTCATCGAGGCAAAGTAAGGAGCACACTACTTCGACAAAGACAAAAATACCTTGGAACCTTCATGGATAGTTGGTCAGTTGTATGCTCTAAATTAATTAACCTAATAGTTTAAGTCCTACAGACACGGCCTATACAGAATGCAAGAGATCGGGGACACCTTTTGATGAGCGATGAAAGTGTTTCCCAGAGCTATTAAGCTGCTGTCAAATAATACCCATTTACGTGTGAGGGTAGTCTTGCTCACCTAATCAGTTGTTCGGAGGATGAGCTCTGAGAATGATAATTGGCGGTTTTTAGCAAAAAGTGAATCTGACTTGTTCCTCCTCCAAATACCAGTTTGTCAAGTTTATAGCCGTTCAGCAGCCATGTTCCAGCATCTGTGTGCTGCTTAAAAGATAGGCAACCATGGTGAGGTCAGACTGCCAACTGGAAGATGGTACTGTTTTGGTGGGGGTAGGGTTAGAAGAAATTCCTTTTTGTCTGCAAACATTGCTGCATCAGTGAGGCATGCACATTTGCATTGGCTGCATTCTACTTTGTGGAGTCAGTCCCATGACCCTTTGGAAAGCTTGTTCTATCCTGGAAACAATTTCATAGCCGGCTAGAATGGTGACACTTTACCTCGATGGTCCTTGACTTCAGAATCCTAGAGATAGTTACCATTGAGAAAGAGCAACTAGTGATAGTCAAGGCTAATTCAGATGTATTAATAATCCTCCAACATCCATATTCTCCAATAAAGGGCTTCAAATAATGTAACATTTTCGAATCAACACTTGAAGAGGATGATTTAGAATTCCTGATGCCTTTAAAAATTATGTACGTCCATGCTGTAAAGCACAGGTTTAAGTTAAGTAGGCCTTCAAATGCCCCTAAATTACAGTAACATGAATGTCACGATTCAAGCCCTGCACATTCTGGGTAGACTTGCCTGGATGATGCCTTTCCAGAACGCAAACCCTTGCAACAAACATGGCCCTAAACTGATGTAACTTTACACAATCTGGACGCTGCTCCTTCACACGATTGCCAGTCCTATACTGGTCTCCTCTGCAAGTTTCCGGAGTTGAAAGCGCATTGTTCCTATTTTGGGGCCATGCTTTGTCCTCCGTGTTGGGCCTTTTTGTTCTTCTCTGTGCTAGTGGGGCAGGTACCACAGAACTGGAATCTTGTGCTCGCGACCTCCAACGTCCAAGCTATCCAGGCTTACAGTAACAAAAAATGCTCGGGAGAGAGCACTTTAAGTTACACCTTTTGATCTTCTGGTGCTCCATGCTTATGGCAAGGATGGAGGGTCCCCCGTAGTGGTGGAGCAAGAGGGGTGGAGAGTAATGGTGGTATTAGAAGAACCTGTAGGAAGTAAGAAACCAGGAACTGGCATCAAGTAGAGCTGTGAGACTGTTACAACGATCGGCCGATAGACATATCAAAATGGCTCTCCTCACTGTAATGGGCGCCAAATATGTTTTTAGCTGGCTGCTATGTGGCGAGGCTGATTGAAACCTGAGAGGCTATGAGAAGCCATTAAAAGCCAACTCGTTCCTGGCCTCTGACAGACTTCTCTATCCAGATAGAGACCATGAATACTGGCACACCAATATACCGGCTTCTCTTATGAATCAATACAACGAAATCAGATACTCATCTTCTTGACAACCTTTTATTTGGGACCACTTTGTCACAATGTTGATGCTCAAAAGAAGATTCTGAATCATCTTGCTTCAAGATGTGCTCGTTTGCAGACATGAGTTGTTGTTCATTCAAGTGCCAGGATTGCCCTCTTAACTACTGATTACCTGTATTTTTTCTTATTTGGCACTATTTGCTTTAAGTGAAGAAAAAAAAAAATTAAATTGGGGTCTTATATTGCGCTAATTGGGGTTAGCTAGTTTTTGCTGCAGTAGAATTCATCAAAGTAGATTTCTTCAAATTTCTTTTTGTCGGATTTTGTCACAAATATGTATGTGGGGGTTGGGTCGGTTAAAGAGAATAATTCATGTAGGGGCGGCGTTAAGGAGGGGCGATTGCGGGGGTGCCCCCCCCCCCACTACTTCCACACACTTGCGGAAAAATCATCCTGTGGGGAAAAAAGACAAAATTCAACTAAATTTACTTCAATGTAACAGATTCGACCAGATCATGTAGAATCACTTCATGCTGTTGTCCAGCCTCTAAGTGCTTGACCGGATAATGAAACTGCGCTGTTTAGTGTTGTCTTGCTTTCAAGATGAGGATGTTGGTCCTGAGAATTCCTCTCACCCCCAGTGGCAAATAACTGACATGTAGAATGTTTTTCTTTTTTCTCAGTTGTCATGTTGATAGTCACTTGTTCCTGGGAATAATTCCATATATTACCTAGAGAATTTTGAAATTCCTAGTTGTTTAATATAACAGCGGCATATCCTTGGAATACACAATTGAGATGTACTTTCCTGCTTAGTGTGGACAGGCTCACTAACCATACCCCCAGGATCAGCTTGGAAAAGGTTGACTTGCAAAGGTACCAAAAGTCTTCTTTTACAAACGCACGTTTTGGTTTTAAAACAACCTAGAATAACAGTTGATTCCAGGCATCACAATGGTGGTGAAAAGTAAAGTCCCACATTCAAACCCAATGTGTCATACCTGTTTCCCAGCTATGGCCTAGCTATTAAATCATGCAAGGTGTACACATGACGGTCCTTTACCAAAGTGTACTTATTGACCTTGGAATCAGATTGGCCAGATGTTCTGTAGCTACCATAAAAACAGTCAGAGATCCGGGAGTGACACCATTGTCTTACTCTTCTTTAACCTCCACAAAGTCTGCATTATGTATATGTTGCCTTAATATCAATACCTAAAGTTAGCAAGTAGCAGTGAATGTTGTTTGTCTCCTCTTTCTTGCATACTGCCACGATTCAATGTTTTCAAGAACAAAGGATTTTGTAAATTGGCAATAGATTTTATTACGATAACCGCTACCGCAGCCCATCGGCAGTAGGTCGCACATACGAATGTCCAATTTAAGCTGTTCTGAGTCAAAGACTATATTTTCAAGTATTTTGGCACCGGTCATGAAGGCTGTTCCCATGGGGTCATTAAGCTCTGTTCTATTCTGTATCATCAATCTTAATTCAATGTGTGCTGTAAATCGGGGAAGGGGATGATCCAGTGTTTTCAGGATATGCAGAAGTCATTGAATATGCTACTACATCCCATTTCGTATGCAGCCACCTTCCGATATCCTACTAAACTATTGTAGATAAACACATTTAAGTATTTTATGATTTCCCCCACTTTGATTTGACATGTCAGGAATTTGCAAAGTCTTTGCAGGCAAAACACAAAAGATCAGACTTGAGCTAAAATTGTCTTTTGCTGCCAATTCTGAGCAGTCAACCGACTTTCTACTTAATCTAGTACCAGTGGAAACGTACCTATATGTCACCCCAAACAATGCGACAATGACATTACTGCGCCTATGCACTGTACTAAAATGCGACCCCCCCCCACACTACTCAGACTAATGGGAGTGGGTGTTTTGCGGGTATGTACCCCGCTCACCTTAGTCTGTGTAATGGGGGTCGGAGGTCACAGGGGTGTCCCCCGCTTTGATTAGATGGTAGTGGGGAAAAATAACAAAAAAATAGGTTTTGAAAAAGGACGCTGCAGCGCCAGTTCAGACCCACATTGGTGGGAGAGAACAGACGCGTCAGGGATGGAGGAGAAATAGTGGCACACACAGAAATGTGCCGCCGAAAATCTAAGTGTGTGGGATTAGGTGGGTAGGGGATTGCCTGGCACAGTGATATGTGATTGCTGCGCCATAATGGGAGTTGGCATTTTGAAAGTCAACATTATGGACGGCGCAGTGATCATGTAGATCCGTACTGGCAAGTCCAAATGCTCACCTATATCTGACCGATCTCCCTAAAACAATATCCATTGCCATAATATATGGAGTATCCCAGTGGATGCAATTACATCCACAATGGTAAACGCAGAAATCCAGGGCTTTTGGTGCATTTGCCTCAAGATAATAATACTTCTCAATTGAAGACTACCCTGATTACCTCAAAACAGACCAGTACTCCCTGCTCTGTACAATTGTGCAGGTTCTTTTGGTATTCATAACTACCACCCATTGCAGATCTTTCTTTCCTAGCCAAGGCAATTGACAGCTGGCTCTTTGTAGCTTACCAGATGGGTTTCAAATAGCAACCTTCGGGGGAATCACCATCCGTCTGCATCTTCGACAGTCATAAGACCTGCATCTTAGTTCTCTGACCTTTCAGCTGATTTTGTTACTATGAAACACCTAATACTCAACCCAATCCATTCCCACATGGGCATTGTTGTCATAGTCGTGAACGTGTTTCAGGCATTTTTTAGAGAAGAACCACTGCGCACATCTCAAAGGGGTGGGGAACAGCAGCAGGTGATAATGTGAGTAGGAACCCCTTTCCCCCGGAGCCCGGTAAGAATAGACAAAAGAGAACCACAATCAAACTGAATTGTTCGTGTATCTTGGTAGGATTTTATTCTCTGTAGCAAGGCCCGACACGTGTTTCTACCTCCAGTCTTATTCTTGGGCTTGAAGCACCACTTTATAATAGCACCCTGAGGGTGAACGAAGTTAACTGATCTCACAATTGCATTATCCCGATAGTGCAGACGGCAAGATCCAGTTCTGCTCTATTGAGCTTGCTCGAGCAGGTAGGTGCTTCAAGCCCATGAATCAGACTGTGAGGTCAAAACACTTGTCGTGCCTTGATATTGAGAATAAAATCCTACTGAGATACAAGTACAGCCCAGGTGATTGTGGTTGTCTTGCGTTTGTTGTCATAGTCCTCCACCAGGTCACCATTGTCCTCTTTAGTACAGCAAAACATATAGAAATCACAAATTCCTGATCATCCCCTCTTCTTGCTCTATAAACAGTATTACAAGGGTACACTGCTCATACAATTTAGCCTATATGTTGAAGTTCTTGGTGCTCAGATCAGCAAAATGAGCATTGAATCCCACTGCACATGAGGAGTATAACCCAACAGTACTTCAAAGTCTCTGATGAGCAAGTCTCTGTCCACTTCTCTGAATGCTTGATGACCATAGGGTGCTAGATGTTCAATCACAACCTGAAACTCCATCCACAGAGAATGGAATTCTGTCGTCTTGCTTCCTCCTCCTCAACATTTGTATTATAGTTCTATATTTTACAGAGCTCTCAAGTTTCCCCTTTACATACCTGAGAAGACCATCCAATCCATTTTCTCCTCTTTGAAATCTGGGACTTCTCTTTACCCGTTTTAAAGTTGGGAAATCTAAAAGCACCGGAGTTTAAACAATAAACAGGGCTTTATGGCCTTGCACATGGCAATGGGAGACTCAAGAGCTCTGATTTTAATGCTTGTGGTATTGAACATCTCTCCAAAATCAGTTTCTAGTGCAAAGTTGCTAGGTTAATACCATACAGCAATCTTAACTTTGTCTGTTCTCGAAATACTGTAAAAGGGACTCAGAATGAATTCTTCCTGTTGAAAAATCATTGAGGATGACATTTCTGACACTGATGTATGGATTGAAGTGCCTGCTGTTGTCTTAGTCAGTTGTGCAGTAGCACCTGGAGCGTTCCAAGTGCCAAATGTGATTGCCAAATAAATGATCTCCAGCCCAAATAACAGGACAGGCTCAAAGAATATAGCAAAATACTACTTTATTATCAGTTCTATAAAGTAGGGAAACCTGGTGAACAAACAGATTGTAGTTCACACACTCAACTCATTTACATTACACAAACGGCTTTATACCTCGATGTACGTCGGCTATGACACCATCCTGTGTGGCAAACAGTAAAACCTATTGGGCAAAGGGGTTGGTTAGGGGAACATATATACCTATAGCTTGTGTGTGTTAGTATCATCATCATTGGCTGCCCCTTATCTGGGAGGCACGTCTTGTCACCCCCTCGCTGCGTAAAATACAGATAATGGCAAAATGCCTGCAGCGGATAGGCTTCTGCAACAATGACACTATCACTTAGGCCCTCATGATTGGTTGGCACACTCTTCCAACCTTGGACATTCGGCTCGTTAGCAGCACGTAAGCAACAGAAACCAGGTGCAGGGGAACAACGTCGGACAACTGCCTTTCTTTGCTAATTAGCCTACCATCTCTCATCAGTTAGACCCTAAGACAAGGCTTCTTTGTAGTTGACTTTGCTAGCCGTTCTCTTCCCCAGAAATTTAAAGGGAGTGAAGGTACATTGCTATCTTTGTTTGGAGCGTTTTGAATAGGCCTTGTTTCCTGGTCTTACACCACGTGGAAGGAGACCATGATTTTGTCCATTCTGTCCTTTTATTTAGTGCCATTTCATTTTTTTTTGTTTTTTTTTCAAGCTATAAAGTTTTAGTAGGTTCGCATCAATAGGAAAGTACAATCAGGTTACAAATAAGGACAAATTCATACTGCAGAAACATCCACCGGTCCCCCTGTGCCAAGCTCAGTTTCCAACTGACACAGGGAGAACCTTTGCACTCGCACCATAACATTCTCGGTAGAACCTCATGTACAAACATTCCAGATTCATACTCATACAAGGAAAGACAATAGCTGCAAACACAAGATAGGTTAAACATAACACATCTCACCCTTTACATAACATTACAATGAAGGAAAGAAACAGAGGGAAAAATCATTAATATAAACAATTTATATCTCAAAGAACTATCTTTCCAGTAACCCATCCTGCAAACTATTAAAAGCCAAAATGCTATTCCCTTCCAAGTCCATAATATGGCTGTCAACTAGCTCATCCACTTCAATTCAATCACCAGAACCATAATGGCCACTTAAGGAACTCATCAGCATGGAACCAGCCTACCATCTAATAAACAATCTTTCCCATCTACAACAACATATTAACCCTGTGTCAACATTCACCAACAAACAAGGTTCCCTGACAAAACCACAGGTTAATACCCCTCTGACTGCCTAAAGCATATCCATATGAGACACAATGAGTGTCCACTAAACGCCCTCATGCTGGCACCAAGCCCAACGTCATTGTCATATAACACTGACATTGACACAAGTAGGTGTCCACATAATACCAGGTCTGTAAGGTAGCCACAAACCTTGCAAAATAAATGCTCACCACTGAGCCATTAACATTGGCATTTGGTGTTGATAATTGTGGGTCGAGTGCCAGAGGAGGAAGATGGTTGTGAGTGCAGTTGGCATGTTATGGAGTAATGCCAATATTTAGTGCCATTTCATTTAATTAAATTGGGTGTTATTACTCCTCTTGGCCTCTGGAGACTTAGTTGCTCCATCTTACATGTTCCTTCTGCATCTCTGACTGTTCAATACTTGGGACTCATAATTATTCACTCCTTTCCTTAATCTAAGAGAAATATGTCTTACGCACTTGACTTATCCTCTTTTGACTCCTTTCGTTCCCAGCAGTTAACTCTTGCTGTGGCATCCCTGATCTTTGTTCCTGGCACAAAGCTGTCTTCCAGCGCCTGTCAGCTCTGCATCCTTGGTCTCTCTCCTTGAGGCTTCTTGCTCACTATTATACGATGCTGACATCCATTTTCTCAACATGGCTGCTTTACTTGTGTTCTGTTTCCTACTTTAGCAAGCTTCTACATTGTCTTATCTACCTTGCGTTTCTGCTTATATACGTCTACAACATCTCTTGTTACTTATCACATGCTGTGCATAGGCCGACATCTAGTGGAAGCTGCGGAGTATTAGTTTGTTTTTTGAAACTCGAAAATGGGCGTCGACACAGGCGTGCCAGTAAAACTATCCCTAGTGTGACGTCCACTGTACCCAAGATCCCTCACGCGTCTAGGATCCTCAGATTGTTTTTTTCCGCCATACTAGTCGGAAGCATCTTGCGGAGTCCCCTGGCCTTAGCCATACTTTTGCTAATAATTGAAATTTATAATTCTTTATTGACATCCTTCCCCACCCCAACGTCGACCCTCGACGACGGCTGGAGAAGACATCGACCGTCGGCTGCTGCACGACGGATCTGGGCCTCGGAAGGCCGCTGGCCTCGGCCCGGGCCTAGTAGGCCGCTGGCCTCGGCCCTGCAGGTAGGGAGAGTGGGGGGTGGTACATACTCTTCACTCTTGGTATATAGATACACTTATATATTTCCTACACTTATCAGCCCGCTGCCTCAAGGTGCGTATGGAGGGTACCCCTTTCCAATTCTGCCCCAAGTGCAACCGCAAATACCCTTGGGTCGACAGGCACGCCACGTGCAATCTCTGCTTGCCGAGGGACCACCCCGAAGCGAACTGCAGAGCGTGTAGTAGGTTTAAACCTAAGACACTTAAGGACCGTTCGACAAAGCGTTGGGCCCACCACGCCAGGCAGGCGGCCATGGCAGCGGAGGGCGCCTTCAGCGATGGCAGCGACGCCGTACTTTCGGACGGCGAGGGCATTACAGCGTCGAAAGACAGCCGAGCGCAGGTCCCCGACCTCGGAAGGTCGTCCGGCAGGGCGGCTATGGGGAAGACCCCGGGCGACGCAAGCGCTACACACCCTACACGCACTAAGCACACTAAGTCCAACCGAACCTCAACGACGTCGACTTCTCGGAAAGAGGCACAGATAGAATGGTCCGACTCGGTGTCCTCTGGGGGCTCTCGATCGAGATCGCCTCATGACGCAAGGCAATCATCCACTCTTGCCAAGAGTGCCTCGCTCCCTAGACTAATGGAAGTTCGATCGTCGGAGGACGAAGACGACTTCCACCCCCAGGCCGCGCTCCAAGAGACGGAGCCCGCAGTTAACACCAGCGAGGCCCCACGCTCGAAAAACACAGATACCTCTCCCGATCCTCGAAGCCAGGCGTCGAAAGTCTCCGGGGCCTCCAAGGGACAGGGAAAACATTTTTCCACGCACGGGGAGGGGGGAAACAGCGGAAAGCACATTCTTCCACTCCTGTAAGACCATCCTTCCCCCCCTAAGCAGACAGACAAATACAAGTCTACTGAGAGATCAACATCCAGCAAGGGTACCCTTGATAAGTCCCCTAAATTGCCTACTAAAGTCATCCCCTGTTCCAAAGAATGGTCCAGCGAAGACATAGACAGGGTCATGTCAAGGATGTCTTCCTTGGCTGATTTTTACGACAAGAATCCAGAGCATTTCCTCTCATATGACCCTCAGGGGGCCACACCCTCAGGTTCCACTGATCCTATCCCCCTAAGTAAAAGGGCCCGGTTCGAAAGACCTGAACCCTTCGAGGTACAGCCTTACTCTACTCCATACTCTACTCCACACCCCAGGTACCAAGGAGAGCCTTTCCCTGAGGGGGACCAGGAGTTTGAAATTATGGAGGAACAAACCGGGACGGAATACTATGCGGATGATGAGGACCAGGAGGAGGGAGAAGATGAGCAGGAAATTTACAGAGTAGATTCCCCGGTAGAGAACGAAGCCCCAGTTACCGACTCGCCAGTCGATAACCAGCCCCTCCTTAATGAGGTTCTCGCTCGCGCGGCAGAACATTTTCACATCGACACCCACGGTGTATAGGAGGAAAGGGACTTCGCAGAAGAGTTGGTGGGAGAGAGGAGGCCGGTCGCTCAGACCATCCCTATCGTTAAATCCATCCAAGGAAGAATAGATCCATCCCTGGTGAACCCAAACCTCACCAGAGCAGTCAACCCCAGGGTCGAAAAACTTTTCCGGGCAGCCCAGTCTGACCCTCTCTATATAAGAGGACATCTTAAACCAGACTCCCTAGTTGTTACCAACACTCGGAAGAGGGCTGGAACACCCTTATCTTCGTCAGAAGCTCCTCCCGACAAGGAGAGCAAGAAACTTTACGGGTTTGGCAGGAAGGTAGCCTCAACGTCCGCCTACCAAGCAAGGATTGCTAACTCCACCACCCTGTTGGCCAGCTACAACTGCCAAGGACGAATACGAAACACTGAAATCCCTTGGCCAACTAACCAACAAACCCCCTAACCAGAGGGGGAACAGTAATTCTTGTCGCCCACGCGGCCAAAATTCACAAAGAGGCAACTATGCCCAGGGACAGGGTACACAGTGGAACAACAGCCAACAGTCTACCCAAAGTTACGGCAGGGGGTAACAAAAGAGGTCGTGGGAGAGGCAGAGGCAGCCCCAACAAGGGAGGTGGCACGCCTCCACCAAAGCAGTGACGCTCAGTTCAGGGTCCCTTCTCACGCAACCCCAGTAGGGGGACGCATTTCCAACTTCACCCAGGCTTGGGAAGGGATCACCTCAGACAGATGGGTGCTGTCAACAGTGTCCACAGGATATTGTATAGAATTACTGCAGCGTCCCCGGAACCATCCTCCACGACAAAAAGTACACTCCTTAGAACATCAGAAGATCCTTCTCGAGGAGATCGCCATTCTGCTAGAAAAGGACGCGATAGAACTCGTCCCAGGACACCAGGTAAACAAGGGTATCTATTCAACTTACTTCCTTGTGCCAAAGAAAGATTTGACAATGCGCCCAGTATTGGACCTACGGCCTGCCAACAGGTATGTCAAGCCCCAAAAATTCCGTATGACCACGCTACAAGAGGTAATCCCCCTCCTAAAAAAGGGGGATTACATGGCAACCTTGGATATGAAAGATGCTTATTTTCATATTTCCATGCTCCCGGCGCACAGAAAGTACTTGCGCTTCAAAGTGGACAGTCGCCACTACCAATTCAAGGTACTGCCCTTCGGGATAGCTTCAGCACCAAGGGTATTCACCAAGGTACTGGCGGTGGCAGCGGCACACCTACGCAGGGAGGCAATCCCAGTGTACCCTTATCTGGACGACTGGCTCATAACGGGGGAAACCCCAGGAATTTGCAGGACAAACATTCAAAGGACTATCGACCTCCTCCACGAATTAGGCTTCTCAATCAACGAGAAGAAGTCAAGCCTGGTGCCAAGCACCTCAAAACAGTTCCTAGGAGCAATTCTAGATACTCAGAAAGGGTTGACCTTCCCTTCGGAAGGGAGAATTCGGAATATACTACTGCTAATTCCACATTATCAGTCCGGTCAACAAATAACAGTACGCAAAGCAATGCGGTTACTAGGCATGATGGCGTCATGCATTTACCTGGTCCCCAACGCGCGACTGCGCATGCGTCCCATGCAGGAATGGTTGGCGAAACAGTGGTCTCAGGCAAGTGGTCAGTGGGACGATCTAGTGGTCGTTTCGCCAACACTTGTACAGAGCCTACACTGGTGGACAAGAGAGAATCTCGCAAGGGGAAAACCCTTTTACGATCCCGAAGTACAGGCAGTGGTGACTACAGATGCATGCCTGACTGGGTGGGGAGCTCACCATCTCCACCACATAGCTCAGGGTCTCTGGTCTCACTCAGTAGCCAAGAACCACATCAACCTCCTAGAGCTTCTGGCAGTATTCCGAGCGCTTCGGGCGTTCGAGCCCCATCTACTAAACTTGTCGGTGCAGATCCGGACGGACAGCACGACAGCCATGTTCTATCTGAACAAGCAAGGAGGGACTCGTTCGCCAAATCTGTCCAAGCTTGCCCAGAAAATCTGGATATGGGCACTCAGACGGAACATCTTCCTGTCATCGCAACATGTTCCAGGGGAGCTCAACTCCCTAGCGGATGCTCTAAGCAGAGACTCCCTCCCAGAAGAACACGAATGGGTCCTTCACAGAGAGATCGTAGAAGATCTCTTCTCTCAGTGGGGTTTCCCCACTATAGACTTATTCGCCACAAGCGAAAACAAACAATGTCCAGGATTTGCATCCAGGTTCCCCCAGCCAGACTCCCAAGGGAACGCCCTGTGGATGAACTGGTCAGGGATGTTTGCGTACGCTTTTCCACCAACTCCTCTCATCAGGAAGGTGGTGTACAAGATGAACAAGGAATCGATGACGCTCATCCTAGTTGCTCCCATGTGGGCGAGACAACCATGGTTTCCACACCTACGCAGGATGGCGGTGTGCGAGCCCATCAAACTTCCAGCCTGGTACAACCTACTGTCCCAGCAACAAGGTCAAACAGTGCACCAGCAACCCAACTCAATGAACCTGGCAGCATGGCTCCTGAGGTCATAGAGTTTGGACATCTCAATTTACCACAGAGGTGTATGAACATCCTAAGAGAATCCAGGAAACCAAACACAAGGCACTGTTACTTTGACAAGTGGAAGAGATTCGTTATTTGGTGCCAGAATAAACAAATCAACCCTGTTGATTGCACTCCTTCCAACGTTGTGACATACATGCTCCACCTGCTGGATGCAGGATTGGTTTTTAACTCTCTGAAAGTACACCTGGCAGCCCTCTCGGCTTACACCACATCCCATAACAAGGTGTCGTGGTGGAAAGTACCAGTAGTTAAAACCTTCATGGAACGAGTAAAGAGACTTCACCCTCCTATTTCGAACCCACCGCCAGGATGGGACCTTAATGTGGTGCTAGCTAAGCTCATGGGCCCCCCCTTTCTAACCCATACATAAAAGTAGTCTCAAACACCTGACTTATAAAACGGCCTTCTTAGTAGCCATTACCTCTATAAGAAGGGTCAGTGAAATTCAGGCTCTGTCAGTGCAGGATCCTTTCTTTACTATCCACAAAGACAAACTGGTTTTACGCACACACCCTAGGTTCTCACCTAAATTTATATCAAAGTTCCATGTAAACCAGTCCATCGAGCTTCCGGCTTTCTTCCAGAACCCGCAAAGCTCGGCTGAGGTGAAACTACACACCCTAGATGTGCGTAGGGCGGTCCTCTACTATGTAAATAAAACCAGACCGCTAAGGAAAACAGGTCAACTGTTTGTCTCCGTAGCTACAGGCAGAGAGGGAGATCGCGTCTCTAAAGGCGCTATCTCGAAGTGGATTATCAACTGTATACAGCTGTGTTACTCTCTTTCTGAAAAAACTCTGCCTTTTACGCCAAGGGCCCACTCTACTAGAGGCATTGGGGCCACTCTGGCTTTCAATGCAAATGTTCCCCTCGACACCATTTGCAAAGCAGCTACTTGGAGCTCTATTCACACTTTTACTCAGCATTACTGCATTGACACTCATTCCAAGACAGATACTCAAGTGGGACAAGCGGTTCTAAGACACCTGTTTGCTCATGACCCTTCTCACATCCCACCTCCTTCTTCTGGTACTGCTCGCTAATCTATGCACAGCATGTGATCTAAGCAGATTCCACAAGCCTCAGAAGGGATACATTACTCACCGTAATCGTATTTCTGATGCTTGTATCTGCTTAGATTCACATGCGACCCACCCTTCCTCCCCTCCGAGAGAAGGCGCATGATTGCTTGTATTCTTACCTTTCTGTCTATCTGCTTGGATTATCTGTACTCACGCTACTCCTCATGCTTCCTCATGTCAGAAAAAATACAATCTGAGGATCCTAGACGCGTGAGGGATCTTGGGTACAGTGGACGTCACACTAGGGATAGTATTACTGGCACGCCTGTGTCGACGCCCATTTTCGAGTTTCGAAAAACAAACTGTAATACTCCGCAGCTTCCACTAGATGTCGGCCTATGCACAGCATGTGAATCTAAGCAGATACAAGCATCAGAAATACGATTACGGTGAGTAATGTATCCCATATGGTTTTCTTCATATTTGCATGTATGTGTACTTCGTTGCTTCAGTTACATCTTCATTCTTTGAACATCCACATATCAGATTCAGTTAGTCTCAGGCATTGATTTCCTTTCTAGTCACGAATGAAGCTCGTGACCAGCTCCTCCCGCCCCTTTCGTGCCACGGTTGGTTGGCCCTAACACACACCCAGGGCTTTACGTGATTTCCACGTTGGTTTTCCGGTTTCTCCAGCCCACTTTTTCAACACAGATAACCGAGCTCGGCTATTGGCCGACACGGGCCCACACCCATCTGTCAATCATTCTCCGACTGGATACAGCACGAGTTGCAGGGGTTTTTCCACCTCGCTTGGGAGACACGCTCAACACGGTCGCCAGGACAAACGGTCCCTCCGGGCTTTCCCGCTCGCCGCAATCCGCACTTTATACGGCAGCCTCAGAAGTAGCAGACACTTTGTGGCTCTCTGCACGTTTTATTCTGCTTCCAGCCACGTCCAAGGAACGTCGTTATCCTCTTACTCAGGCAAGTCCTCTTGCAATTCCTTGATATTCTACTATCAGGTCCACTAGTACAGGGCAGATGTCAGATATCAGTTCACAGCAGCATGCGCCCCCCCCATTTTTCCAGTTCAGGGGCTTGCCATTTGGCCTTCATCAAATACGACACTTTGTAGATGTTTCTAGTAACTAAGTCTGCTCCTTTCTGTAGGTCATTTTCCTAGGCAGTATCGCGCTTTGGAACAGTGTCGTAATACCAAACGGGTATTTCACCCGCCAACAATTCGAAGTGGACACAGACGTCTCCAGTGATCGAACACCTGGCGACATCCACTCCTTCATTTCTTCAATTTTTTTCCTGAGAAGACATTACTCAGGTAATTTCCTTGCACTGATGAGCTCTTTTCCAGCATATTCGATCGGCTCCTCACAGTTTACCAATTGAATTTTAATCATTGCTTCCAATCCTCAGGTCCTGTGGGCCCCGTCCAGTAGTGACGACCGAGGGACCAACTAGCATTGCACAGCAGACCCTCCCGGTCCCCTGCCTCAGTTACAAGCAACCTCTACTTAGCCCACTACGGCTCTGTTCATTCCCACCCATCCAAGGTAAGCGATTCCTTACCACTCCAGCCTGCCTCACCACACCGTATTGGACCTTGGTATGCAGACCGGCCGGTACCCACCAGGGATTCCTGCACTGCTCTTCCAAAGGGGACCCAATGCCACAATCTACTCCTCCTGCCCCTAATTCGGGGGGAGTTCCATCGGAACTTTTTCCGAGACTTCCCTCTTTACAAGGGGCTTTGTACGCATGTGGCCATGAGATACATCTCAGACTCGTCCAGGATCGATGTCTGCCTTTCTTGATTAGTTTCTACTTTTGCATGCATTATAAATTTTGTAGAGATGCACTTCCTGGTGACTCATTCCCCTTATTTGTTTCTTTTGAACCGAATGTTTTTTTTTTTTCTGTCTCCCCTTTTCCACCCATACAGGGTCCTGCTAATTATTGCCCTGATGAAGGCGGAGTAGATTCTGTTTACATGATAAAACATTTCTTCACCAATTTTGTTCCGCCGAAACGCTTTCTTCTATCAGAGGGGAAAACAAGGTCCTTCACAGCGTCATTTGTGGACCACCAGGACCATCCTGCTCACGTGACATGATCCATTGATGGAAACATGCCATCTAGGTTAAACACCTACATTCTATATGTTTTTTTATTCCCCCTGTAGCGTTGGCAGACCCTATCCCGTCACATAATATCTTTAACTTCGGGAATTGATTCTAATTACTAATGAATACCACTCTCAATTTCTTAATATGTTCTATTACACTGCATAGAGGTTTTATTGTACTCATTACTTTGTACTTCTGTGTTTTTCTGTGATTCAACCAGTATTCCAGTGATACATAACTGGCTTTTTGTCAATATTGTAATTGCATTTCATTTATGTTCTTTCCTTGATGTACCAATTTCAATTTTCTTAGATTGTTTCAAAGCTCTCATACCCAATTGATAAATGGGAAATGAATGTTCGTTTTCTTGATTACACATTTTTTTCCACGTTGGTTTTTACTATATGTACTTAATTTTTTATGATATTAAATATTTCTTTCCTTGTTTACATCAATCTCTGTAAATATCTGTTTAATTCTCTTGGAGTGTTCTAATATGTATTTTTGCATGCAAATTGATAACCATTAAGGTTATGTGGGTTGAGACCAGGTGCAATATTTCTAATTCATTTACACTTCACACTGGCTAACCCCTAAACATACCAGTACCTCTGTTTTGTTCAGTTAGTCTTTGTACCTTTCCTTTGTGCGACGCCACTTTTCTTTGTTCAGACTTTATAATACTTCTATATCCAGGGCTGTCTGCAAACTCATGTCTACTTCCTCAGTTCGAGGGTACATTCGATACAGTTGTCTGAGCACATAACGTCTCTCATATCTTCGAGGTGGTAATGGGATGATACCAGGTGTCATACACAGTGTTCTCTTGCTGTTCTTCCAGTATGACAAAGGTGAGTAGGGGGCGGGGGGTAGGCTCGATCGTTGTGTACATCTGCGCCTCTACACAGGTTGGAGTATTTTAATGCCATCCTAACTACTCTTTTAAATTCTGTGTGCCCTTACGATGCTCAGCATATTATAGCCAGGCCTATATCTTGCATCTGCTGATACTGTCACAGCATCCCACTTGGTTGGTGTCTTTTTGAAGATGGTTGTTTTTTAAACCATCCTGTTTAACATACACAAATGCACATAGAAGTGCCCTCTGCCAAGAAAATCTCATTCAACAGCTGCTTGCATCACCGTTTTATCAGAGGATCTTCCTCTTATGGTCCTCAAGAAGAATGAAACTTACAACCAATCTTTCGAATGGATTGTGTCCTCCCACGTATTCCTCATTTTATGATATTCGTAACCCAGCTCTGCTGCTTCGAAATTTCTTTTTCACCAGAGGGCGCTGTGTTCGAGGCTGCAGTCGTAGTCCCTCGAGAGCCAGCGTCGACGTCATCCGCTGTATAAAGGGCTTGAGCAGCTCCCTTTACCCCAATTCCATTCTTCCGATGCAACTGCTTCGTGTTACGAACGGCGCATCAGATTTTTCCTCAACAATGTCCTCGTCATCTACTCCCAGCACACCCAAGGCAGGGTTCAAAAAATTTCAGAAGTGTGGTAGGAAAATGTCAATAACTGATCCCCATCGGAATTGCCTCTTGTGCCTCAGCCCAGACCATCTGGTTGACGAGTGCGGTTCCTGCCAGGCCATGTCTAATAAGGCTCTTAGGGAACGTAGAGGTAAACTGGCGGTGGTGGAGGAAACCTATAAGTCTTCCAAAAGGCAAAAGGATTCGGATGAATCTTGTCGAAAATCTCGACATGAGTCGAGGAGGTCGAGATCAAAGAGTCGCTCAGGGAAATCCTCCTCGTCTTTGACTAAAACGTCAAGAAAGCGACGTCACAGGTCTTCTTCCTCCTCTTCCTCTTATGAGAGGAGAGTAACATATCCATCAAAGCACGATTCCCCAGAAAAATGTGAGGCCTTTAGGGCTTTGATGCTTAAAATATTCGAGAAAGCGGCCCAGACCCCCTCGAAGTTGCGGAGTGGTGATCATGCCTCTACCCTCTCTAAAAATGACAGAGGGAAATCAAAATCTAAACACGCGAGAGCCGAAAAAGAGTCGAGAATGTCATCAAGGGAAAGTTCCCCGACGCCTCGTACTAAGTCAAAACCTCCGGTGCATAAATCAGTGGTAGCGGAATCGGCATTGAAGTCGAAACTCCACTCAACACAGTAGACTACTGCGTCGAAGCCGCTGATGAAAATGGCGTCAACGCCTTTAACTGTATAAAAGCCTTCTTCGGCAGTATCGAAGCCGCCTTCGAAAACGTCAAAGCCAGCGTCTTCTTTATCGACGCCTTTTATTGAGGCATTCATTAATCCTGATACCCAAGTCGACGACTTACCCATGCCTAAGTCGATACCATCCTCTTTACCTGAAAAAGCTTTCCATCCTCAACCCAGACAGGAATTTTTCTGATCCATGACATCCATTTTTGAAGAACACTCCTCTGAAGAGGATGTCACTTCAGCTGGAGTTAGGTTTGGAACCAGGGAGGTCCCTGAAGAGCTAGTGGACCTGGATTCCAAAATAACAGATCTTTATGACTAGGGCACTGGCATTTTGGAGACACTTCACCTGAAGTGGATTTTGAAAGACCAGACCACACAGATCATGCTGATCCTAGTTATAGGAATTTTATGGGAAGGGTAATTGATTTTATGGGTTGGAAGGCAGCTTCCCCAGATTTCAACCAGGATGACATGACCGACATCTCGAGTGAAGGTCCTCTAAAATATCCTGTTCTTCCATTACATAAAGCACTTCAGAACAGGGTGATTGTAAATTGGAATACTCCTAATTCTATTTCAGCAGTAAACAAGAAATTTGTACCAAAATACAGGCATTGTTATCAGATCCGGAATATCTATCTAAACATCCCTCCCCTGAAAGTCTAGTGGTTCAAGCTGCAATCTCCTCTAGGCAATCGGCTTACCCATCAATACCACCAGACAGGGATGATAAAAAAGTTGATGCTTGGGCCCGGAAAGTTTTTATTTCGGGCAGCATGGCCCTTAAATCGACTGTCACTTGCACTTTAGCAAGATTTACATATACCCTGTGGGACTGCATGACATCAGTGGCTGAACGCTTCCCGGAAGGTGAGGAAAGGGATGGTTTCCTGGCTATAGGAAAAGATGGTAAAGACACTATGGAGGAATGCCTTCAGTCAGGACTGGACACTGCGGCTAGTGTAAGCAGGTCCATGGCATCTAGCACGGTCCTACGCAGGTTTGCATGTCTAAGGAAATCTGGCTTTGCACCTGATGTGCAGTCTAGATTACTTAATATGCCCTTTGACGGCTTGAGGTTGTTTGGCAGCAAGGCAGACGAGAGCTTGGAGAAGCTGCAGACCTCAAAATCGTCAACAAAATCACTTAGCCCCACTATAAGACAGCCTCAACAACACTTACGCAGGCTCATCTTCCTGGAAGAGTCACCCCTTTTGCTTCTACTCCTCTTATGGAAAAGGGGGGGGGGGCAGGCCAGTCAGAGAGGCCAACAGAGAAAACCCTTTTGTAGTGGAAAAGGGAAAGGTGCTAGATCAGCCACAGCAGCGGCTACTACCTCCTCAGCCACTGCTGCAGCCGCTGCAAAGCCACTTTGAGGTCTTCACGCACAAAACCACAGGGGGAGGCAGAATCACTCGGTATATGGACGAATGGCGGGGCATTACGTCAGATGCCTGGGCACTAGAGATAGTGACCCGTGGTTACTGCCTTCCTTTTCATCAGACCTCAAGATCATCCACCGGGAGCCAACTCTGTAAAAATTCCAGACCTGCTCCTTTTGCAGGAGATTTTAACCCTGCTAGAGAGAGGTGCAATAGAACATGTACCTGTAGCGGAGAGGAACAAGGGTTGGTACTCCCCTTATTTTCTCATCCCCAAAAAGGACGGAGGATTGAGACCCACCTTGGACTTAAGAAACTTTAAAAAGTTCCTCAGGAAGGACAAGTTCAAGATGGTGACCCTTTCTCAGATCCTTCAGGCTCTTCAGCGTCAGGACTGGCTGGTTTCATTGGACCTTCAGGATGCTTACTTCCATGTGCCAATCCATCTGAAGCACAGAAAATACCTGAGGTTTGCAATTGGTGCTTCTCATTATCAGTTTCGGGTTCTACCATTTGGGCTGACCTCAGCCCTGAGGGTTTTCACCAAACTGATGGCGGTGGTGGCAGAAGAAGGGGGATTCACATCTACCCTTATCTAGACGATTGGCTTATCAGGGTTCATCCGAACGAGCCCAGGAACATCCGGCCTTGACCTGCCACTTCTTACACAGACTGGGCTTCTCTCTCAATTACAAAGTCACAAATGATTCCAAGCCAAAGACTCCAATTCATCGGAGCAGTCCTGGACACTTCCTCAGGGAAAGCCTCGCCTCCCAAGGAGAGAGCTCACCACATTCTGCAGATGGTAACAAAGTTTCAAAATGCCCAACATCTACTGGCATTCGACTTTCTAAGGTTGCTAGACCTCATGGCATCCTGCATTTTTCTGGTGCCAGAGGCCAGATTGAGGATGAGATCCCTTCAATGGGCCCTCAGGACTCAATGGTCCTCATTTTCGGGGGAGATGTCAGATCTTCTGCAAGTCTCAACCAAGGTGGCTCAAGGTCTCCTATGGTGGGCTTGCAAGGAGAATATCCTCAAGGGGGAACCTTTTTGGCAACAATGACGGGAGATGACAGTAGTGACGGACACCTCACTCATGGGGTGGGGCGCCCACACCAATGATCTGACAATCAGCGGTTGTTGGTCTCCATCAGAGTCCAAACTACACATCCACCTTTTGGAGCTGAGGGCAGTCAGACTAGCGCTGAAGGTCTTTTTGCCCTCTGTACAGGGAAAGAATGTCTTGATAATGACGGCAACACAGTGGCTTTTGCAACCTCAACAAAAGAGGAGGCGTAGGATCACTCCCACTGTGCAGAGAGGCAATGCAGCTCTGGTTCTGGGCAATGCAAGAAGGAATCTCTCTATCAGCAGTTCATCTAGCCGGAGAGTTGAAAACAGCGGCGGATGCTCTGAGCAGGCAGAGCACAGTCTCCCACGAATAGGAGCTAGCTCAGGAAGTCCTTCAAGAGACCTTCGCCCTTTGGGGAACCCCTCAAGTGGATATGTTTGCGACCGGTGCCAACCGGAAGTGCGAACTGTACTTCTCAAGGGAATTTCCCCCAGAGGAGCTCTAGGGGACGCGTTGGTAGTGGACTGGGTATTTCCACTCCTTTACGCGTTCCCTCCTGTCCCCGTGACTCCTCAGGTGATCAGGAGATTGAGAAAGTTCAGGAAGACCATGATCCTAATTGCCCTCGATTGGGCCAGGAAGACGTGATACCCAGACCTTCTGGACATGTCCATCTGCCCTCCAATACGTTTTCCACAAAGAGAGGATCTTCTCTCGCAAGAGGAAGGTCGGGTTCTCCATCCAGAGGTCAAGACACTCAGCCTTCACGCATGGTTTCTGAGAGGCTGAGATATAAGGATTGGGACCTCCCGGATGACATAATGGAGATTTTGCTTTCGGCCAGAAGGCCAGCAACAAAATCCCTGTGCCGGTGTCGTTGGAACAAGTTCAGTAACTGGTGCAGGGATAAGAATGTGGATCCATTCCTTTGTAATACTCCGAAACAGGCCCTTAGTAGTTCAATTCTTGAAAGGGCTAACAAATGTGTACCCCCCCCCACCCCCAACACCTTTTCAGGTGCCTATTTGGGATTTGAATTTAGTCTTAAAATTTCTCATGTATGCCCCTTTCGAACCTTTACATTCTTGCCCGTTAAGACTTCTCACTCTTATAACAATTCTGTTGGTGGCTATAACATCAGCCCGCAGGGTGAGTTGCAGACACTGTCTTGTAAGCCTCCTCACACCATTTTCCATTGGGACAAGCTTATTCTAAAAGTCAAACCATCTTTCTTGCCTAAAATAATCTGATTTTCACCTGTCACAAAGAATTACCTTACCTTCTTTTTATCCTCCGCCTCACGCTAGTTAGAAAGAGGAAAGGTTTCATAGACTGGACCCATGAATAGCTCTGTTTCTACATTTCCAGATTGGCAAATGTTTGATAATGTGACCAACTATTTGTTGGGTATTCTGGACACAAATTGGGCCTTGCAGTGTCTAAACAAACTCTATCCAGATGGATAATTCTAGCAATCTCTGAATGCTAAGAATTTGCTGGGAGAGAGCCTTCAGATGGATTAAGGGCTCATTCAAACAGAGGCATGGCAAATTCCACGGCTCTTCAGAGGGGTGTCCCGGTGCAGGATATTTGTGCTGCGGCCACTTGGTCGTCAATGCACACCTTTGTAAAGCATTACTGCTTGGACTCTACTTCATATCAAGGAGGACTATTTGCAAAAGCTGTCCTTCATTCAGTCCATAATAAAAAAATTCTAGCGCTCCCACCTCCAAAATTACCACTACTATGGGAGTCTATCATAAGATGAGGAATACGTGGGAGGACACAATCCATTCAAAGACCAAGTTACTTACCAACTGTAACGCTCTTTCGATTGGTTGTTCCTCCCAGGTATTCCTCATCGACCCTCCCAACCTACCCCTCCATACAGTTCATGCCAGTTGCTCTCGAACTTCCTTAAGAGCCTGAGGACTTAAAGCTTGATCAGCTGATGCGACCATGAACCGTAAAAACAGAACTGAGGTAACGGGCGCTGCTCGAGCCCTTTATACAGCGGATGATGTCGACGCCGGCTCTCGAGGGACTATGACTCCGCAGCCTCGAACACAGAGCCCTCTGGTGAAAAAAAGTTCAGAAGCAGCAGAGCTGGGATACGAATATCATAAGATAAGGAATACGTGTGAAGAACATCCAATCGAATGAATGTTACAGTTGGTAAGTAACGTGTTCTTCTCAGGGTGTGCTTTATGGATGTGGAACTTTCTTCTGTTTAAAACTGTACTCTCCTCCTTCTTGATCATGGTCAGTAAAGGTTGTTTCTCCAGCATTGGATCTTTCATGGATTCACATGCTTAGAATATTCCCCGTCGACAGACTGGGAACCCTTGGTAAGCTTATATAGCCTTTTCCTATAGGAAAACTTTCAACACTTTAGTGTCCTATCTATGTCGTTTTGGGCCGCGCACGCACGCCCTACCAAGACGTAGCGGTATAAATGCCCCGCCCCCGCGGCTCCTTCCAGATTTCGACCGTCTCCAAAGTGGGAACACCTCGTGTTTTTCTACTTGGTTAGGTTACATTCTTCTCCTGATGTCAGGAAAAGCACTTTTCCGCCCGTGCGCTACGTGCGGCCTAAAGAAGGTCTACGAGGGGGATGCGCATATGGACTGCATTTACTGTCTGCACCCTCACCACTCGGCTGACTGCGACATTTGTAAGGGCTTCTCCCAAAAATCCCTTAAGGATCGGAGTCGCAGACTCGTCGCATGGTTGAACGATGGAGCGGGGGCATACCCGCCTTCAGAGGTGGGCTCGACACGCAGCGTGGCCTCGGCATCGAAATCTTCAGGGGCCCCGCGCCGCTCATCGTCATCGGAGCACCCGGTGAAGAAGCCCAGACCGGTGGTCAAGGAGGCGTCGGAAAGCCGCTCCAAGGACTCGGCGTCAAAAGGTGCCTCTTCGTCCTCATCTTTGACGAGAAAAGATGAAGACAAATCCAAATCCTCCTCAGGCAATCGTCATGGATCGACCTCGAGTCGAGAAAAGGAAAAACGCAGGTCGAGTTCAGAGAAGGCGGTAGCAACGCATAAACCTGCACGACCACCACCGTCGTCGACGGTTGGGCGGTCGTCGACGACTTCTCTGCCATTGAAGCAGTTAACATCTACCGCACATGCATTGCAGACGTCGACGACGACAGGAACAACTATGGCTTCGTCGACGGATATCCCTCAAAGGGCCTGGTGCCCAGAGGTCTACGACCCAGTTTTACCAGACACACTCCTACAGCAAGAGGCCTTGTCAGTGTCTTCAGGGGACGAGGTCGAAAGGGTAGCTGCCCCGGCAGACCTGGGGTTGCAACTTACCAGGCCAGTCTCCGAAAGCTATCCGGGTTCTACCCCCCTGCTGGATTCACAATCGATTCTGTCGTTGGAAGTCTTATCCATGCTGCAATCTCTGATACGGACACTGGACGATAGACTGCCTTGAACAGCCCCGGCCGGGTTGGTCGTCGACGACCCGGGCCCGTCTTGCCGTCCTCCACCTGCAACCCCCTCCGCAGGTCCTCCAGAAGCAAGCCCCTCGGTTCCACGCCGTGAGGAAGGGGAGCTGTTGGATTTGGAATCAGGCAGCAGGGCGTCGTCAGTAGTCTCACTTTCCCCCTCCAGGGATCCGACCTGGGAGTCCGATATAGAGTTGGAAACGCCGAGGAGCCCGGCCCAGCCGTCTCCTCCAGACGATATCGGGTCATTCCATAACATGATGGCTAAAGCCTGCAAGGAATTTGGACTGGCACAAGAAGAGGAAAAGAAAGATTGCTTTCTTTTCGACCACATGGGTCAAAGGAGAAAATCAGTGTTTTCAGTGCCCATCCTAGAACATGTGTGGAAGGAAGGTCTGCAAACTATGCGTCACCCTTTCTCAGAGCCAGCGGTTAAAGGTCGTCTGGAAAAGATATTCAAGGCCGCGGACTCTACTCCCAAGTGCCTTTCCTCAAAACCGACACCTGACTCTGTGGTATCGGCGGCGGCAACGAGAAAGGCGAGGGCTCAACACAAGTGTACGACCCGTCCGGAAAGTGATGCTAGACGCCAAGATGCGTTCGGCAAGAAGGTCCTGATGGTAGGTGCTACCACGGTTAAGGCGGCTAATTCTCTTGCCAAAGTCGCTAGATACGACGGGGAAATGTGGCACCGGCTGGCACCCATGCTCGAACATCTTCCGGATGAACATCGAAAAGCGGCTATGCTACTAGTCAGGGAAGGTGAGGAAGCTTCAAATCATGCAATTAACATCGCAGTAGATCTTGCAGAGTCGGGTTTCAAGCAGGTTAACAACGGTGTGGTCCTCCGACGGCAGGCGTGGCCGAAATGCACCAACTTCCGACCAGAGGTGCAGTACAATGTACTGGATATGCCTTTCGAAGGAGACCTCCTTTTTGGCGAGAAGGTCGACGAAGCCCTGAAGGGCATGAAGGAGGACTCGGAAACCGCGCGTTCTTTGGGAGCTCTCCAGAGTGGTCGGGGTTCCCGGGCTTTTCGTCCCTTCAGAGGAGCTTCGGGGAACTCCAGGTTCTCTTCCAGGGACCGTTCCTTCGGTAGATCAACATATTCCTCTCAAGGATACAGACGAGTTTCACAGGCAGCTAGACAGCGCCGGGACTACCAAGCCCCTAAGAAAAGGGCAGGTTTCTCGTCGTCGACGAGTGATAAGCGAGCTAAGAGTCAGCAATGACGGGCATTGGAACGTTCTGGGGGGCAGAGTATCATGTTACATCAAGGAATGGGAGCTGATAACGACAGATCAATGGGTGTTGGACACAGTAGAATACGGACATGCCCTGCAGTTCAAAAGCAACCCTCCGCATATTCCACCGGTGCGGGTAGCTCATTCCCATCTGAGCGTGTTGCTGCAGGAAGTAGCACTTATGCTAAAAAAAGGGGCTATAGAACACGTCCTGTCGTCGCAAAGGGGTCAGGGGGTTTACTCCCGGTACTTTGTGGTGAAAAAGCCGAATGGAAAATGGTGTCCCATCCTAGATCTGCGAGAACTGAACAAGTCGTTGAAGGACATAAAGTTCAAGATGCTCACGCTCCAAAAGGTAATAAGGTCAGTTCAGGAAGGGGATTTTCTAGCGTCTCTGGACCTGCAGGACACGTACTTTCACATACCGGTGTGTCCGCGACACAAGAAATACCTCAGGTTTGTGGTGGAACACAATCACTACCAGTTCACAGTTCTCCCTTTTGGACTAAAATCTTCCCCCAGAACGTTCACCAAATGCCTGGCTCCGGTGGCAGCCTGGCTGAGGAGGCAGGGCCACCATGTATACCCGTATCTCGACGACTGGTTGGTGAGGGCATCTTCCCCGTCGTCGACGCACAACATTCTACAGGACACATTGAACCTATTGGAACGACTGGGGTTTGCGATAAACTTCGACAAATCCTCATTAACGCCGTCCAGAAGCTTACTGTTTCTGGGTGCCCAGTTCGACACCCAGCTGGGATTAGTCAAACCATCCCTCGACAGGATTACCAGGCTCAGTCGTTTGGCAGGCCAGCTGAAGATCAATTCCAGGTTGTCGGTGAGAAAATATACGTCAATCCTGGGAGCTATGGCGTCCTGCATTCATCTAGTGCCCAACTGTCGCCTTTTCATGAGGCCAGTTCAACAGTTTTCGGCAGATCGTTGGACGCAGTCTCAGGGCCTTTGGTCAGACAAGTTGACCATCGACGACGTCGAGCTCATGTCAACCCTACGGTGGTGGAGGAATCGTCGGAATATTTCAAAGGGAGTGCCTCTACAGGAACCGGAATTCCAGTTCACAGTTGTAACGGACGCGTCCCTAACCGGCTGGGGAGCGCATATGGGCACTCTGCAGACACAAGGCGGCTGGTGTCAGAAAGAATCTCTTCTACACATCAACATTCTGGAATTGAGAGCAGTCCACTGGGCCCTGAGAGCGTTCCTGCCTCACATCAGGGAATCCACAGTGAGAGTTCTGACGGACAATACCACGACAATGTTTTATTTACGAAAGCAAGGCGGTACGCGGTCCAGGACCCTCTCCATCGAGGCTCAGAAGGTGTGGCACTGGGCGCTGAAGCACGATGTATCCATCATAGCCCATCATCTGCCAGGAGTGAAAAACAAGTAGGCGGACTCGCTCAGCAGAAAGATGGACCAGATTCACGAGTGGGAAATAAACGACGATCATTTGGCGAAGGTCTTCCAGAAATGGGGGCAACCGACGCTGGACCTCTTTGCCACGAAGGCAAACAAGAAGTGCAAAATGTACGCCAGCAGATGGCCACAGGAAAATTCAGTGGGAGAAGCTTTTTCCTTCCCGTGGACTGACAAGTTCCTCTATGCCTTCCCTCCGTTTCCCCTGATACGGAGGACTCTGCAGTGGAAACGCCGGTACAGGTGCCAAGTCATCCTGTTAGCGCCGTGTTGGCTGAGACAACCATGGTTTTCCGACCTCCTTCATCTGTCAGCGGACCACCCGATAACTTTCCCAAAAGAGCCCAACCTCTTGTCCCGGAACGGAGGAACGGTGTGGCATCACGACCCGAACAGTCTCAACCTCACGGCTTGGCTCCTGACTTTTCGGAGTTTGGGGCCTTGACCATTCCATCGGAGTGTCGAAAAATATTACAGGCTGCGCGGGCCCCGTCCACCAACAAGTCTTACACGAGCAAGTGGAAAAGATTCTGTGTGTGGTGCCAAGGGCAGGCGGAAGTGGAGACTCTGAGAGTTACTCCGGAACAGATCCTCCCGTATCTGTTACATTTGGCGAGGAGTGGCTTGTCTTTTTCATCTCTAAAGGTTCACCTGGCGGCCATCTCTAGGTTCACAAGAAGGAGGAACTCTACACCTTTCTATAGTGACGGATTGGTTAAACATTTCATGAGAGGTTTGTTTCGGACGTTTCCCCCGGTTAAGCGTTTTCCACCAACTTGGAGCCTTAACTTGGTACTTGCAGGTTTGATGAAATCACCTTTTGAGCCAATGGCTATGGCGTCCATGAAGTTTCTATCTTGGAAAGTGGCTTTTCTAATAGCCATAACGTCGGCTAGACGAATCTCAGAGTTACAAGCATTGGTCATAGACCCTCCGTATCTCAGATTCTTCAAGGACAAAGTGATCTTGTCGACGAGTCCTCGTTTTATCCCGAAAGTTCCTACGATTTTTCATAAACACTCTACCATGGTCCTACCCACCTTCTTTGCAACGCCATCGTCCGCAGCGGAAAAGGTTCTGCATACCCTCGATGTCAATCTAAATTGCATCGGGGTAGCCCAGCACCTTTCGATGCGGCACAGCATGGCGTTGCAAGAAGGTGGCGTAGGACCATGGCTAAGAGTGTTATGAAAATCGTAGGAACGTTCTGGCTCGATGGGTCTCGTCGACGATTGCTTTCTGTCACTCGAAAGCAGGAAAGCCACTGCAAGGACGTCCGAGAGCCCATTCGACCAGAGCGACTTCGTCGTCGACGGCATTGTGGGCGGGGATCCCGCTGGCAGACATTTTCAGAGCAGCAGCATGGTCAGTGCCCCATACATTCACCCGCCACTACTGCTTAGAACGACAGCATGCGGACGAGGTTCAAATGGGCCGAGCAGTCTTGCGGCATCTTTCAATAAGGTAAGCCCTTTCTCTTCAAGAAGGTTCTATGCTGATTGGATATGTGTTTATACATGCAGATGTGGGTATATATATATATATATATATATATATATATATATATATATATATATATATATATATATATTTCTGAGGCTTGTGGAATCTGCTTAGATCACATGCTGTGCATAGGCCGACATCTAGTGGAAGATGCAGAGTATTAGTTTTTTTTTTTCGAAACTCGAAAATGGGCGTCGACACAGGGCGTGCCAGTAATACTATCCCTAGTGTGACGTCCACTGTACCCAAGATCCCTCACGCGTCTAGGATCCTCAGATTGTTTTTTTCCGCCATACTAGTCGGAAGCATTTTGCGGAGTCCCCTGGCCTTAGCCATACTTTTGCTAAAAATTTAAAATAATAATCTATTGACATCCTTCCCCACCCCAATGTCGAACTTAGACACTCGACGCCGGCTGGAGAAGAAATCGATCGTCTGCTGCTGCACGACGGATTTGGGCCTCGGAAGGCCGCTGGCCTCGGCCCGGGCCTTGGAAGGCCTCTGGCCTCGGCCCTGCAAGTAGGGAGAGTGGGGGGTGGTACATACTCTACACTCTTGGTATATAGTTACACCTTATACATTAACAGCCCGCTGCCTCAAGGTGCGTATGGAGGGTACCCCTTTTCAATTCTGCCCCAAGTGCAATCGCAAATACCCTTGGGTCGACAGGCACGCCACGTGCAATCTCTGCTTGCCGAGGGACCACCCCGAAGCGAACTGCAGAGCGTGTAGTAGGTTTAAACCTAAGACACTTAAGGACCGTTCGACGAAGCGTTGGGCCCACCACGCCAGGCAGGCGGCCATGGCAGCGGAGGGCACCTTCAGCGACGGCAGCGACGCCGTACTTTCGGGCGGCGAGGGCATTACGGCGTCGAAAGACAGCCGAGCGCAGGTCCCCGACCTCGGAAGTTTGTCCGGCAGTGCGGCTATGGGGAAGACCCCCGGCGACACAAGCGCTTCACATACTACACACACTAAACACACTAAGTCCAACCGAGACTCGACGACGTCGAGTTCTCGGAAAGAGGCACAAACAGAACGGTCCGATTCGGTGTCCTCTGGGCGCTCTCGATCAAGATCGCCGCATGACTCCAGGCAATCATCCACTCTTGCCAAGAGTGCCTCGCTCCCTAGGCTAACAGAAGTTCGATCGTCGGAAGACGACTTCCACCCCCAGGCCACGCTCCAGGAGTCAGAGCCCGCAGTTAAAGCCAGCGAGGCCCCACGCTCGAAGGACAGGGACACCACCCCCGATCCTCGACGCCAGGCGTCGAAAAACTCCGGAGCCACTAAAGGACAGGGAAAACATTTTTCCACGCACCGGGAGGGGGGAAAACAGCAGAAGAAACTACCTTTGCATTCTTCCACACCTGTGAAACACACCACTCCCCCTAAACAGACAGACAAAACCAGGTCTGCTGATATGTCTACAACCAGCAAAGTGTCATGATCCCTGCTTCCAAGGGGTCAAGACTTGCCTCACATCCTTGGAAGCAGGCCCATAACCTTGATCCTGGGTACCAGCCAGTCCCTATCGGGACCCTTTGGACCTTGTCCTGGCGTCAGTGGCACCAGGCTCATAAAGATGACCGGTCCCGGGCTCATAATGCTTAAGAGTGCTTGGGTGGACCTACCTGCAGCAGACCATGCTGCTTACTTACCAGCTCGATGGTCTTCTGATCCTTCTCTGCCTGGAACTTCTTTTCCTGTCTGGGTGGGGCAGGAGCCACTCCCTGGAATCAGAACACAGGAACTCTTTTCTTACCTGGGCGAGGCTGTGGAAGAAGACGCCTAAGCACTACAGAAGGCTATTTAAACCACACCCGATTGATGAAACGTGCTTCGCGTTATTCTGCATCTGCAGCAGGACGCTCACCGTGTCAGCTCCAGTCTTCCTGAGATTCTTCAGCTCCAGTTCCTGTGAAAACGAATTCCTTACCTGCTAGAGATCCGAACCTCAGCTGCACCTGTCAAGACAAAACAACAGGTTAGCAGAATTCAATTCGAGAGCAGCGCTCTTACTTACCAAATACGGCGGCATCTTCCAGAGCCTTCCGCAGCTTTCTTCGGCTCCCCATCGACATCTGCAAAGAAAAGGACTTGATTAAGCATTGCATTCTTGAATTGCTTACCTGCGCTCCGCACGTTCTGAACTTCAAGAAGCGCTGCATGCCGGCATCTGCAAAACAAAGGGAGACGTTTTAAGGCGCATTCTAAACCAACCTTATTACGCGCTCGCACGTTCGCCGGCATCCATCCAGCAACGCTCTCTGCATCCACGATCTGCAAGGACAAAAGAGACATTAAGGCGTGCTTTTGAAACAGTCATTTTACTTACGTGCACCGCGCTTCATCTTCTTCGTACGTACAGGCTTGCACGATCCTGGGCACTTATCAGCGTTCATTGCACCTAAACCTGCAGGACAAAGAGAGACATTAGAAAGGGTGACAGCAACCGGTCATCTTTCCTGCTCGCCGCATCATTCCTCTACAATTTCAATCTTGACACCCTGAGACTGAGCAAGGGACTAAATTAAGGGTGCTCCAATAACTATCAAGAAACCGCTCGTGCGGTAAACGGCGGTATCTTCCAGCATCAACCTCTGCAATCAAGAGGATTGTCAGTGAACCAGTGAAGTAACTGGTACTTGCGCCCCTGCAAAGACGCAGGATGGAGAGCCCGGCCTTAATATATCTAAGGTGAGCAAGCCACGCCCTTGGTTCGAATAAGAGGACTGAGGAAGGAGAAGTTCAGTTAATCCAGTTCCTAAATCCTTGTTCTTCCGTCTGCAGACACCTCTCTACACGTCCGGTACATCGTGAGAAGGGGACCAGCCCTAGGAGAAGGCCGAGATCTACGAGTCACACTAGAAGACACGGCGACAGCTCAGTCCAGCCCAGCGCCTCCGTGGAAATCAGGTGAGCGTTACAGAACGCGAAGCCCACCACAAATCCTCCACCCAGGCGCAATGGAAACCTCAGATACTGACCAACTAGCCCAGTTGCTAGGGGAATTAAGAGCAGAAGTACTAGCAGCGCGCCAGGAAACGAACGCCCTAAGGAGGGAGCTAATTGTGTCCAAAGAGCGCACAGATGATCTTGCTAGACAGTTGTTACAAACGCAGGCGGGGCACACACCGCTGCCGACCCCAGGGGGGGGTAATATCCCAGCGACCTCCACTAATCCTGTACAAATTAATCTACCTGGAAATGTGCCTTTGGCTCCACCCGAACGCTTCTCAGGCGATCCCAAAAGGTTTGCGGTGTTCATCAATCAATGTCGTCTGCACTTCCTGTGTAGGCCAGCTGCATTTCCCACTGATCAGGCCAAAGTGGCCTTCGTACTTTTATATCTAAGTGGCAGTGCTGCAGACTGGTCCATTCCCCTGGTAACCCAGGATGACACGATTTTTCGTAATTTTCAGGCCTTCCAGTCCAGTATGGAAAGACTATTTGCCAGACACTCTCAGGGACAGGCCTTAGATAACAAACTCCTCTCTTTACGACAAGGTAATCAGGATCTTCTGGCATATATTGCATCATTTAACAGACTGGTAGTTGAAGCCAGATGGCCCGAGGATAAAAGGATTACGCTGTTTTATAGGGGGTTGCGTGGAGAACTCAAAGATGTCCTGGCCCAAGTAGTAAATCCTCCGCAAGATTGTTCTGAATATATTGACCTGGTGGTTCAACTGGATCACAGGTTACAGAATAGGAAGGCTGATCGCTCCAGATTCGAAGCTCGGGTTTTTTCAAGACCACAGAGTTCCGCCAAAGGAGTCAATACCGTAGAACCCATGCAAATAGGAGTCGTGAAAGGGCCATTAACACAAAAGGAACGAGAAAGAAGAAGACAGCTGCAATTGTGCCTCTATTGTGGGAATTCAGGACATTTTCTTCGTGAATGCCCGGTGAAACCTGCTAAGAAGACCGTGGGAGCTTCCGACAAAAGCATCGAAAAGCCAGAATCGGGAAACGACCTCGCCCGACAAGTGTAGAGGTCCGCTTGCCGAGCGTTAAAACCAGTTCATGCCCATGGTCCTAATAAGCCCCGAGAAGCCAGATCGTTTGCATGCCATCAAGGCATACATTGACAGTGGAGCAATCGGCAATTATGTGGATCGCGAGATGGCATCCAGGATGAATCTACCTCTCTGTCCTAAAATGGTTAAAGACGTTATTACCACAGTGGATGGTACGGAAATAGCTTCCGGACCAGTTACCCATACCACCGAGGGAGTGACGTTAGTAAGCCAAAATGGACATCGTGAGGAGATTGTGTTTGATGTGATCAAGGCCCCTCAGTTTCAAATTATCCTGGGGATCCCTTGGTTAGAAAAGCACAATCCTCAAATTGATTGGCGAGCAAAGACGATTCAGTTTCCGGAATGTGCCTCCACTTGTTATCTGAAGTCCGACATTAAGCTGGCAGCAATTACATCCGAGGGTCCCCAACTGCCTCCTGAATATCTAGAGTTCCAAGATGTCTTCCAGAAAGAATAAGCCAACTCCTTACCCCCGCAAAGGTCATACGACTGTCAGATAGACCTGGTACCTGGGTCCACTCCTCCATGTAGTAGGATCTATGCTCTCACCGAACCAGAAAATCTCCACCTTAGGCAGTATTTGGCCCAATACCTGGCCAATGGATTTATTCGTCCTTCTAAGTCTCCAGCCTCTTCAGCTCTGTTCTTCGTTCCGAAAAAGGAAGGGGATCTCAGAACATGTATCGATTATCGCGCCCTGAATCAGATTACAGTCAAGAACAGATATCCTTTGCCATTGATCCCTGAACTTCTAGACCAAGTCAAGAATGCTCGCATTTATACGAAGTTGGATCTCAGAGGAGCTTACCACTTGGTCCGAATAAAAGAGGGCGACGAATGGAAGACGGCCTTCCGCACCAAGTATGGATTATTTGAGTATCAAGTAATGCCCTTTGGACTATGTAACGCCCCGGCCGCCTTCCAGTACTTCATGAATGTCGTCCTCAGAGAACTAATTGACGTGTGTACAGTTGTCTACATCGACGATATCCTTATATATTCATCCTCTGAGGCCGATCACCGGAAACACGTCAGGGCAGTTCTTGAGAGGCTTCGCCAACATAAACTCTTTGCCAAGCTTGAGAAGTGCGTTTTCCATGTCACCGAGGTCGAATTTCTGGGATTCATTCTGTCACCAAATGGAGTCCACATGGATTCAAGAAAGGTAGACGCTATCATTAAGTGGCCATCACCAACGTCGGTGAAAGGAGTCCAAAGCATGTTGGGTTTCGCCAATTTCTACCGCAGATTCATTCCAGAATTCTCCCGAATAGTCCAGCCCATTACTGCCCTTCTAAGGAAAAACAAACGCTTTGTGTGGTCTACCGAGGCGGAGCAAGCCTTCCAAGAGTTAAAAGCCAAGTTTATCTCCGCTCCTGTTTTGAGACATCCCCGCCCAGAGCTTCCTTACATCGTAGAAACCGACGCCTCCAGTCTTGCGATGGGTGCAGTCCTATCGCAAAGAGATCCAGAAACAAACCAGTTACACCCCGTGGCATTTTGGTCCCGCACATTCTCGGCTCCTGAAATCAACTACACCATTACCGATAAGGAACTTCTGGCTATTAAGTCCGCCTTCAAGGCCTGGCGACACTATCTTCTGGGTGCCAGACACACAGTCACAGTGATTACAGACCATCGCAACTTACAATACCTAAAGACAGCTAAAGCTCAATCCGCCAGACAACTCCGCTGGGCACTATTTTTTGCCGAGTTTGACTTCATCATTACCTACCGACCAGGCAACAAGAACGGTAAAGCTGATGCCCTTTCCCGGATGGGAGTGGAAGAGCACATGGTCAATCCTGAGCCCGTACCTATCATTCCCGAACAAAGAATCCTAGGTCTAATCGGCACACAATCCATCGAAGAAGTTGAAGCCAAAGTTAAACAACTTATAACTCCAGCAGACATACAGAATTGGCATCTTCAGGGAAAAGACTTCACGGTGAAGAACGACCTGTTGTACTTCCAAGAACGGTTATATCTACTCTGTGCTAGTTTACAGAATCAAGTCATCTCTTGTTATCACGACTCCCGAATGGAGGGACGCCCCGGTATGGCCAAGACCTCGGAAAAGATCAAGCGTCACTTCTGGTGGCCGTCTTGGAGAAAGGATATCAGAGACTTTGTAATGTCCTGTGGAGTGTGCGCTCAAAATAAGTCAAAAGGAGAAACCAGCAGGCCTCTTACGCCCACTTGACATCCCACCTCGTCCCTGGCATACTCTCTCCATGGATTTCATCACCGACTTACCTTCATGTTCCGGATATAATATGATCTTAGTAATCGTGGACCTATTCTCCAAGATGGCGCACTTCATCCCACTGAAAGGTCTACCGTCAGCAGCAATCCTGGCCCGGGAGTTTCTCGAAAACATCGTTCGGTTGCACGGTTTTCCTTCAGTTTTAATCTCGGATAGAGGAAGCCAATTTGTCTCCCACTTTTGGCAGAGTTGCTGTCGGTTGGCTCAAATTGATGTAAGGCTTTCAACCAGTCACCACCCCCAAACCGATGGACAGACCGAGAGGACCAATCAAACTTTGGAACAGTACTTACGCTGCATGCTGCAACAAACAGAAAGAACTTGGAAGGACATCCTTTGGATAGCCGAGTACGCTTACAATAATTCAGTCCACTCTGGAACCGGAAAAACCCTGTTTTTTCTTTTATATGGTAGCCATCCTCGAACATCTAATCTGGATCCACCTCAGGATCTAGGGACACCAGCAGTAGACCACCTGCATTCTGCAATCACCCAAGCCTTTAAGGAAGCCACTTCTCATCTGCAAAGGGCTAAGGAACAATACAAGAAAGGAGCAGACCAACATCGGAAGGAGGCCCCTCAATATCAAGTAGGAGATCAAGTCTGGTTATCCACCAAACATTTACCCCTAAAAGGACCGCGCACCTTCAACCCAAGATACCTGGGACCTTACTCAATCACTACCATAATAAACCCAGTGGCAGTCAAGTTGGACTTGCCCCCTCATATGAAAATGCACCCAGTCTTCCATGCCTCGCTACTAAAACCTGTGCAGCCAGAGACCCGATTGACTAAATCTCCAGAACCTATCCTAGTTGATGGAGAACTCGAGTTTGAAATCAAAAACATCTTAGATTCCAAAATCTCCAAATCAAGGCTATACTACCTGATTGACTGGAAAGGTTATGGCCCCCAGGAAAGGTCTTGCGAACCTGCAGAACATGTCCACGCACCTCGTTTAGTCAAGAAATTTCATCGAACATTTCCTAACAAACCAAGACCCCCGGAGAAGTCAAGCTTGGGAGGGGCCTTGAGGGGGGGGTGCTGTCATGATCCCTGCTTCCAAGGGGTCAGGACTTGTCTCACATCCTTGGAAGCAGGCCCATAACCTTGATCCTGGGTACCAGCCAGTCCCTATCGGGACCTTTTGGACCTTGTCCTGGCGCCAGTGGCACCAGGCTCATAAAGATGATCGGTCCCGGCGCTGGAAGCGCCGGGCTCATAATGCTTAAGAGTGCTTGGGTGGACCTACCTGCAACAGACCATGCTGCTTACTTACCAGCTCGATGGTCTTCTGATCCTTCTCTGACTGGAACTACTTTTCCTGTCTGGGTGGGGCAGGAGCCACTCCCTGGAATCAGAACACAGGAACTCTTTTCTTACCTGGGCGAGGCTGTGTAAGAAGACGCCTAAGCACTACAGAAGGCTATTTAAACCACACCCGATTGATGAAACGTGCTTCGCGTTATTCTGCATCTGCAGCAGGACGCTCACCGAGTCAACTCCAGTCTTCCTGAGATTCTTCAGCTCCAGTTCCTGTGAAAACGAATTCCTTACCTGCTAGAGATCCGATCCTCAGCTGCACCTGCCAAGACAAAACAGGTTAGCAGAATTCAATTCGAGAGCAGCGCTCTTACTTACCAAATACGGCGGCATCTTCCAAAGCCTTCCGCCGCTTTCTTCGGCTCCCCATCGACATCTGCAAAGAAAAGGACTTGATTAAGCATTGCATTCTTGAATTGCTTACCTGCGCTCCGCACGTTCTGAACTTCAAGAAGCGCTGCATGCCGGCATCTGCAAAACAAAGGGAGACGTTTTAAGGCGCATTCTAAACCAACCTTATTACGCGCTCGCACGTTCGCCGGCATCCATCCAGCAACGCTCTCTGCATCCACGATCTGCAAGGACAAAAGAGACATTAAGGCGTGCTTTTGAAACAAACAACAGTCATTTTACTTACGTGCACCGCGCTTCATCTTCTTCGTACATACGCGCTTGCACGATCCTGGGCACTTATCATCAGCGTTCATTGCACCTAAACCTGCAGGACAAAGAGAGACATTAGAAAGGGTGACAGCAACTGGTCATCTTCTCTACTCACCTGCTCGCCGCATCATTCCTCTACAATTTCAATCTTGACACCCTGAGACTGAGCAAGGGACTAAATTAAGGGTGCTCCAATAACTATCAAGAAACTGCTTGTGCGGTAAACGGCGGTATCTTCCAGCATCAACCTCTGCAATCAAGAGGATTGTCAGTGAACCAGTGAAGTAACTGGTACTTGCGCCCCTGCAAAGACGCAGGATGGAGAGCCCGGCCTTAATATATCTAAGGTGAGCAAGCCACGCCCTTGGTTCGAATAAGAGGACTGAGGAAGGAGAAGTTCAGTCAATCCAGTTCCTAAATCCTTGTTCTTCTGTCTGCAGACACCTCACTCTACACGTCCGGTACATCGTGAGAAGGGGACCAGCCCTAGGAGAAGGCAGAGATCTACGAGTCACACTAGAAGACACGGCGACAGCTCAGTCCAGCCCAGCGCCTCCGTGGAAATCAGGTGAGCGTTACACAAAGCTACTCAAGATAAATCCCATAGACTTGCTGAGAGAGTCATTCCCAGTTCCAAAAAATGGTCCAGTGAAGACATAGATAGGGTCATGTCAAGAATGTCTTCTTTGGCTGATTTTTTATGATAAAAATCCAGAACATTTCCTCTCGTATGATCCGCAAGGGGCGACACCCTCAGGCTCTACTGATCCTATCCCCCCCCCGTGTAAAAAGCCCCAGTTTGAAACTCCGATGAGGTCAGAACCCTTCGAGGTACAACCATACGCAAGACCATACTCACTATCAAGGAGAGGCTTCCTTTGGTGAGGACCACGATTTTGGTATGGTAGAAGAGCAAACCGGGACGGGCTACTATGGGGATGATGAGGACCAAGAAGAGGAAGAGGAAGACCCTGAAACCTACAGAGTAGATTCCCTGGTAGAAAACGAAGCCCCGGTTACCGACTCCCCTGTCGATAACCAACCCCTCCTAAACGAGGTTCTCGCACGTGCAGCAGAACATTTCCATATTGACACCCACGGTGTCCAGGAGGAGAGGGACTTGGCAGAAGAGTTGGTGGGAGAAAGGAGGCCTGTTGCCCAGACCATCCCTATCCTTAAGTCCATTCAGCGAAGAATAGACCCGTCCCTGGTGAACCCGAACCTCACCAGAGCAGTCAATCCCAGGGTTGAAAAACTTTTCTGGGCAGCCCAGTCTGACCCTCTCTATATAAGAGGACATCTGAAGCCAGACTCCCTAGTTGTCACTAACAGTCGTAAGAGGGCTGGAACACCTTTATCGTCCGAAGCTCCTCCCGACAAGGAGAGCAAAAAACTATATGGTTTCGGCAGGAAAGTAGCCTCAACGTCCGCCTATCAAGCAAGGATTGCAAACTCCACCACCCTGTTGGCCAGCTACAACTGCCATCAGTGGGAAGAAGTCGCGGCACCCATAGCCTCTGCTCCAGAACCTCTACAGGGCCAGTTAGCTCGGATTTCCGCAGAGGGTAGAGCCGTGTCTGGTTGCATTTTGAAAGCAACCTTTGACGCCGCGGACAACGCAGGCAGATTGATAGCAGAAGACACTGTTATCAAGAGACATGCGTGGTTACGGCAGTCTGGTTTTAAGGCAGAAACCCAGGCATCGTTGTTGGACAAACCGGTGGAAGCCGATCTGTTGTTTGGTAAGGCGGTCGAGGACGCACTGAAGAATGCCAAGGACGAATACGAGACACTCAAGTCCCTTGGCCAGTTAACCAATAAACCCTCGAACCAGAGAGGGAATAGTAATTTTCGTCGCCCACGCGGCCAAAATTCCCAGAGAGCATCTAACTATTCCCAGGGGCAGGGTACACAGTGGAACAACAGCCAACAGTCTACCAAGGGTTACGGCAGGGGTAATAGGAGAGGTTGTGGTAAAGGCAGAGGCAGCCCCAGCAAAGGAGGCGGCACACCTCCACCAAAGCAGTGACGCTCAGTTCAGGGTCCCTTCTCACGCAACCCCAGTAGGGGGACGCATTTCCAACTTCACCCAGGCTTGGGAAGGGATCACATCGGACAGATGGGTGCTGTCAGCAGTATCCACAGGGTACTGTATAGAACTACTGAAGCGTCCCCGGAACCATCCTCCACGACAAAGAGTACACTCTTTAGAACATCAGAAGATTCTCCTCGAGGAGATCGCCATTCTGCTAGAAAAGGACGCGATAGAACTCGTCCCGGGACACCAGGTAAACAAGGGTATTTATTCAACTTACTTCCTTGTGCCAAAGAAAGATTTGACAATGCGCCCAGTATTGGACTTACGGCCTGCCAACAAGTATGTCAAGCCCCAAAAGTTTCGTATGACTACGCTACAAGAGGTAATCCCCCTCCTAAAAAAGGGGGATTACATGACAACCTTGGATATGAAAGATGCTTATTTTCATATTTCCATGTTCCCAGCGCACAGAAGGTACTTGCGCTTCAAGGTGGACAGTCGGCACTACCAATTCAAGGTACTGCCCTTCGGGATAGCTTCGGCACCAAGGGTATTCACCAAGGTACTGGCGGTGGCGGCTGCACACCTACGCAGGGAGGCAATCCCGGTGTACCCTTATCTGGACGACTGGCTCATAATGGGGGAAACCCCAGTAATTTGCAGGACAAACATTCAAAGGACTATCGACCTCCTCCACGAGTTAGGCTTCTCAATCAATGAGGAAAAAGTCAAGCCTGGTGCCAAGCACCTCCAAACAGTTCCTAGGAACAATCCTAGATACTTAAGAGGGGTTGACCTTTCCTTCAGAGGAAAGAATTCGGAATATACTACTGCAAATTCCGCATCATCAGTCCGGTCACCAAATAACGGTACGCAAAGCAATGCATTTACTGGGCATGATGGCGTCATGTATTTACCTGGTCCCCCACGCGCGCCTGCGCATGCGTCCCATGCAGGAATGGTTGGCGAAACAGTGGTCTCAGGCAAGTGGTCAGTGCGACGATCTAGTGGTCGTTTCGCCAACGCTAGTACAAAGCCTTCACTGGTGGACAAGAGAGAATCTTGCACAGGGAAAACCCTTTTACGATCCCGAAGTACAGGCAGTAGTCACTACCGATGCATGTCTGATGGGGTGGGGAGCTCACCATCTCCACCACACAGCTCAGGGTCTCTGGTCTCCCTCAGTGGCCAAGAACCACCTCAACCTGCTAGAGCTTCTGGCAGTGTTCAGAGTGCTTCAAGCGTTCGAGCCCCACCTACTAAACCTGTCAGTGCAAATCCGGACGGACAGCACAACAGCCATGTTCTACCTGAACAAACAAGGACGGACTCGTTCGCCAAATCTGTCCAAGCTTGCCCAGAAAATCTGGATATGGGCACTCGGACGGAACATCTTCCTGTCATCACAACATGTTCCAGGGGAGCTCAATTCCCTAGCGGATGCTCTGAGCAGAGACTCCCTCCCAGAGGAACACAAATGGGTTCTACACAGAGAGGTCGTAGAAGATATCTTCTCTCAGTGGGGTTTCCCCACTATAGACTTATTCGCCACAAGCGAAAACAGACAATGCCCAGGATTTGCATCAGGTTCCCCCAACCAGACTCCCAGGGGAACGCCCTGTGGATGAACTGGTCAGGGATGTTTGCGTACGCTTTTCCACCAACTCCTCTCATCTGGAAGGTGGTGAACAAGATTAACAGAGTCGATGACGCTCGTCCTAGTTGCTCCCATGTGGGCAAGACAACCGTGGTTCCCACACCTACGCAGGATGGCGTTGTGCGAGCCCATCAAACTTCCAGCCTGGTACAACCTACTGTCCCAGCACCAAGGTCAAACAGTGCACCAGCAACCCAACTCAATGAACCTGGCAGCATGGCTCCTGAGGTCATAGAGTTTGGACATCTCAATTTACCACAGAGGTGTATGGACATCCTAAAAGAATCTAGGAAACCAAACACAAGGCACTGTTACTTTGACAAGTGGGAGAGGTTCGTTATCTGGTGCCAGAGTAGACAAATCAACCCAGTTGATTGCACTCCTTCCACTATTGTTACATACATGCTCCACCTGCTAGATGCAGGATTGGTTTTTAACTCACTGAGAGTACACCTGGCAGCCCTGTCGGCATACACCACTTCCCATAGCAAGGTCTCGTGGTGGAAAGTACCAGTAGTTAAAGCCTTCATGGAAGGAGTAAAGAGACTTCACCCTCCCATTTCAAACCCACCACCAGGGTGGGACCTTAATGTGGTGCTATCCAAGCTCATGGGACCCCCTTTCGAGCCCATGCATAAAAGCAGTCTCAAACACCTGACCTATTGTCAGTGCAGGATCCCTTCTTTCTCCAGCATTGGATCTTTCATGGATTCACATGCTTAGAATATTCCCCGTCGTCAGACTGGGACCCTCGGTACACATATATAGCCTTTTCCTATAGGAAAAACTTCCGACACTTTTGTGTCCTATCTACGTCCTTTTAGGACCCGCCTACGCATGCTCCGTAGGGCGTCCCAGTATAAGAGGCCCGCCCCCGCGGCTCCCCTTCAGATTTCAACCGTCTCCAAAGTAGTGGGATCTCCTCGCGTCGTCTTACTATTTTGTACAAGGCTGTGTACCTGGAGTTCGAAGAAATTATTCCTCCATGTTAGGAAAAGCGCTGTTCCGTCCGTGTGCGACGTGCGGCTTGAAAAAAGTTTATGAGGGGGACGGACATATGGATTGTATATACTACCTCCACCCTCATCATTCGGCTGATAACTGCAACATATGCAAAGGGTTTTCTCAAAAGACCCTCAAAGACCGAAATCGACGGCTGGTGGCATGGCTGAATGATGGAGCGGGGGCATACCCCCCTTCGGAGGTAGGCTCCACACAATCTGTGAAAACATCACACCGCGCTGTCTCGTCGGAACCACCGGCGAAGAAATCTCGACCGACGGAAAAAGAGTCATCTCGGAGTCATTCAGCTAGAGAATCCTCGTCGAAAAAAATCATCATCTTCATCAAAAAAGCATGACAAGGAAAGGCCGAAATCCTCCTCGGGCGATCATCATAGATCGACTTCGAGTCGAGTAAAGGCAGGCCAAGTGTGGAAAAGGCGGGACCGCCTAAACCACCTGCTAAGTCACCGTCGTCGACGGCGGTCCAGTCATCGGCCTCCACCCTGCCACTGACGCATGTGGTATCCACCGTCCCACCGACAACTGGGATGGTGGCCTCGTCAACGGGGGTTCTACAGGAAGCCTGGAGGCCTGAAGTTTTTGATCCAATCCCCCGGATACTTTACTGCAAGAACAGGCTGTGTCGCTGTCCTCGGGGGAGGACGAGAGCGGGAGAATAGCTGGCCCGGCAGACCTCGGGCTACGAGTGATTGACAAGTCGTCGACGAGGGGATCCGGGATACCGGTATCTGCCCCTCTTCTCAATCCTCAATCTGTTTTGTCGTTGGAAATTCTGTCCACGCTTCAGTCTTTGGTACAGTCGTTGGACCAGAGACTACCTCAGGTAAACCTGCCACAGTCACCCGTCGACGAGCCGGGCCCGTCCCGTCCAACGACGCACTTACGCACGCCAATCTCAGCACTGGCAACCCAAGAGGAAGGTGAGCTGCCAGATTCGGAGTCTGACAGGGGAGCCATGTCGGATATCTTATCATCCCCCTCCAGGGATCCAACCTGGGAGTCAGAGGTGGAGTTAGAAACCCCAAGAAGCCCAGCTCACCCGTCCCCTCCGGACGACATTGCATCATTCCATTCTATGATGGAGAAGGCGTGTAAGGAATTTGGTTTGTCCCAGGAAGAACAGAAAAAGGACTGTTTTTTGTTTGACCACATGGGTAAGAGAAGGAGGTCTGTGTTCTCAATACCAATACTAGACCACGTGTGGAAGGAGGGGTTGCAGACAATGCGTCACCCCTTTTCGGAGCCGGCAGTGAAAGGACGCCTCGAGGAAAAGTTTAAGGCTCCAGAGTCTACCCCCAAGTGTTTATCCTCCCAACCAACGCCAGAATCGGTGGTGTCGGCGGCAGCGGCGTGGTAGGTGAAGGCCCAGCACAAGTGCACGACTCCGCCTGAAAACGAAGCAAGACGCCAGGATGCCTTTGGCAAAAAAGTGCTATCCGTGGGAGCAACCACAGTAAAGGCCGCAAACTCTCTGGCTATTGTAGCCAGATACGACAGAGAAATGTGGCACAGGCTAGCGCCGTTGCTGGATCATCTTCCGGAAGAGCATAGGAAGGCAGCGATGTTACTTGTCCGAGAGGGTGAGGAAGCCTCCAATCACGCAATAAACATCGCGGTGGACCTCGCTGAGTCAGGCTTCAAGCAAGTCAATAATGGGGTCGTATTACGACGACAGTCATGGCTTAAGTGTACCTACTTCAGACCAGAGGTACAATACAAAGTATTAGATATGCCCTTTGAGGGAGACCTTCTTTTCGGAGAGAAGGTAGACGAGGCCCTAAAGGGAATGAAAGAGGACTCGGACACGGCACGTTCATTGGGTGCCCTCCAGAGTGGCCGAAGCTACAAGTCTTTTCGTCCCTTTAGAGGGGCTTCAGGTAATTCCAGATTCTCTGCGTCTGGAGACAGATCCTTTGGTAGGTCGGCTTACCCCTCCCAGGGATACAGACGTGCTTCCCAAACGGCAAACCAACGCCGGAACTTCCAGACGTCCAGGAAGAGACCATCCTATCCATCGTCGTCGTCGAGAGACAAGCAAAATAAAGATCAGCAGTGACAGACAACACACGGTTCTGGGGGGAAGAGTGTCAGCATATGTCGACGAATGGGAACAAATAACGACGGATCAATGGGTGCTGGACACTATAAGGAACGGGCACTCTCTACAATTCAAGCACAGCCCTCCGCGTTCACCGCTCATTCCCATCTGAGGATACTGCAACAAGAGGTAACACTCATGTTAGCAAAGGGCGTGATAGAATTAGTTCCAACATCACAGAGAGGTCAAGGAGTCTACTCAAGATACTTTGTCGTAAAAAAGCCGAACGGCAAATGGCGTCCCATTTTAGACTTACGCGATCTCAACAAGTCTTTAAAGAGCCTGAAATTGAAAATGCTCACGCTGCAAGAAGTGATCCGCACCGTTCAAGAAGGGGATTTTCTAGCGTCCCTGGATTTACAGGACACGTACTTCCATATTCCAATGTGTCGGAAACACAGGAAATTCCTGAGATGTGTAATAGGGCGGACTCACTACCAGTTCACGGTTCTTCCCTTTGGGCTCAAGACCTCCCCAGAAGGTTCACGAAATGCCTGGCCCCAGTAGCGGCCTGGCTAAGGAAGCAAGGCCACCACGTATACCCATACCTCGACGACTGGCTGGTAAGGGGATCCTCCCCAGGGTCGACCAACACAAGTTTGCAAGCCACCATGCAGCTTCTACAACAGCTGGGATTTGCCATAAACTTCGAAAAATCCTCTCTGCGGCCATCGAGAACGTTGGTGTTCCTGGGGGCACAGTTCGAGACCCAGTTAGGGCTAGTGAAGCCTTCTCTCGACAGAACCTCAAAACTCAATCAGCTGGCGAGCCGACTACGACAAACCACCAGGCTCTCAGTGAGGAAATACGTTTCGGTCCTAGGGGCCATGGCATCCTGCATCCATCTGGTGGCAAACTGTCGGCTATTCATGAGGCCAGTCCAGGAATTCCTTGCGGACCGATGGACACAGGCCCAAGGATCATGGTCAGACAAGATAACCATCGACGACGACAAGCTGCTTCGGACCCTTCAGTGGTGGCAGAGTTTCCACAATCTGAACAACGGTGTACCCCTACAGGAACCGGAGTTTCAGCGAACCATAGTCACGGATGCGTCCCTAACCGGATGGGGAGCTCACATGGGTGCTCTTCAAACGCAAGGTCGCTGGTCTCCAACGGAGTCACTCCTACACATAAACGTGTTAGAGCTCAGAGCAGTACGATGGGCCTTGAAGGCATTCCTACCACACATCAAGGGATCGTGAGTACGAGTACTGACCGACAATACGACGGCCATGTTTTATTTGAGAAAACAAGGAGGGACGCGATCAAGAACTCTTTCCATAGATGCCCAGAAAACATGGCATTGGGCATTAAAGCACGAGATTTCCATCGTGGCTCACCATCTCCCGGGAGTGAGGAATTCGCAAGCAGATTCCCTCAGCAGAAGCATGGCCCAGATACACGAATGGGAAATGGACACAGTTCAGCTGATGAAAGTGTTCGAGAAATGGGGTCACCCTCCTCTGGACGCTTTCGCAACCAAGGACAACAAGAAATGCGAGCAATTCGCAAGCAGATGGCCTCAGAAGGGTTCCATGGGGGAGGCATTCTCCTTCCCATGGACGGACATGTTCCTTTATGCTTTTCCTCCGTTCCCCCTCATACGGAGGACAGTACAGTAGATACGCAGATACAGTTGCCGGGTAATTCTAGTGACACCGTACTGGCCGTGGCAACCGTGGTTCTCCGACCTGCTTCACCTGTCGCTGGAACATCCAATAGCGTTTCCGAGAGTCCCGAACCTACTATCCCGGGACAAAGGCACGGTGTGGCATCACGACCCGGACAGTCTCAACCTTGCAGCCTGGCTCCTGACTTTTCGGAGTTCGGTGCTTTAGACGTTTCGGAGGATTGTCAAAAAATTCTGCAGGTGGCTCGAGCCCCTTCTACCAACAAATCTTACACCTATAAGTGGCGGAGGTTCTGTGAATGGTGTCGAGGACAGCAAGGCCTACAACCGTTGACGGTGACGCCGGAACAAGTTCTACCTTACCTGCTTCTCTTGGCGGAGAGGGGTTTATCCTTCACATCGATAAAGGTGCACCTGGCGGCCATCTCGAGGTTCACGAGGAAGAGACAGTCGTCTCCTCTATTCAGCGACAGACTTGTGAAACACTTCATGAGGGGTTTATTTCGAACTTTTCCCCCGGTAAAACGTTTCCCTCCAATTTGGAGTCTCAACACAGTGTTGGCAGGCTTAATGAAACCGCCCTTTGAGCCTATGGCCACGTCGGACATGAAATTCATATCGTGGAAGTTGGCATTCTTAATTGCTATCACATCAGCTAGGAGAATCTCGGAACTGCAAGCGCTGGTCGTAGACCCGCCATATCACAAACACTCGTCCATTGTTCTCCCTACTTACTTCGCGACCCCATCATCGGCAGCAGAAAAACCTCTTCATACCTTGGACGTTAAGAGGGCTCTGAAATTTTACCTACTTTGTACACAGGAACTCAGGTCTACTCGACAACTGTTCATCGCATATGGTCCGTCGACGAGGGGAAAAACAATCTCTAAACCAGGATTGGCTCGATGGGTCTCATCGACGATTGCATTTTGCCACTCCAAGGCCGGAAGGCCGCTGCAAGGGCATCCTAGAGCCCATTTTACAAGATCAACGTCCTCCTCAGCAGCATTATGGGCAGGAATTCCGCTAAGACATATGCCAGGCTGCGGCGTGGTCAGTGCCCCACACGTTTACCCGCCACTACTGCCTTGCCAGGCAGCATGCGGACGAGGTGCAGATGGGAAGAGCTGTCCTGCGCCATCTGTTTCAGTAAGGTAAGCTCCACGCTGCGGAGAGTCTGTTTTCTACCTTTTGATGACAATATACTTTATGTGGGTAAGGTTATATGAGTAAACTTATTCCTGCTGTACATATGCATTGTGTATTATGGTGAGGGTATATTACATTACATTCTCACCGCCGTTTTCAGGTGTTACTGCTATACAATCTATTCTAAGCATGTGAATCCATGAAAGATCCAATGCTGGAGAAGGGAATAGTTTCTTACCTGTAACTCCATTTCTCCAGCATTGGTATCTTTCATGGATTCACATGCGCCCGCCAGCCTCCCCGGAATGCAATGTATTTGCTTGATAAGTTTAACCCTTCCTACTTTTGAGGGGCTGAAATCTGAAGGGGAGCCGCAGGGGCGGGCCTCTTATACTGGGACAGCCTACGGAGCATGCGTAGGCGGGTCCTAAAAGGACGTAGATATGACACAAAAGTGTCGGAAGTTTTTCCTATAGGAAAAGGCTATATATGTGTACCGAGGGTCCCAGTCTGACGACGGGGAATGTTCTAAGCATGTGAATCCATGAAAGATACCAATGCTGGAGAAATGGAGTTACAGGTAAGAAACTATTCCCTTACTGTCCATAAAGACAAACTGGTTTTATGCACACACCCTAGGTTCTCACCTAAGTTTATATCTAAATTCCACGTAAACCAGTCCATCGAGCTTCCGGCTTTCTTCCAGGATCCTCAGAGCTCGGCTGAGGTGAAACTACACACCCTAGATGTGCGTATGGCGGTCCTCTACTATGTAAATAAGACCAGACCGCTAAGAAAAACAGATCAACTGTTTGTCTCCGTAGCTACAGGCAGAGATGGGGATCGCGTCTCTAAAGGTGCCATCTCGAAGTGGATTATTAACTGTATCCAGCTGTGTTACTCACTCTCTGAAAGAACTCTGCCTTTCACGCCAAGAGCCCACTGTACTAGAGGCATTGGGGCCACTCTGGCTTTCATTGCAAATGTACCCCTTGACACCATTTGCAAAGCAGCTACTTGGAGCTCTATTCACACTTTTACTCAGCATTACTGCATTGACACCCATTCCAAGGCAGATACACAAGTGGGAAAAGCAGTTCTAAGACACTTATTTGCTCATGACCCTTCTCACATCCCACCTCCTTCAGGTACTGCTCGCTAATCTATGCACAGCATGTGATCTAAGCAGATTCCACAAGCCTCAGAAGGGATACATTACTCACCGTAATCGTATTTCGAGGGGATTGGGTCCTCCGACGTATTCCATATCTATGACATGTAATCACCACAGCTGTGCTGCTTCGGAAACTTTTTTCGGCGTCTGCGTCCTGCGTCGATGACGTCGATGCGCCGTCGTCGAGGGCCTCCTCCGACGTCCGACGTCATCCGGTGTGATAAGTAGGATGCACGACGCCCGTAGCCTCAGTTCCGTTTTTTCCGCGAACGTGTTGCTTCGTGAATCTCGGTTAACGCCTCGACTCTTTGGAGTTCTGTTCTTCTCGGTTCTTCGAACCTGTTCGTTTTGTGAAAATCCTTCGTGTGAAGATGTCTTCTACTTCGTCTTCGACCCCGCGTCCGGGTTTTAAGAAGTGCGGGGAGTGTGGGTCCAAGATGTCGGTGACGGACTCGCACGACGCCTGCCTCTGGTGCCTCGGGGAGGCCCACGACACGGATGACTGTATCGACTGCCAGTCGCTCACGTCCAAAGCCTTACGCGAACGTAAGAAGTTGTCGGTAGGTCGGGTGTCCAAGCCCAGGAAGTCGAAGTCTGCGGGGCTTTCGACGGATGATTCGAGGGGTGACTCTCCGCGTCATCGTCGGAAGTCTCGTGGGTCTCCTTCTAGGAGTCGGTCTCGCCACTCCTCAGCCTCTTTGAGGCGTTCTCGGAAGCGCCGACACCGGTCGTCTTCCAGGTCCTCTTCGGAGGACTCTGCCCGGCATGTCGCTTACCCCACCAGCCGTGCGACGCCGGAAGAATGGGCTTCCTTCGGGAAGAAAATGCTGGCGATTCTTGAGTCGCAGGGTACTAAGCCGTCCACGCCCCCGAGTGGGGTCGGTCGTGAGAGGTCGAGAGACACCGCTCGCAAGAGTGGTCGGCACGTGTCACGGGAGAGGTCCCGTTCGGACAAGGAGACTCGTTCTCGACGTACCCGTTCCAGGCCCCGGTCCTCGACGCGTTCGAGACCGTGTGCACCTGTGAGGTCTTCGAGGAAGACATCGACGTCTGAGGCTTTCTCGAGGCTCCGGCTCCGAGGAAGTCGTCGAAGCCATCGACGCTCAGGTCGTCGAGGGACACGCTCGGGGCTCCGGCCTCGAGGGCTGTGTCGATGCCGCCGATGCTGGAGGCGCTGCGTCTGACGTCGACGCCGATTTCCTCGACGCCGATCCTCTCGGCGCCGATGCCGGTTCTCTCGACGCCGGCGCCGATTCGCTCGACGCCATCGACGCCTTGCGTGTCGGAGGTACCCTGTGGCACGGGAGAACCCCCTAGGAAGGCTCTGGTTAAGAGCAAGCACTCTCGGGTGCCTTCTTTTCGCCACCTGGACTATATTTCAGAGGCGGATGAGGATTCTGATGGCCTGGTTCCTAGTCAGGTTCCAGATGAAATTGTCTCGGGCCATAGTCAGTTTGACGATTTGAGACAGTCACTGCATGATGCCAGTGGACTGGACACCTCTCCGGAGGTGGAGTTTTGTAAGCCTGAGCCTGGCTCTCATGCCGATTCCTCGTACCGGCGCCTTATGGTTAGGGTTTCTGAGTACTTGGGATGGTCTGCTCCCCCAGGGGAGTTTGTGCAGGATGATCTGACGGGCATCCTTGATGTTGGTCCCCCAACTGACCCGGTACTGCCGTTCCATATGGCTTTACAGAGAAGGGTGGCGGCGGCGGCGGCTTGGACTGCTCCGGAGGGTCTCCCGGCGGTGGGCAGATCCTTGTCGCGAAAATACCGTCCAGCCAGTAGCGACCCCTGCTACTTGACCAGGCACCCCACTCCGGAGAGTTTGGTGGTGCAGGCGGCCACGGCCCCGGCGAAGTAGGCGTCGTACCCTACCATCCCTCCTGATAGGGACGACAAACGTTTTGATGGCTGGGCGAAGAAAGTGTTTTCTTCTGGTGGTATGGCGCTTCAGGCGGCCAACTCCATTTGTGCCTTGTCTCGTTTCACACACACTCTGTGGAACTGTGTTGCGTTAGCGGCTGAACATATTCCCAAAGGGGACGAACGGGATGGTTTCCTTGCTATGGTCCAGGATGGTAAGGATGCCATGTGTGAGTCCGTTCAGTCAGGTTTGGATTTGGCTGAATGCGTCAGTAGGTCCATGGCGGCGAGCACCGTGATACGCAGGTTTGCGTGGTTGCGGAAGTCGGGGTTTGCTCCTGATGTGCAGTCCCGGCTCCTCAACATGCCCTTTGACGGTGAACACCTTTTTGGCCGCAAGGCTGACGAGAGCCTTGAGGTTGCAGACCTCAAAAGCTGCAGCAAAGTCTTTGGGCGCTGCAGTTCGCCAACCTCCGCCTTTTCGTCCTCGGGGACAGCAGTGGAGGGGTGGTTCCTTTCGCTATTACTCATCCTTCAGTAAAGCGAGAGGAGCTGGCAGTCAAAGAGGCCAACGCAGGGGTACCAGAGGTGGACGACAGGGTACCCGTGGTGCCAAGGCCGCTCGGACAGTTGCCTCTTTGCCCTCAGGTAACGCCACAGCCGCTCCCACTCAGTCGTGAGGCCATGTCCCATGGTTCGCCGGTTGGGGGAAGGCTGGCGCAGCATCTTGTAGAGTGGCAAGCCATTACTTCAGATGTGTGGGTTCTGGAGATCATAACCCACGGCTACTGTCTTCCCTTTCGGCACAAGCCTCGCGACAATCCGCCGGGGAACCTCTCTTTGCAGAGTCCGGATCCGCTCCTTGCGCAGGAAATTCAAGCCCTGCTGGAGAAAGGCGCCATAGAACTGGTGCCTGTAGCGGAGAGGAACAAGGGATGGTATTCCCCTTATTTTTTGATTTCGAAGAAAGACGGGGGATTGAGACCCATCATGGACTTGCGCGGTTTGAACAAACTCCTCAGGAAGGACAAGTTCAAGATGGTTACTCTCTCGCAAGTCCTCCAGGCCCTTCAGCTTCAGGACTGGTTGGTGTCTCTCGAGCTCAAGGATCCTTACTTCCATGTGCCGATCCATCCCAAGCACAAGAAGTACCTGAGGTTCGCGGTTGGCGACTCGCACTTTCAGTTTCGGGTCCTGCCGTTCGGATTGACCTCCGCCCCGAGGGTTTTCACCAAGCTCATGGTGGTGGTGGCAGCGCATCTCAGGCAAGCGGGGATTCACGTCTACCCCTACCTGGACGATTGGTTGATCAGGGGGAGCTCTCCCGAGCAAGTCCTGGATCATCTGTCCGTCACCTGCCGCTCCCTTCACAGGCTGGGCTTCTCCCTCAATTTCAAGAAGTCCCATTTGACGCCAACACAGCGGCTCCAGTACATCGGAGCAGTGCTCGACACTTCCCTGGGGCAGTGTTTTCCTCCCCAGGTGAGGGCTCTTCACATTCAGCAGATGGTGCACATGTTTCAGCATGCCCAGACGCTCCCAGCGTTCGAGTTCTTGAGGTTGCTCGGCCTCATGGCATCCTGCATTCTTCTGGTGCCAGAGGCTCGCCTGCGGATGAGATCTTTGCAGTGGGCACTCAAGACGCAATGGTCGCAGTCCTCCGGCAGGATGTCGGACCCGGTTCAGGTGCCGCCCTCGGTCGCCCGGGATCTTCTGTGGTGGGCCGTCGAAGGCAACTTGATGAAGGGGGCTCCATTTTGGCTTCCCTGGCCGCAGGTGACGATCGTGACGGATGCATCCCTCACGGGATGGGGAGCTCATGCCAACGGGCTGACAGTCAGCGGTCGTTGGTCTCCGTCGGAGTCCAGACTCCATATCAATCTTTTGGAGCTGAGGGCCATCAGGCTAGCCCTGAAGGCTTTTCTGCCGACTGTGCGAGGAAAGAGTGTCCTGATCCTGACGGACAACACAGTGGCCATGCACTACCTCAACAAAAAGGGGGGGGCAGGGTCACTTCCTCTGTGCAGGGAGGCGATGCAGCTCGAGTTCTGGGCCATCCAGCAGGAAGTTTCGATCTCGGCAGTTCATCTGGCCGGAGACGAAAACGTGACGGCGGACGCTCTGAGCAGGCAGAGCGCAGTCTCTCACGAGTGGGAGTTGGCTCAGGAGATTCTCCTGGAGATCTTCGCCCTTTGGGGGACCCCTCAAGTGGATCTCTTCGCCTCCAGTGTCAACCGGAAGTGCGAAAGGTTTTGCTTGCGGGAATTTCCTCCAAAAGGAGCCTTAGGAGACGCGTTCGTGGTGGAGTGGTCATTCCCGCTGCTGTACGCGTTTCCTCCAGTCCCCGTCATCCCGCAAGTGCTGCGGAGGTTACGGAAGTTCGGTTCCCGGATGATCCTCATTGCCCCGGCGTGGGCTCGGAGGACGTGGTACCCGGACCTTCTCGACTTATCCATCTGCCCTCCACGTTGTCTTCCCTACCGAGACGATCTGCTTTCACGGGAGGGGGTCAGGTTCTCCATCCAGAGGTCGGATCCCTCAACCTTCACGCTTGGCTTCTGAAAGGTTGAGGTATAAGGATTGGGACCTCCCTGAGGACGTGATGGAGGTGTTGCTTTCGGCCCAAAGGCCAGCAACAAAGTCTCTGTACCGTTGCCGTTGGCGTAGGTTCTGCGACTGGTGCAGAGTTCAGAATGTGGATCCTTTTGCATTTGACATCCCCATGGTTCTGTCCTTTTTACTTTCTTTGGCCCACAGGGGCTTGCAAGTGGGTACCGTTAAAGGTTACCTGGCGGCGCTGTCCATCTTTAAGCGCTCGTCTGAAGAGTGTTCTTACTTTAAAATCCCTTTGATTTCACAGTTTCTGAAAGGGCTCACTAATGTGTTCCCTCCGTCTCCTTTCCTGGTGCCCTGTTGGGATTTAAACCTTGTTCTTAAGTTTCTTATGGGTGCTCCGTTTGAGCCTTTACATTCGTGCCCTTTGAGGCTGTTAACTCTGAAAACTGTGTTTTTAGTTGCGGTTACTTCCGCTGGCAGAGTGAGTGAGTGAGTTACAGGCACTTTCAGTTAAGCCACCCTTCACTGTATTTCACAAGGACAGGGTTGTCCTTAGAGTTCGTCCTTCTTTTCTTCCGAAGGTAGTGACGGAATTTCATTTGGCCCAGAAGGTTGTTCTTCCGGCATTCTATCCTCCTCCGCATCCTGGTAAGGAAGAGGAGAGGCTCCATAGGCTTGATCCTAGGAGAGCTTTAAGCTTTTATTTTTCACGCATGTCCCGGGTCAGAGTGGACGATCAACTCTTTATTGGTTACGCTGGAAAGCGTTTGGGGCAAGCTGTGACGAAACAGACTTTGTCTCGCTGGATTATTTTGGCCATCTCGGAGTGCTACCGCTTGGCGGGTAAGGACCCACCGGCTGGCTTGCGGGCCCATTCTACCAGGGGTATGGCTGCGTCTACTGCCCTGCAGAGGGGTGTTCCTATTCGCAACATCTGTGATGCAGCCACCTGGGCTTCAGTACATACATTTGTACGTCACTATTCCCTCGATTCCATCCGAGCACAGGATCTGGCCTTTGGCAAGGCGGTCCTTTGCTCTGCTATTTGATTGGCTATTCTAAAATTTGATTCTAAATGCTTTCCCTCCTCCTTGCTCTGGTACTGCTTTGGGAGTCTGTCATAGATATGGAATACGTCGGAGGACCCAATCCCCTCGAAGAACAAGTTACTTTCTTACCTGGTAACGTTCTTTCGATGGGATGGTCCGACGACGTATTCCATATCGCTCCCGCCCTGCCTTCCCCGCTGCAGAATTTCTTTTGCGATTGAAGCTTACGTTCCGCAAGGCTTTGTGTCTGACTGGCAGTTGACTAGTGTCACACGTTCTGGGGGGAAAAAAACTACAACTGAGGCTACGGGCGTCGTGCGTCCTACTTATCACATCGGATGACGTCGGACGTCGGAGGAGGCCCTCGACGACGGCGCATCGACGCAGACGCCGAAAAAAGTTTCCGAAGCAGCACAGCTGTGGTGATTACATGTCATAGATATGGAATACGTCGTCGGACCATCCCATCGAAAGAACGTTACCAGGTAAGAAAGTAACTTGTTCTTCTGATGCTTGTATCTGCTTAGATTCACATGCGACCCACCCTTCCTCCCCTCTGAGAGAAGGCGCATGGTTGCTTGTAGTCTTACCTTTCTGTCTATCTGCTTGGATTATCTGTACTCGCGCTGCTACTCATGCTACCTCATGTCAGAAAAAATACAATCTGAGGATCCTAGACGCGTGAGGGATCTTGGGTACAGTGGACGTCACACTAGGGATAGTATTACTGGCACGCCCTGTGTCGACGCCCATTTTCGAGTTTCGAAAAACAAACTGTAATACTCCGCAGCTTCCACTAGATGTCGGCCTGTGCACAGCATGTGAATCTAACCAGATACAAGCATCAGAAATACGATTACGGTGAGTAATGTATTATATATATATATATAGAGAGAGAGAGAGAGAGAGAGAGAGAGAGAGAGAGAGAGAGAGAGAGAGAGAGAGAGAGAGAGAGAATATATATCTATATGTATACGCTTTTAATTGTATGCACGAACATGCGTATGTGGTGTCAATGCGTGCTTTATGTACCCTGTTTTTTAACTTTTGCATATTGCGGTATGCAGTACGGTGACAGGTGGTTGATCTCGAATCTTATGTAATCATGGTTCGTGTTCTTTGGTAGAATGGGGTGATTGCTCGATTGCAGTTACACCTCCTTCATTGTTTCACGTTCACTGCTGTGCATTCTATTCTAAGCATGTGAATCCATGAAAGATCCAATGCTGGAGAAGGGAATAGTTTCTAACCTGTAACTCCATTTCTCCAGCATTGGTATCTTTCATGGATTCACATGCGCCCTCGGGCCTCCCCGAAATGCAATCTTCGCATATTTTCTGGTTTCACCCCGTTCCACTTGGAGGGGTCGAAATCTGGAAGGAGCCGCTGGGGCGGGGCATTTATACCGTTACGTCTTGGTAGGGCGTGCGTGCGCTGCCCAAAACGACGTAGATAGGACACTAAAGTGTCAAAAGTTTTCCTATAGGAAAAGGCTATATAAGCTTACCGAGGGTCCCCAGTCTGTCGACGGGGAATATTCTAAGCATGTGAATCCATGAAAGATACCAATGCTGGAGAAATGGAGTTACAGGTAAGAAACTATTCCCTTCTCCAGCATTGGATCTTTCATGGATTCACATGCTTAGAATATTCCCCGTCGTCATTTTCCTCTTCCATTTCCGATGTGCGGCCCTTTAATAATACTGGGTAGACAATGTTGGCTGCACTGAGATCCATTTTATTCCACTGACTCAACTTCATCATTGTGTCTCCCAGGTTCACCATATAGCTTTGTAATCCAAACCCTAGCCATGAATTCTAATGACTTTACAGGGAGATGGGTGTTATGTTGTAGGGTGATATTTATTATTTCTGCATTTTCTTTTAAAATGTAAAACCATTCCCTATTTACCCACCATTAGTATAATTTGGGGACATTGCTATGTGGCCCATTGGGCTGGATTATTAATGCAAATTTTCATTTTTCGGAAATTTTAACATTCTAGCCTCCCTGAATTCATTATAGCGCCTATGTGGCAAACTCCTGAAGTCCTCCGCCTGTTACGCTACATGTTTGATTAATTCGTTTTGGCTTATAGGTGGCACAAAAGTGCCACCTATAATGTAAAACTATTGCATTGGAGTACAGCTAGGGAGACACGGCATGAGGAAGAACACAAAGCTTGTAGGTGTTGTATGGTGATTTACAAATCCATTCACTGCCCATGGCCCTTCCCACCCATTTCCTGCCTCTCCCCGCCCAAACACATCCTCCTAGGATCTCTCTGGGTTGGCTGCATGAAGCCTTACCATCAAACTTTGTGCTTGAAGTGCCTGCCAGTTTTTTTTTTTTAAAGCAGTCTTCACAGGCTTAATGACTTAATTTGAGCTGTAAATTAGCCAATGTTGTAATAAAAAGGACTTGACAAAGTCTGCCTTCAGCCACTGTATTCATAAGTACTATGCATGTCCTTCACTGAACCCGTTAAAGACAAGCATTGGCAAAGCCAATAGTTTTAGTTTGTGCATAAGTATTGGGTGTTTGCCAGACACTGCGATTACATGCCCAAGTACTCGCACAATTTTACAGCCGCTACCATTGATGGCCATTTAATACCACTATGGCAATACCTGGCAAATGCCTTTCCCATTTCTACACAAAAGCCCAAACTGTTGGCATTGTCAATGCTTTGTTTTTTATTGTGTTTAACCATATCCTTTGCTCACTGTGCAAACGTATGCCAGGCACTTAACACCTCTGTGCCGCATTTCAAAAAAATCAGTTTGTGTTCTTTTTTTTGTTGTTGTTTGCATTGTTTTGATAATGCAGATTACATCCAGTCTCTCTCTGTACACTGCTGCCAATTTCCAAGTGTCACTTATAGTCCATCTTCCTGATTTTCTAGTTAAGAATACATCTAACCATTATTAATCTGCATCCCTCTCGAGAACAAACTACTTTCTTAATGGTAACTGTAGCTCCTCCGTTGGAATGAGTTGTCTACAGATGACACATTTGAAAATGTGATCCAGTAGAAAACCTCAAAGCCCTTTTTAGAAAGTGGCGATGTGCATGCTCACTGAAGCACACGCATCTTGTGCAAAACATCGAATTTGAGTGAGTGTTACCCCGAGGATGAGTCTGCTTGGGCCCGATTTACATATCTGGCTACACAATTGTGCAATTTGCTTTCTCTCCTGCTGAGTGAGGTCAAGGATCAGTTGATTGTGAAATAATTGAGACTTGTCTTTGCCATTTCTAAAGTTATGTCTCAAGTGTTCTGTTTAGTTAGTGTCAATCCTGTCCACACCGAACACAAGCAAGCAATTAAACGAAACCTAGTCTGGTAAGAGCTGGGTGTTGAACATAAGGACATCCTTACAGTTACAGAACTCGTTAAGACCAGTTTGTTCGCCTTAATTCATAGTAGCACCCCAGAGGGCAAGTCGGGGAGCGCAAAATGTGGGCATTATAGTGCATGGTAATTCCTGCATTCCGAGCCCCCCAGAGCGGGATGCAGCCATTTTGCCTGCCGGGCAACAGGTGAGCCTGCACACTTTTCCATCCCTCCCTCTAATTTCATCACATATGCCCACCCGCGCCCCCACTTAAGGGATGTTGCCACGTCCCTTGCCAGTGCCTGGAGCACTCTGTGGTCCAGCACTTGCCCACCCCAGCAATGGCCGCTACTTCAAAAGGAGAAGGTACTACATGTAGTTCCCTTCTCACTGGACCATGGTGTACATCTTGTTTTGTAGTTTTGTTCTCAACTTAATAATAAAACTAGTCACACCCAGGGATGTTAATAGCAATGAAGCCCTCTGTGTGGGAGCATTCCAGGGTCTGGAGATGCCCTGTGACTTATGTTAACGCCCTTGCTTTGCTCGGGCATCTAACTCGGCCCGGGGCCTTACATGCCCCAGTAATGACCCCACTGAGAGGGCTTTATCACTGAAGTACTGTTGTGGCAAAGAAGGAATCAGAGGAATTGTCTGGGGCCATACTCAGTTATTTATTTGTCAAATAGTTCAGGTGCGGATTAAAAAAAACTGGGCTTAATGATTTTAAATCAGTGCTCCTAGGTCTTGTGAATAGCCAAACTAGATGCCAAATCAGGGTTAGAAGGAATGTTCACAGTGCAGCGTATTCTTTTCTAAGTAATATGGAGCCTGCTTGGTTCATAAGAACATAGTTTCTTGCACTTGGAAAGACAAAACGAGGTCGCAACAGTGATACACAGGCGCTTTAACCTATTCCAATTGGCAGGCACCTATCTAACTATTTTTGTTTCACAATCTCTGGATCAGATGTCTGAACTCCGTAATTTGCTTACTGTCTTTTAGGAAGCTGACTTGCTAGAGTGATGCTTTTTGAAGTTTAGTAATTCAACTTGGTTGGATAAATACCCTAAATGTTCTTCGCAAAGTCTCATCTTTTGGGTTTTTGAGGTGTACATTCTTGAGTGAGTGCGTTTATTTTTATTTATTTTTTTAATTATTTTTTTCACTTAATTGTTCATTTGTCCCTTTATCTTTTTCTCGTGTCCTACAAAAATTGAATTGAAAGTTATACGAAGTTTGAAAGACAAACGGGGCACATTAATACGACTGCCTCAGCCACTGCCTACACTGGGAAATTGATCAGAACCTGTAGGCCCTTCCTATCCACCAATAGCTGTCTCACGCTGGCCAGGGCTTTCATACAGTCCAAACTGGACTATTGCAATAGCCATTACCTAGGCGCCAACCAATCTGTAATCAACAAACTACAGGTACTCCAAAATAACGCGCTACGAGCTGCACTAAACATTCCCAGGCGAGAGCACATCTCCTCCACCAGAATATCCTGTAAATGGCTCTCCGTACAACAAAAGATTGACCTAAAAACCATATGCCTCACCTACAAAGCCTTAAACCATCTAGCTCCACCCTATTTCACCAACAAATTCACCTTGAAATCAGCCACCAGAATTAATAGATAATCCAATACTCTATGCCTTACATTGCACAGATTCACCTTTAAAAAAAGCCGGAGGCTCCAGCTTCATAGTCCTTGCCTCTCAACTCTGGAACACCCTACCATTGAACATTAAATTAATTTCATCATTTCAACCATTCAGGAAACAAGTCATTGGTTGGTTACTAGACAAAAACGAACTCTACCATTCTCTACTATGCCTGACGACACGGCTGTTACTCAAACCATAACAAGGCAAACTGTATATAATGGACATACCGCACACATGTATAATTGCAAATCATATATATGTGTATATATATATATATATGTATATATAGTTTTTTTTTTTGTGTAACCTGTCTAAAAGTGCCCTTTTACCTCTGGGTCTGGAGCGCTATATAAATAAAATAAACAAACAAATAAATATAGGAAGGTTGAGGAAGAATATTTTGGAATGAGCAGATTCGTGTTAGTGAGTGTCTTCTAGCATGCAACTGCAACTGCAAGGTGCATTAAGTGCGTGTTTAACTGAAAACACCGGAGGCTGCAGTCCTGCTCAAAGCGCCAAGCTTGCTCGCTGTTCGCTCAGTCTACCTCAAGAAAAGGACTGGTAGACTTACTCCATGGACGATCAGTCATTGTCCTTCCTGCAGAAACTGCAAACAAGGGTGCTGCTTTGGGCCAGGCAGCCAGGGAAGGCTTGGAAAAGTGGCTGGATCAAGCTCGACTCGTATTCTAGTGCACTCCCCAGCAAAAGCACAGAGTATGCCCGGGCTGTTGGTGTAACTGGCTGAGGGTGGCTGCCCCTCACAACTCTGCATTGCCAGCGGCAGAAGAACCGGTCTAGATATAGGACACAAAGCATACGTTTTGATGCCCACATCTGTGGCTCTTATGTTCTGACATCTAAATGGTTGTGTTGAGAGTGTAGGGGTCACCGACTATAGCCTGTAGAATGAGCATTCTAGGTGGTCTGGGCATTGAGGATGGGCGCAATGGCTAGAAAAAGTGAATGAGCAAAGGGAATGTGCGAGCAAGCATGGGAACTATGTAAAGCAGAGAGGCAGCGACAATACATGCAAAGTAAAGTGGGCTGAGGACATTCTAGGGCTTTGCGACAGGGACTTTGATGTGGAGCTAGGAGGTGTTTCAACATTTGAGGATTAAATAAGTCCATACATTTTTTTTTCTGGAAGGTGGATTCAGCGTGGCAATCTTCATCCATAATCCCCCATTGTCTGTCCCTCCATACAAACCGCAACTACTGCTGGCTCTCTGCGCCCATGGCCTCCCCAGCATCCAATGCTTTAAATGGGGTAAAATGAGGCAGGTGCTAATGTCTGTTTAGGGCGGGGCCTGAGTACAAAAGGAAAACTTTAAAATTGGTGTGGCCTATATTATTAAAGGAGTAATCGAACAGATGTGCTGAAAGCTTTCACATTTGGTAGGAAAGGGGGTAAAAGCTATTAAAAGATGTGCTAGAAATAATACATAATTAATAGGCAATGAAAATTAGCTATTATTGTAATGCATCTGTTATAACATGTTACTTTGGCAAACGAAAATTGATGTATATGTTTGTGTTTTTGCAGAATGCTACTATGCAGTCGCAACCTGAACCAGAGACCATGGAGCCTGCCAGTTTAAGTGAGCTCCTGACGCAGGAATTGTTTACGGTGACCCCCGAAACGGAAGCACCATCGTCAAACGATAGTGTTGTGTGCTGCTCTATCCCCAATGTGGAGATGCTTTCTGAGGAGTCCCGCCCTGAGGGAGACACAGATACTGAAGCTGTAGACTCGGTGGAGTCCAACGCATCAGACTGTGACTTGAGGGCCGGTGGTGAAAAAATCGCAGAGCCTTCTTATGAAAGTACATCTGAAGGGTTTGGAACCGAAAAGGAAGCCGAGAGGCAGGCATCCAGCGTAATCCCAACAACCTCATCTGATAACTGCAGCTGTGCAGAGAGCCCACCCATCGGAGTGGATTGTGTTGAAATCTTGCCATCCTCTGGACCTACAAGCGCGGAAGCTGGCATGACTTCCACTGCAATTGTTTTGAATCAAGAAAGCCTGTGTGAGGGAGATAATTATTTTCAGGAAGTGAAACCCACAAGAGACGTTGCAGTAGCAGAGGAAAGTGGAAGCCAAGGCCACAGTTTTCAAGACTTGGCGTCGAGTATGGGACAAACGGTTTGTAGCAACAAGGCAGAAGTGGTCGATAGTGGTCATACCCAGGATTTTATGGCTAGTGGTGAGCAAGACCTGATTCCAACTGAGGACGGGCTCCCGGAACTGTGTTCATGCCAAGCAAATGCCATGCCCACCAGTGCTACTGTGATCCCTTTGGATTTGCCTGGAGGGGCCTCTGCTGGTGAACTGTCTGGAACTGGCGACAGACCCCAGGAGCAGGATCCCTCAGCTTGTGATTTGCCCTGCCAGATAATCTCTTGCGATGCCGTCAGCGGGGCAGGAGATTTGACTTCGGGGACGCCTCATGCGGGGTCGCTTGACGGGGAGCAATCGCCGCTGATGAGTGATGTGAAGTCTACAGACGGTGAGACCACAGAGACATGCGCAAGTGCGATTGTAGTTGCAGAGCACAGTCCGAGTGGAGAACAAGTTGAGCCAGCAAACCACGATTCTGAAAGTAAAGTGGACCTGGACGGACGTGTCCTGAGCACTGCTGCCCAGTGTGACACGCCACACGAGAACGACACCACGATTCCAGCTGTGGATGCAGTGAGCAACAGTAGCCAACATACTGAGGAATCTTTGCCAGGAAGTGAAATGGCAAGCGGAAGTAAAGCCGAGGGCTCGAGCGCTGCTGCCCCTGCAGAACAGGAAGGCGGCAAGGGCCACACCAAAGACCAGGCCTCCGGGAATGAAAGCCCCGCGCCGCGTGTGTGCGAGGCTAACTCTGCACCTGACAGCAGTGCACAGGGACTTGAGCCTGACTCTGTGCAACCTAAGGCGCCAACAGAGCCTGTGCAGAAGCAAGCGGAGCTCTGTGCACCCGAGCCAAACACAGAACAGCAGCTGAGCCGCCTCTCTTCAGAAACATCTGCCACCGAACAGGAGCAGAAGGAAGTCGCGCAGGAAACAGATCTGAGCTTGGTTTCCTTTCTGAAAGAGGGCGAGCAAATGACAAATGCGGAAAGGCACCTTCTAGCGCCACCCAGTGGAGATGTGGCCCCTCTGCAGAGGGCCAGTGAAGAAGCTGCAGCCGAACACGTGCAGCGCGACAATCCAATAGACACACCCTACATGGACTCTATTAACGCACGTGCAGAAAACCAGGAAGTAGAATTGCCCGCCTCGGTGCCCCCAGAGCAGACCAATGTCATCTTAGAACATGCTTTGTCTGCAGCCTGCCAGGAGGAAAAGGATCTGCGGGGGAACAGTGCTGCTGTTCAGCAAGCAGTGGATAACAATGCCAACCCCTGCCAGGTGCTGTGCGACAGTGGGGAACTTGCTAGCAAAACAGTTCCATCTGCATCTGCTGGTTTGGATTCGGGGCTTTCCACAGAGGGAAAAAAAGACCCTGACATGGAGAGTAACTTGTATCCTGCCACTGGTTTGATGACTGGAGTTTCATGTCCAGAAACCAGTTCAGACAAGGTGTGGGATGCTAAAGATGGTGATCTCCTAGCACTCCCGCTAGAGGATTTGCAGGCTGCAAGAGATGACGGCACACTCATCGCTAGCTTGCAGCACGAATGTGAACCCAGCCAAAGTCAAGAGGTCATCTCGCTGCATGCTGCTGTACCGGAATCTACAGTCTTACCCATTGACTGCCAGAAGCTATCTGAAGGGCCTGCTCAAGTGTCTGTGATGGATAATGCTGAGGAGGTGGAGGAGAGCGAAGACTCAGCAAATGTGATCCTCTCCAGAGCTTCTCTGCAACCTATTGCAGAGGAGCCATTATCTGACATGGACTCCAGTCAAGACACCACCTCCACATCAAGTGAAGCTGAACATTCTCCCAAAGTAAAGGAATTCGGAAATGATTTGTTGGAGCTAGAAGGAGATGTTAATGACATTGACAAACCAGTGGATGCAAATTTGCCCCATGATGCACCCTCTTCAAAGCACTGTGTGGCGTATCAGGAGAACACGTCTTTGATTCACTTTGTTAAAGAGTTGGCTGGCTCAGTGGAGACGGAAGATAGTGTTTACACAACTAGTGCTCTTGCAGATGAAGAGCTTGAAGCCCCGTTGGATTGCTCAGAGTCTTGCAATGCCGCATCAACAGAGGACTTCTCATCTCTGGCGGAGGAAATTAAAAGCACTGACTTGTCCGAATCGATCCCTCTTGAGGTCCCCATTGATCTTGCACACAAAGGAGAAGCAGATTCTGGGTTGGAGCTATCGGAGCTTATGGAGGAGGACTTCACAAGCACTGGAGTAGCTGAAACTGAGCCACCATCAGGTAAAAAACATTTTGTCAAATACATTTCAAGTTTAAATAGAAATATTTACTTTCACCCTACAAGCTAACTCAAAAAATGTACAGTTTTGTCCATTTTAGCCTGTAGGATGAGCATGGAAACCTTTGCTGTAGTCTTTTACATTATTGTGAGCCCTCTGCATCTTCCTTCAATGGGTTAACGGTTTGTTATTCCACACTTGACGCCTTCATGCAGTGTCACTTCACTTTTTTCTTGTAGTACTTGGTAGAAATTAGTGCATATCTTTTTTTTTTTGTCCCAGGCAAGTGAGATTGAAATGCATTTATTATGTGCACACTTACCACAATGTACCATCATGGCGCACAGTTTAGATAGACTTTGCCGGCAAGCAGTAACACAGTGCAGTTAACAGCTTTTTCGTAGGTGTGCTCCAATCGAATTCCAGGGTTATCAGACCAGAAGCAGTGACTTCACCAAAGGTTATTATTCTACATTGATGCTTTGTGCTTTAGGCCAACGGCTCCCGAACCTTCTCCCGCAACCACATTGATTATTTGCATAATCCAGTATCGGATACGAATTGTAATGTAGGTGTAACAGATACTGCAGGAGTGTGTTTGTTCCGCGAACCAGACTCTGGACTGCTCTGATCTGACATTGTCACACTCCTGCAGTATCTGTTACGCCTACAATTTTAAGAGGTATGTCAAGTGACATGCCAGGGCATGGCAATTCTCATATGCCGCACACACTCCCTGGCTAATTTTAACTGCAGATAACTAAGCCATAGCAGTTGGCATGCAAGAACATGGCATTGGCACTACAGCAGCAGTGATTTTTCTATTTCAGAATTACAATGCCTTGCATCAGACAGACTTTTCTTAAAGTTGTGTCACCGCCTTTAAGAAACTTGACGTGGCTTGTTGGCATACTGCTAGACTTGGGATAATTGTGCCAATCACTTAAACATTTAGTAATCCCGCTGTGATGATTGGCAGCTCTGGCCTTAGAGTTGTTCACATATTATCAAAGTGGCTGCATGCCCACTCTAGATTCTGACCCGCTAATTCCTTATGACACATTACCTCTTATGCAAATGGGAACTACAGGAATCTATCGGCCAGTCTATTTATAGAAAAGTGACCTAACAAGATAACATGGCCCATTGTGTGTCTAGACAGCTGCTTCAGTCAGAAGCACGACAAAAGTAGCATGCACTGGTTTGGATGATGGCATGTAATCGCACAGATCAAGAATCCAAAATGTTTCATAAAGATACATGTTGTTCATAGGGGTTATAGCCTGGTTCATGTTGCACTTGCCTGGTTTCTCATCGCAGTGTCTCTAGACTTTCTTTTTCTGTATATGTCTGGATCAGAATGCTCGTTTTGGCTCTTGGTTTTATTGCTTTTGCTTTGCAAGTGTACTGGAAAATATTCTATGAATTAGAAAATTCAGACTTTGTGTTTAGGTTTTATCATATATCTTTTCAAACTGGGGAAAAAACATTTATTGGAAAAAGTGAACCTTTTTTGCTCTTCGTGGTTTAAATGTTTGCATTGCCTTTAAAACGATCACTTGATTAAGATCATTTTACACATTTTCAGTAGTTTTCTTGTATTAAGTGGCACGGGCGGTTCTACTTACCATTACTTATTTAGTTTAGCAGACGTGTACATACATTCGAAAGCATGGTGGATCGCAGTATGCCACATGCGCACATAACAATGCCATCTTTCTAGGTTGATTTGTCCTTTACAAGTGCCTACACCTGCAGAAATGCAGCTTCGTTGCATGTAGTCATCGGGGTTCGTGTGAAACAGAATTTCGCGCTCCTGCTTGAGGACACTCAACATTTACTGGCAGGAAGTTCAGCAATTCAGGCGTTGACAGAGCTGGACTGAGAGGGGCATGAAGTCCGGTTAAAAAAAATAAACAGGATTTCTGTTTTTCATTCATGTAAACGGACATTACGATTGTACAAACTTGGACCAAAATAGATATCCTTTTTTGTAAAGCCATCTTCATGCTTGCTGCTGCTAAGGTGTATCTTACTGAAGCCCAGACCAGCAGGGAGTTGACGGAGGGAGAACCTTCACAGGGCAGCCCAGTGAATTGAATGCTGCCAAGCACACTTTCAATAGAAAGAGTGCTCAGTCTGCCACCCAAGTGTAGGGTAGCTTGTTTCAGAGGATGTAACCATTGGAAGGCAGTTTCATTTTTTCTTTATTCTTGGACTCTGGTGTGTTATGTTATGGGTAGAGTATCCTGGCGTGTACAGCTTTTATTTTCTTTCTTGTGTATATGTAACTGTTTCCGTTAGTGACATTTTGTATAACCTGGAAGTCTTTTAAGGTTATATGTTTAAAATGTTGACAAGTTCTCAAACTGCTGGATGGCCAACCATTCAGAATCTGCATGTGTCCATTTCGCCTGCAGTTCAGAATGCACAGGTCTTGGCTCAAAAATAGTGTCAACACATTGCTCAGCACTTTTATGGCCTTTAGGAGAGAAGGGTTTGGTCTGCTGGCATTAATCTGGTCCATAGGTACAGGACCAATGCCCGAGTCTTTTCTTTCTAACCGTTTGCAATCTCTGCACATGGCTTTTTCCTGACGGTGATCTAGTCCTTGATCTTGAAGAGGATACTGTCTGGGAGGGGAAGCAATTGCAGGTCACTTGCCTTGCCCAAAAATTCAGCGGTCAACTCTCCCGTGCCTTTATAAGCAATACCATTGAAGGGTGCTTTTTGGCAGAACATTGTAAGAGCATTGCCTCCTCAGCCAAGGGTTGCATATGTGCTTGTAGTTTGCAAGGAGGTTCGAGATCATTGAGAAGAGGATCGATATCTGGGAGACGGCTGTGGGCCTGCTTAGGGTTGGCTGAATATTTGTCCAGCCTCTGGTTGCTGCAGCTGATTTTAGGTTTAGGATTGTTGATTTAGAAGAGGGACCTGCTGGCCGGTATAGGAGGGAGCTATTGAGCATATGAAGTTCACTTTTTCAGTGTGTTGTCAACTCCAGCAGTTTAGGTCGGAATATATCGTGCCTATGGCATGCGTTTCTCCTCTCCTTTGAGCAGTGGATGATCTAGACTGGGCTAAATCTGAGGCGGTATGCTTTCCTTTGGATAACCCTGATTGAGTGATGTATCAATGCCCTGCCACCTACTCATGCATCGGAACAGTGGAGTCCTGGCGCATCAGCTAGAGCGGGCCTGGGGAAAGCCAGGGGCCTTTGAGTGTGTCTTTGTAGTGTTCATTACGCGTCATGCAGGGAGGTGTAAACGTCATTCTTGGATGACATTTGTTGAACCTGCTATGACATTGCGCTGTAAACAATGCTACAAGAACTCAGAAAATAAATACACTTTGGGGTCTTTGAGGTTTAAGTGAAGCAAAACCTGCTCTCACCTAGAATGCTGAACATATTTACATCATTTTCAATAAGTGTATTGGGCCCCCCTGAGAAGGGGGAGGAGGCAGGTGTTATCTTATCAGAACATTCAAGACGACTCCTTCTGTTTTTCTGATCAGTTTATACTTTGAGGATAGATTTATGAATGGAAGGCAATCGCCCCCTGATCATTCTCGCCCTTTACCCAATGCACTGTAACATCAGGCACATGCTGTGCAAGTTGCAGGTCCTTCTCCATCGGAAGCAGGCATCCTGTGCAAGCTCATCGGCCCGCACTCACTACTACAGACACTAGCAGGGCCACTGCCCTGACTCCACTGTTCCTCGTCACATTGCTTGCATCCCACTGTGGGTGTCCAAGTGAGCGTACGCGAGTGGAGTGTTCATTATAGTAAGGACTGTGACGAGGAACTGTGGGACACCGTGTAGTGGAGAGTACTGGCAAATATTAACGCCTATTCGGATTGACCTATGTATTCAGATTGCAACATTGTTAAAGTAAAGATTTTTTTATTGGTTAAACTGCTATGCTTCATGCAGATCTACGCAAAAAAGTACAAACATGCTCGTCCTTAGCACTTAAGGGGTTGAAAAAACATGATTGAAAACAGGTTTACATTAGACTTTCGTGTTCTTACTACTACCGCGTTTGTACCACTTCTTAATGTGTTGGTCTCAATTTTGATTCACCCACTCCGGAGTTTCGGAATGTATTTATGTGAACACCTTAAATCTGCAGTGGAACATGTCTGTTCACCCTCTTGCCCTTATTTTAAGCGCATACCCTTTATTGGTCAGAGGGAAGGGTTGGGCGTATTGAGAAGCTTTCACAAGGGCCTGTGAAAAGGCCTTTCCAGAAGGCTCTTCAGGGCTGTGGCATGTCAGTGTTTTAGCTGCATGCTGCGGCCGGTGACTGTGAGAGAACACCCTGGTGTGGTACTTGCTTCGTATGGCAGTGCTCTGCTACCTAAGCGTTAGCGTTTGCTTGTCTGCTCGCCTCTGATGCTCCAAAATAATATGGCACTTCAAGCTTGTTTTGCAGTTTAGCTTTTGCATACTGCATTTTCATTTTCAAAAGTAGGAAAAGGGGGCACAGGTGATGAAGAAAAAAGATATGGTTCAGTCACATGGTCTGTTTTCGGAAGGGGTTTTGCCGAATCATATCTAAAATGGGTTGCAGATCGCTGTGAGTTTCGCCGTGATCAGTCCTTTGTAGGCATCCCCATTAGCACAAGCACACCTCTTCATTTAGAGCCCCCCTCAAATCCTTAAATACTTGGGCCACTAGCAGAGGGCGGGCATGATCTAAGCTGTTCTAATCACTGCTCACCTGTTTGAAGCGAATTGTGGACTCCAGGTGGCGACTGTTGGGCTCCTACCCTTTCAAGCACCCTCCTTATTTCCTTGACTTCATAAAGGAACTGTAGAGCTGAAGCGGTGCTTCATCTGCGAGATGCTCGCTTAGCCGGCAGCGAGTGGGACACTATCCAGTACTTCAAGGTTAACTACCTGTGTAACGAACCCTATGAGCATGAGCGCTGCCCCTGGTGAATCCCACCCGGCACACGAAGATCTGTTAAGTGATATAACACACCTACGCCATCCACAAATGTACACCCAGAACATTAAGATAGGCCCTACACACATGAACAGTGTGGACGTGGTACCAAAAATTATCACATTTTCTCCCACGAGTCGAGGCACAACTTGGCATAGCGCCCAACCTGGGCACGCACATTATGACTTCATTATCTTGTCCTGCAGTGAACTGACCAATTGTATCGCTGAAACAGGACTACCTACCACCTCCGGGGGGGGGGGGTTATTGGTACAGTCGACCCAGTTACTTTAAACAACTCGAAACTGAGTCTTATGGCCATCACAGACATTGTGGCTACGGAGGCTCCTACAGCATTGCTTGGAATAATGCGGCTAACTAGAAGTAGAGAATTGAGCACTAAGGAGTTGGACATATATCGCATGAGTGATAATGCTATGGACAAGAGTCTACTCTTCACTCCCCAGTTACCCTTACACAACTCTACCATGTCTAGAGACCTAGACACGGGCAATTTACTCCAGCAAGACCGCCCACCAACATAACGACAATTCCATCATTGAAGCTGTAGACTTTCCAAACGTAGGTCTGTCCGATTCAGTGGCCAGCTTAAAGGGGGGAGTTGGAGAGGATCATCGTCCTTGCAGTACTGTGAACTTAGTCTCTGGCAGAATACCCCTAATGAACCCAGCTAAAATGGTGGTAATAATGTGTCAATAAAAACGCTGCATAGCGTGAAGCTAACGCTAACACCATGGTAAATGAGAACGCAAACGATTGAATACAAACCTGAGGAAAATAACTAAACATATAAAACAAACGCAGCAACAAATGGCCCTTGGCTGAAACTCACGTCACCCTGACCATTGATGACCTAGGTCTATACCATGTGGCTGTTTTCAACGAGAAGAGTACCAAAGGGAAAAAGCCAAGAAAAAGGTCTGCCCTGAGAAATCTTAGTGTCTGCTCAACGGAAAATCACAAGGACATGGCAGCAGGCACAAAAGACTTACACAATTCTTTGCCTGGGGGGGTCAACATAAGCTTGATATCCATACTCTTTAAATGTATTTATATACAGGAGAACTGATGCATTTTTTTATCACAAAGGAATGTACAGTAAATAAGAAATCCGATGTGACGATAAGCATTGAGCTCTTACAATGTCTTCTGTTTCCATCCCATTTTCAGTCATCACTTGATCCTCTGCTCCCGGGTCACTCGCTCTGTTCTGACAATATCCTGCATTGTCCTGTCCAGGTGAGGGGTGTAGGGCAACCACCCCCTAATATACATCCGACCAAGAATAAGGTTGCATTGTTGAAACCTGTCTGTGCCTGCATAATGAGAAAATGGCCATTGGGTGGCCTACACCCAGCCCCGACCACCACCCGCCCCCCCCCGAGGGCTTGTGAACGCGTCGTCTCAGCAGTCCTACAGCAAATTTCCTTCAGGAGAGCCCTTGGGGCAAGCATTGTCAAATGCCAATAAATTGGGATTTCCCTATCCATTGCCTTCTAGGGTTTAAAGAAAAATAATAAACATTCTGGCATTATAAATAAAACGGGTGACACTTCAGGTACTCCAATATAGTCCGTCTCCTCCCATATTGATGTTGGCAGTAACAGACCCCCCCCCCCTTTTGCAGCAACTAATCGAACTAAACTTCTTATACCCCTGCACTCCTTCCCAATTCACCTGTTGTCGTTTGCCTAGGGAATTCTGTTTAAATCCCCACTTAGCTATGATCCACTTCTGCTTTTCGTTTGTGCAGGTCATCCACCTACCACTACCCGGTTCATTACTTTTTGAAGTATATGCAATCATGTTCGTGCGTTTGCAACAATTTCCCCAACCCCTTCTGCAACATCAGTTTCCTGCTGTATCTCTAGCAGGGCGAAGGAGGGGCTGAGTTCAGGGGCGATCGAAGAAGAGGCGAGCTGCAGGGTCTGTGTTGTATTTCCATGGCTCCTGAATGACGACAGCACCTCGTAAACCAGGTTACCCCAGCCAATATTAGGGAAAATACTGCGAGACATACTGGGGTGTTAATGTTAAGCCTGTTCAGATGCTTCCTGATTTACTGCACACAAAACATCTCCTGCATCATATCGTGCTTGCGCGATGGGCCACTTCAAATGCTCATCTCTTCTCCAGCGCCTGCAAACTCTTTGTCACATCTGTTACAAACCTCACTGCTTCTTCCACCTCCTCCAAATCATGAAATCTGTGTGGCACTAACTTTGGCCACCCCTTCAGGAATTCAACATGCACCTTTACCATCCTCCTCTCTGTAGCTGGCCAGTAAACTGCTTAGTACTTGTATGAATAGCGAATTTCACATCAGACTCTGGCGGAGCTACGAATTCTGCAGATCAATCCTTTCCTCAAAATAACCTTCTCCCTGCCAAGCTGTATCCAGCTCCCCCACATTCCCAGCACACTCTGCAACAAAAACTCTGTCCCTCAATTAATTTACTCAAACGCTGCAATGGGGGTGGGGAGGTCTGTAAAGGCCATAACTCCCAATTTGAAACAAGACTAAACCACAGATCAGGGATCATACCCGGGGCAGAGATTAGGTATCAGCAGGCATTGTTATATAATTTGATTTCCCACCCTTCATGGTGCGTCACCCACTCCCAGTTACATCCTGCCCACGGTCCAAGCAGTATTTTGGCTGGCCAGAGCCCAAAGCCCTTTCATTGGCCCATGTGCTGTAAAACCACACTATTTATCTTTGCAGTATCACCCACTGTACTTCCAGAGGTTTCTCCATTGCCATAGACGTTCAGGATTCCTGAAGCCATTCTTCAACCATGGCCAACTGTTGTTGCACATCTTCTCTGATCGATATCAATTGGGTATTTAGATAATCTTGCACCTCTTCACATGCAAAATCCCACGCTGTCCATCGCCTCTGCAGGGACCTTATGGTAAGCTTGCATGAAACTCGCCAATCCATGCCTCACTACTGTCAGATAAGAGCCTAGTGGCTTTCTCAAGTAAGTCAATTTGACCATCTAAATTAGTTCCTTTTATATATATATATATATATATATATATATATATATATATATATATATATATATATATATATATATATATATATATATATATATATATATATATATATATATATATATATATATCCCAGGTTGCAAGTGCAGTATTAGCACCACTACACATTTTCTCTAATACTTCCCATTTCTGTCCTTCCAACAACTCTTCTCACTGTTGAACCTAACGAATTGCAGCCCACCGATGCAGCTGCGGTAATGGGTAGTCGCCTGGAAAGCGAACAAAGGAACAGTAAAGAAAACCGTTGCTATAGTTGCATTTAATACCATATATCTGTCTCCATCAGGATTCGACTGGGTTATACCGCAACCATTGATTATACACTTGAGTATACTTCATAAGCGCTCCTATGCCAATCTCTGGGTACTGCAAATGCTGAATCGTTGGACACGTTCAATTGTCTAGGCTGTCTGAAAAAATGACACTGGGCATCACTAGAATTCGAACACACTTTCCCTGACACGGCACTATTTTTTCCATCCACTATTGTTTGTAAATAGCACTCCAGACATACTGGACGTTCTTTGCTTTTGCCTACAACAGCGCTGAGATCTTCCATCTCCCAATGCCCTGGAACCACCACTCTGTGCATAGCCATGGACACATTTATAAAGTTGGGAACTATGCTTCCATTACCACCAAGTTCTCTTTGTGAAGTCACCACTGTGGTTCCTGGTCATTGTTTATACCAATAGATGATTTTTAGAAATCATGTTGTTGCTTCTCCTACTAAAAAGAATAGTGTCAGTAATTTATTAAATCGGAAACATGTGAAGCCTCTGCATACAATACAATTGGCTTGTCGGTTACAGTAGTAGGTACGTAGGTATGTATGTTAGTGGTTGCACTAGTTTCTCTTTCTAAGGTTAGGTTGGGGCCTCGCTGTAGACTCTTCCCCTTTAGAGTTCAGAAATTTCAAATGTTCATCACTCATTCAATTTGGTAGAGTCTCACAAGGAGACGGTACTACCACCACTGTGTATTCGGCTGGCCGTGGTATAAAACCCAACCAAATGCTCACCCCACATTCCCATTCTCCATTTAGATGGCAGCTTCCCCCTTCCCAATGTATAATCCATCATTTCTTATACCACAGCCAGACCCCGACAGCCGATGTCGCATTAGTTGAGATTCATAGCTAAAATAGTTTGGACAACAGTCATTTTCTCCTACAACTACACAAGTGCAAGCCAGCACAGATGAGCCAATCGGCAAAACAGTAATACACTGCAGGGGCTACTACCCATTTGCAGTGACTCAAATGCATCCATGTTGGGTGCCACTGAACCTTTACAGCTGAATTTGAGGTGAGTAATACCAAGAAGAGCACCTTCCATCTCGTGACTAGAGCAGTCTTTCTCTGGTCAACATTTAACAGGACACTGCCACCGGGCTGTAAGGGAATGACCTGGAAAGTCTCTGGTTCCTGATTGTGAATTAGAATGACAGAAGACATTAATGTCTAGACATATTCCAACAATCGATCATCTGATAATTGCAAATGATCTGGTACAGTTTTCGTTGGAGATGCTTCAGGCAATCTCATAGGTCTTCTAGAATTTCATAAGGACTCAAACCTTTTTTCTTTGCAGGTGTACTTTTTAATACTAAATAGAACTACATGGCTTCTGGCCACTCCAACCCTGACTCCTGACACAGTTTTGCCAATATATTCTTCAAGACCATGTTTCGTCTACTGCCCCTGCTGACTGTGGTTTTTGAGGGCAATGCAAGTTATGTTGAATCGTCCAAGTGGACAACATTTTGTTGATATTAGCAAAATGGGTTCCCTGATCACTGTTAATACATACAGATATTCCAAACCAGGGGACACATTCCTGAATCAGTAATTTTGCAACAGTCACAACATCTGCTGTTCTACAGGGTGGACTTCCACCCACCCCAAAAACACACCCACTATCACTAACCGGTATTGCCACTGATTATACTTTGGCAGTTGGACAAAATAAGTCTGTAAACCTACGAATGGGCCAGAACGAGGGGTGGGGTGGAGGGAGTGTGCCCCTGGTCTGATGGGCACACTTTTCCACACATTATTCTGGAGATTAACTACACATCTTTGATAGTACTTTTGAGCCGTAGTGTGCAAACCAGAAACGTCCAACCAGAATTGTCATTCCATCTCTACCAACATGTGCCTGCCCATGTTACATCCCGATTAGGTGTGACACTAGTATTTTTGGAGCCACTAACCAACCTGCTCATGTAGCCAGAGTCTTCATGCAACCAGCAATCCTTTCTGATACAATTATCCTTTTCATTAGACGGTCCATTCTCTTATATGTGCGCAAAGGCCTTTGCTGCCTCTTATCGCAATCGATGGTTGTCCCTTGGTAGACGGTACAGTCACTAACTCACGGCAAGACTGCTGTAACGCCTTACTTCTGGGCATCCTTAAATATCAATTGCACCGACTACAAGTTGCCCAGAACTCGGCAGCCAGACACTTTTTCTCCCTGCCTATGAAGACTTCCATATCTCTACTATTGTCAGAGCCTTCGTTGGATCCCAGTCTATCAGAGGATACTGTTTAAGGTTCGCTGCCTGGTGCTTAAGTTCATCCATGGCTTTGCCCCAGACAGCCTGACTACTAAAATTGGGCAATACCGCCCCACCCGACCCCTTTGCTCCTAGAGGCTAGACCTGTTGTCAGTTCCTCCTACAGGTTGACCTCATGGGGCGACTGACGTTTCTCCACCATGGGTCCACGGCTGTGGAACACCCTTCCTCCCGACCTATGGAATTCTGTCTCATTAACCATTTTCAGGAAAAGGTTCAAAACACACCTCTTTGCTTAACTGTTGTATATGTCTCTTGAATTTTTGGCCCCATCTGCGCCCAAATGCAGTTCCTGCTTGACTCCCTCAGGATTTGCACATTACAAATATACAATACAATATAATACCTTCTAATTTATACTGAGTCTCCTCTTGCACGGTTTGAACTGGCAAAACATACACATCACATGTGGCAGCCAATTTGGCAGTTTAATCATCAAAATCATTTCCACAGCTGATGGGATCATCGAGCACCTGGTGGGCGGCACATTTAACTATAGCAATCCTCTTAGGCTGCATTGTCATCTAAAAGAGCTGACTCATACAGACTGTTTGTCCTTTATGGGAGAGCTGTTTGAAGTTCTAAAGCCTCTCTGCTTCCAGAGCTGACCAAAGTCGTGGGCAGTGCCAAAGGCCTATCCTGATTCGGTATAAACATTAACCGAACTCCCAGACTCAAGACTGCAGGCTCGTGTAAGTGCCACTAGTTCTGCCACCTGGGCTGACATCACCTAGGGCAGTTTAAACACTCTCCACTACCTCCTCTGGGGCACATAATGCATAACCCGCGACCACCTGCCCACTCTGATTTCTAAAACGCCACCGTTCACAAAAGACTTGTGGTCTGGATTGGGCAGTGGTACATCAGAGAGGCCAGTACGGGGTATACTCTTACGCCCTGGCCCCTTTCCTCCATACTGTTTGGGCGTCCCTTCCAAGGGATGGGAGGTGGAACCTTTTTCACCAGAAAAAACATTCTTCCCCTTTAAATTTAGAGGCACGCAGGGGCGCAGCCCAGGAAGCATGCGCTGCCCTGACTCCGCCCTCTGGCGCCACACCTCGGTCCTCTTTTCCGTGTTGACTGGAATGGGCCGAATTCACCAGCCCTCCTGGGTTTGGCTTCGGCCATGTCATTCCATACGCGGATACTTCTCCTTTGTCTTTTCTTTTGTCTTTTCCATCATTCAGGTACTCGGTCCTCAGGCGTCGTGCTCCTGCCGGCGCATGTCAACTTCTACAGGGTTCAGCCGGTGTCCATCCTGCAACGGGCTCTTCCCAACTTCAGACCCCCACGCCCTCTCCCTACGTTGCCTTGGCCCAGACCACGGTTGGCAGTCATGTTCGGCGTGTGACTCGCTGTCCTCGAAGGCGCTGAATAACAGACTAGCCAGATGGAGGGAGCTCTTCCAGAAGTCGCCTCCAGAAGTTCTCAAGAACTTCGTGATGCATTGTCCCAGGCAGGGCCGATATTTTCCAGTGCACCCTGCAAGGGAGACTCCTTCCCAGGGACTCTCCCGCGCGGGAGGGACCGAGCAGGTCCTTCCACCGAGGCTGCTACAGCTACTTGCCTTTGGGTCGAGGGGTCCTCGAATCCTCTCGAAAGCAAGTGACGAGGGACCGGAAGGTTCTTGTACCAGACCTACAACCGAGGGGCTACGCCCTTTTACAGGCGCAATGCCCGAGGGGCTATGCCCTAATACCAGCAATACATCAGAGGGGGCGCCTAAACGCAACTCTACTGACCCCCGGGTCGAGGGTGCCATACCTACCCAGCCGAGGCCTGAGGAGCAGGGTAGGCCTTGTGATCCACAAACGAGAGTCTGACAAAGCCGGACCCAGTGGGCTGGGCAACACATCGCAGGCACGTGTCAAGCAGCTCGACAAAATGGCCGCTGCCCCAGACCGGAGCACCAATCCGAAGCCATTCCACGAATTCGGCAAAGAACGAGTGGCAAGGTGGGACTGGTCGCAACCAGGTACGTGTCCTACAGTCTACACTTCATATGCGCAAGGCAACTTTAGCATGCGTCTATACAGACTGGGTACACAGCGGCTCCAGTAGTCCCCCACTACCCCGTCGGTACCCCTTTCCATTTCTTTGGCCAGTGAGGAGGCACTCTTTGACAAATTCCTCAGCCTCATGAGGTCTCCTCAGATGGGGTTATCAAGGAAGCAATCGGGGAAGTCCTCCGCGCCATGCTAACAGCACCACAGGCGCCTCCATCGGGCTCACCGACCCCGGTGCAGCCGCCTCCTCTGGCTCCACAGCCAACTCTGCAACCTCTGCCGCATCCTCAGCCTCCGGCTGCGGTCTCTGTACCCCAGCCTCTAGCTCCATCTACCCCTCCTCCACTAGATCCTCCAGAGCTGCAGGACACAGATGAGGATCCGGACACACCATCCTCAGCCAGGGCCTTCCTTGAAGGTCTTGCTGACCTGGCGGAGTACCTAGGCCTCCCTCAGCCCGAGGTCAAACAGCTGGCAGAGGGGGTTCTGGCTGAAGTCTTCACAAGATGCCCCTCTGCCAACACAGGGATTCCACTGCAAACCGATGCAGTCTTCCTGGCCTGGAAGTGTTGGCTCAAGCCCCACTTAGTCCAGTCGGTCAACTGATGCCTGGATGCCAAGTACAGGCAGATGGAGGGGGGACACACTCTTGCTCTCGACCCATCCTCAGCCACACACCTCAGTCATCGCTGCGGCATCACTTTACTCCAAGCCTCAGTCGTCCTCAGCCGCCGCCTCTGCAGCGCTGCTAGGCAAGGAGGAGAAGATCTTGGAGGCTTACGGCAAGAAGATCTACTCCGCTTCCTTCCACCTGTGTCAGGCCAACACAGATGCCATGCTGGCTGCCGCCAACCAACGGTTATGGCAGAAAATTGCGGACTTCCTCCCGGAACTCCCCTTCCAATGCCAATCGCGCTTTAAGGCGGGGCTAGCAGAGGCCAAGCCCGTGGCACATGACCTCATGGAATCCACAGTAGCGCATATTGATACCTCTGGCCTTGCCATCTGCATTGCCACGGACATGAGGCGCACAACCTGGTTCCAGACAACGAAATTCAACCCGGACATCCAGGAGCGTGTACTAGATCTACTGTTCGAGGGGGGTGGGGAGACCTCTTCCATTCCTCTACGGATGAAGAGCTGGACAAAAAGAACAGCTTACAAACGGCAAAGTACTTGTCCATTCTTACAAAGACCACACCCAAATCTTACACCCAATCTCAGCAGCGCTCAGGGAAGGGTCGTACATATGGAGGGTTCCGCGGCTTCCAGGAACTCCGATCCAGGCAGCCAGACCGCTCGCCGTCTCAGAACCGGCGCAAACAACAAAAAAGGGGGGTAAGGGCTTTTTCCAGTCCCCCGCCTCAGCCTCCGAGGGAAAGAAGGCATGACACACCCCTTCGGGTCCACGTGTTTCCGTTGGGGGGCAGGCTGGCTCTCCCTCCTCCCCTCCACTCCCACAGGTTGGGACAGCAACTATTTTGGCAGGGATCCAGTCGCTCGTAGAGAGCCAGGCAGTGGAGGAAGTTCTAGCCTCCCAGCAAGGCTTTGATTTCTATTCCAGGATTTTTGTCATTCAGAAGAAGAACCAGGCGGGTCTGAGAGTTGTGCTGTACCTTTCAACCCTCAACCTCTCCTTACCCCTGAAAAAATTCAAGATGGTTACACCAGCTTTTATAGCAGAGACATTGGACAAGGGAGACTGGATGTGCTCCCTAGACCCGAAGGACGCACACCTACACGTCCCAATTTGGCAGCCCCATCGTTCTTTCCTACGGTTCAGAATCATGGGCTACCATTTCCAATACAAAGTTCATCCGTTTGGCCACAACTTGGGCCCCCCGGTCTTTACCAGGCTCATGAACGCTGTAGCGGCCCTCATCAGAGCGCAGGGCCTCCACATCTACCCATACCTCGACGACTGGCTCGTCAGGGCTACATCTCCGTAGGCGGTTCACCACTCGTCCCATGCCCTTATGAACACACTGCACGACCTGGGCTTCTTGCTCAACCTCAAGAAGTCACAGCTCCTCCCTACGCAGACTCTGACATTCCTGGGACTCATTTGGGACACGTGCTCCGAGAGGGTTTTCCCGTCGGAAGACAAGATCTCGGCCATCAAGAGGGCCACCGCCCACTTCCTCAGCAGAGAGGTGACCTCGGCATGATGGTACCAACATCTCCTGGGTCTACTAGCAACAGTTCTGTTAGTCGTGCACACGAGACTAAGGATGAGAAGGATTCAACTGCACTTTGCGGCCTCATGGAATCAGGAGCGGGGCTCGCGATCAGAGATGATCAACGTTCCTCCATCTCTCCACCCGGACCTAACTTGGTGGTCCAATGACTGCAACCTACGGACGGGCAAGCCGTTTCGGCCGCCCTCTCCGCAGGCCACCATCATCACAGACTCTTCGCTCGAGGGCTGGGGAGCCACCCTGGACGATCCTAGTCCACGGCACCTGGACTCGACAGGAGCAGGAATACCACATCAATTGGTTGGAGCTGAACACCATCTGGTAAGCGCTCAGAGTATTCCTCCAACTTCTTAAGGGCAAGGTTGTCCTCATCCAGAAAGACAACTCGACCAGCATGTACTACGCCAACAAGCAGGGAGGTACCAGATCCCCTCCTCTGTGCAGGCTGGCAATCAGCATGTGGGAATTGGCCTTGGAAAACGAAATGTACCTCTCGGCAGTCCACCTCCCAGGGGAATCCAGCCTGGAGGTGGACAGGCTCAGCAGGCTCAGAGCGGACAATTAAGAGTGGCAGCTAAACAACCTTGTTACTCAGGAGATTTTCAAAAGGTGGGGTCATCCCCACGTGGATCTCTTTGCCACCTAGCACAACTAGAAGTGTCCCCAGTTCGCATCCTGGCAAGGGCAGGGCCCCGGCTCGCTGGGCGACGCATTTCATCTACAGTGGACAGGCATGAAAGCATACTCCTTTACGCCCACTCCTCTGATACACAGATTAATTTGCAAGATCAAGGAGTCTCAGTGACTCCTCATCATTCCGATAGCTCCATGGTGGCCAGCCAGTCCATGGTTTTCAGAGCTCCTTAGCCTCTCGGAGGTGCCACCTATACACCTTCCTACGGGCCCAGCACATCTTCTGGCACAGCAGGGGGGCAGAATCATCCACCCTGTGCCAGGGAAATTCCCCCTCTCAGCGTGGTACCTGAGCAGGTAACCCTTCGGCACCTTAGTCTCTCTCGGGCCAATCTGGAGATCATACAGGGCGCCAGGAGCAAAGCCACCAGGGCCCAGTACAAGAGCAAATGGACCAGGTTCTGCCACTGGGCAGACTCCAAGGGAATTGACCCCTTGGCCTGCAATTTGGACTACATGCTCTCCTTTTCGGTGCGTCTCGCTCATTCGGGAGTACAGGTCGACACCTGCTGTATTTAACTTGCAGCCATTGGGGCTTATAGGAACTCAGAGGAAGGCAATTTTTCCTCCTCCCAACCATATCGTCAAGAAGCATCTGATGGGTCACACTAGGCTCTACTTGCCTGTCAAGAGACTGCACCCTGTGTGGGACCTTAATATAGTCTTGGGTGTCCTGGCGCATAAACTATTGGAACCTAAGTTCAAATTTTCAACTATTAACACATAAGAAGATTTTTGCCTCTAGGGGCTATGATTAATGCAGCAAAACCTCAGAGTCTTTTTCTGAATTTGTGAGAGTTATTCTTTGCTGTTTTCAGTGGTACATTCAATGCAAAAGTGTATATTTCAATAGACCAAATGTGTAGACCAATATTTACAATAATATTTAGAGATATGGTTCATTTTAATTGACCAATCAATGTTTTTCAAAATTAAAATGCTAACAAGATTGTCTAATCAAACAACATAAAGAAACATAACATAGGTATAACAAAGATCATGCAATTGTTAGTGTTTGTAGCAATCATCAGACAATTTGTCTCGTGGGGTGATCAGCTCCTTCTGTGGAGGCCCTTTACGGGTTTTGTAAACAATCAACTCCCTCCAGGGAAGCCATTTGTGGATTTTACAAATGACCAACGCGTTTCGGATCTAATGATCCATCTTCAGGGTGGGGCTTCACTGTTCCTATATACGATGAGTTATTTAAAAATGGATAATCTCCTTAATTCTTTTCCTGTGGAAAAGTCAAAAGGACAAGTATTTTAGTTTTATTAACTAATTAGGCTTAGTCAAATGGCTGAGATAATAAAGGGAGGCTAATGCCACTAACCTCTCCCGGGGGATTGTTGGATTCCAGATTTGGACCTGGTAAAAGGAAGCGAGAAAGTAGCTCAGGTAAGTACCTTCTACTCCAAGAGCAAGTCGCTCACAATTAAGTTGCTTCATATGAACCAGACCCATACACTCACCCAGTCTTCAAATGAAGGTCACAGGAGACTGGGGAAACGGCCAAGCACGGTCAGCAAAACCCTAAAGAAAGTGAATGCACTAGTTAAGATTAAGTTAGATTCACTCATTCCCACATGGTGAGGTTATCATGAGTTGTCAGGAAAAAGGCTTAAGGCCAGTCATAATTTGTAAATAGGCCGGTAGTATACCGAATGGTATTATTTCGTTATAGTGTGTGTGTCTCACTAAAGTGTAAGAGACATGTCCAGTTATTATTACCATGAGGTCCACTAAGTGGCACGCTATCTCGCATAGTCTGTACACTCACCTTCTCTCAGAGCTTCTCCATACGTGCCGACCGCTGCAAAGAGTGCGGCGCGACTGAGGTTGGCATTCATTGTTTTCCCGGCAACCCCGCGCAGGCGCGCGGGGCCGTCGGGAGTCAGCCATCATAGTGTGGGCGCTCGATCAGAGCGCCGTTGTCAAGGAGATACTGAAAACTATTGAAATTGACAGGCTTGTATGCCCTGCTTAACAATTGTCTTTGTTAGCCGTCACAGGGCTGCCGGGTCCCAGTGGGAAACAGGGTTCTCAGTCCCACTAAGGTAAGGACTAGTGGCCATAATGAGTCGTAGATGATGCAAATGGGGGCACAACCGCGGCTCCTAAGAATCCGCGGGGTGCTCCATCTCGCATCCATTTTAGAGATTGTCAAATTAGGGGTTTGGAGAAGCCGTAGTAGTGCCACTATTAAAAGTGATAAGGGGTCTGGCATTTCAAACCAGATGATACACAAAAGCAAAAATTCAAAAAGATGGCCAACATTAATGTAACAACAACATGCACGTGTGTTCCATATTAGCAGTGTTACGAAACCAGAAGACAATTTGAACAAATAAGTTAAAATTCAATTGGTGCCAAACAGTCAACTCAACAGGTGCATGATGTTAAGAAAACTGCTCCAATAGACCATATTTTCAACGATGTAGTAAAGACTGATAACCAGGAAAAGGCTGATGCCGTATGTGAAATATAAGTCTCTGTGGTTATTTGATAAGACTTCACAGAAAGCACATTAGGTCCAACTCGGTATTCATGCCTTGAGGGCTCAATGAGTCCAAAAGTTCAATCCATAGAATTTCACGTTGGGCCAATTTACGTTGTACACCCCCCTCCAACCCCCCCCCCCCCCCCCCCCCTCCTGCTACCTGATGTCACTTGTTCAAGGATAACACATTTTAACTGCGCCACAGTATGGCGTATCTCTACAAAGTGAACTGCAACAGGTGATTTTAGGCTCTTGGTACGGATATTGGACTTATGCTCGGTCCATCTCGTTTTTGCTTTCCTAGTAGTCATTCCTACATAGTAGAGTCCACATGGTCATTTAAGTGCATATATTACATTTTGGGCATCACAGGTGCAGGAGTGTCGTAACTGTATGTGTTTCCCGAGTGGGCATGTGTAATGTAGTTGCCTTTCATGATATTGCCACAGTGCTGGTAGTTGTAGCACGGAATCGTTCCTTTGAATTGAAGTGCTGGGAGATGAAATCTCGGCTTTCACTAGGCTCTTACGCAGGGATTTGCTATTTCTGTAAGCGAATGTTGGGGGCTCGGGAAACAGATGTTGTAGCTGTGGGTCCAATTGCAACATGGACCAGTTCTTTTTTATGGCTCTCTTGATTTTCATGCTCTGCACAGAGTAAGTGGTGACATGCACCAGAGGTTCCCCAGGTTTCTTTGGTTTGGGTACCAATAATGTACCAATAATGTGTATCGATTTATATTTCTGACCTTTCCTGCTACATTGGTAATCAATGTTGGCTCATAGCCTCTTGCTGTGAATTTGGTTTCCAATGTGGTTGCTTGGCGTTCGTATTCAGTGTTTTCTGAAATGTTCATCATCAGACGTGCTGCGTCTGTTTTTACCAATGACCCCACCCACTGCACGTGGAACAGCCACATCCAAAGGTGATCCCAACACAATATTTTCACTTTATTTTCACTGCCAAGACCGCAGCTGCCACTGACCATAGACAGGGTGGTATTCCTCTCACAAATGGATCCAACTCTTCACTGTAATAGGCTACAGGTCAGTGATGGATCCCGTGCTTCTGGGAGAGAAAAGCTGTTAGGGAGAATTCTCTCTTTAGGCTGAATTTCCTAACCTAGTGAGTCCCCCAGCAGCTTTGCTGGATTTCTGGAGTTTCTTTTTTTCTCCTGCCAAGAGTGAGATTCTTTTTCTCCCACTCTTGGGCATGATTTATGGTGTTCCTTTGACTGTTAATGTGTTTTATGGGCTATGGGGTCCTTTACTCCATAGGGTCTCATGTGTTTTTACTATGTGTGTTACACAGCACCCTCCGTGCAGTAACGCAGGGGTGTCATAATGACACCCCACCATAGACTCCATACCCTGGGACTGACTACTGTCTCCCAGGGCATGTAAAGTCACCATTGGCTTTACTAGTCCCAAATTATTAACAGAAACTAGTACAAACCATCATATTGTGGACGTACTGGTCGGGGCAATTCGATTGCCCCGGGGTCTGTTAGTCGAGGGGGCATGTCTCCGTCCCCCCTGATCGAGTTTTGGCTGGTGGCAGTGGATGCTACTTTTTATATTCGACCACGAATATACCCCTATGGGATTTTCCCATTGTTCGAGGCTACCAACTTTAATTATTTAATTCTCACAGCCTCGAACATACCGCCGGTTTATTTATTTAATATTAATTCGCCGGTTGGTATTTTTTGCCAGGACTCGATTCTATAATGGCGTTTGTGTTCTCTCCTGTGATTCCAACCCAAGTCGAGCCCTTTGTTCCACTTTTTGGTGGGCTTCTCCACAGAAGCCTCTAAAAGTGGTGCCACTCTGTCTGGGTACCACAGGGGTTGTCGGAGGGGGTTTAGGCACCCTGGACTGAGTTACCTTGGTAACTCAAGTCGCACTCTTGTGTGATTGGCCCAAGTGGTGAGCCGGCCGGCTCACCATTTAGCATGTTTGATTGACAGCTAGGCTGAGTGAATGGGGGTGTGCTGCATAAAAGCAGGGCTTTGGGGACTGGGAATTCAGAAGTGACCACAGGACCTGAGAATCCGACGAGGGAGAAGCTGAGCCGATATACCACGACAACACCACCGGTGGAGCCCTGCGGAACCGGCTCACCACTTCCCGACGACAGAGAAGATCTCCCGGCTGGAGAGGCTTCTTCCCCTGACTGGTGGGCACAACCAGTTTACCTTCTTCTCTTCCCATCCCAGGCAGTCTTGTTGACGAAGTGCCTGTGCCAAGCACCCCGGCAACCGGATGGCCACTTACCACTGGACCGCGAATATAAGGACCGCTCCTTTTACCTGAGAACTCCGCGGCTGGTTTCTTCCCTGGCAGTGCAACAGACTCCTGTCTTCCTCCCCGACGAGATCCTCTCTTCCCCCGGACGAAGCACCGACTTGCATCCGCTGCCAGGAACAACTGCCCCCGCTGGATTATTCTCACCACTTTAAGGTACCGTGTCCGCCAGGCCTCCCTTTCTAAAGATTGCTAAAGGTGGTAATAACCCCTTAACCTTCTGGACTGGGCTGGCCGCCTTGACCCTCTAACTGGTCCCTTTCTTTTGGTCCAACTCTTTTTGAACCTTTGCAAGACTCTTGTGCACTGCAACCGTGTGACCTTGGACACATTTCGTTTTGATCCTCTTAAAGTGGATCCGGCCTACT